>NC_134354.1:624923092-625226842 GCF_048569485.1 Anomaloglossus baeobatrachus
TCTCTTTCCTTCTCTTTCCTTCTGTCTCTTTCCCTGTGTCTGTCTCTTTGTCTGTCTCTTTCCTCTCTTTCCCTGTCTGTCTGTTTCCCTGTCTCTGTCTCTTTGTCTGTGTCTATCTCTTTACCTGTCTGTCTGTCTCTTAACCTGTCTCTCTCTTTCCCTCTCTGTCTCTTTCCCTCTGTCTATTTCCCTGTGTCTGTCTCTTTGTGTCTTTACCTGTCTTTGTCTCTTAACCTGTCTCTCTCTTCCCCTCTCTTTCCATGTCTGTCTCTTTCCTTGTCAGTCTGTCTCTTTGTCTGTGTCTGTCTCTTTGTGTCTGTCTCTTTCCCTATCTGTGTCTGCCTCTTTCCCTGTCTGTGTCTGTCTCTTTCCCTGGCTGCATTGTGACACGCCAACATTCCATATAAGGGCGTGGCTGCGCATTCTTCTGAAGTTCTGGCTGCACTGTGGCTCCCAGCTCCATTCGCTTTAATGGAGGCAGGTTTTTTGGTGAATAACTGTAAAGAGCGGGGTTAAAATTTCCCCTCAAAACATAGCCTATGACGCTCTCGGGGTCCAGAAGTGTGAGTGTGCAAATTTTTGTGGCTGTAGCTGCGACGGTGCAGATGCCAATCCCGGACATACATACACACACACACACACACAAACACACACACACACACACACACACACACACACACATACAGCTTTATGTATTAGATAAAAATACACACAGCCTTTAACACATTTAATTAGCCCCAAAAAAAATTCTGTGGACAATCAGCTTACAAGGGACCACATAGTGTAAACACACACTGCACACAGGGGAGACACCACATAGTGAACACAGCTCAAGAAACACAGCACCAGATATAGGGGTGAAAGAGGTCAAATGACGCAACACATACAATACACAAATGCAGAGGAATGACTTACAACAGATATATTGGAAAGCGCAATCAGTGTGACACATGTCCACTGCTCCTGTCAACACCACTAAGCATAGACAGATCTACATTTCACCTCACTGCCGATGCGATAGCATCAGGCCTATTTCTAGTGTATAAAATAAATGTATGTGCACAGACAGTACTTTTTTTTATCTCAGAAGCCTGCAGACAAAGATTGCCTCTTCAGCATCATCCTTCACATAGATCTCTCTAAAGACACAAGCCTACTATGCCATTTGGTACATTCAGCTCTGTTAACAATATATGTTGCTAAACTTAAAAATGTAGCAAAGGTTATCATAACTCACAACATGCAATATTGATAACTTGTCACAAAGAGTTGACTCACTAAAGATTATTAAGATAAGTTAACAGTCCACAAGCCATTGTCAAGTATGGTGTTGGACTTTTTGTGATTTGACATCCAAGTGCTGTGTTATCTGAGTCATGGTAACCTTTTCTAGATTTGTAGGTGTCAGTGGCAAACATACATGGTGTGACTCCAAGCCTGGCAGTGGAGCATAGTAGAATTGGTCACACAGAGGTCCTGTTCATATCAGCCCTTAGGGCGGCTTTGCACGTTGCAACATCGCACGTGCAATGTCGGTGGGGTCAAATCGAAAGTGACGCACTTCCGGCGTCACTTTCGAGATCGTAGTGTATAAATGCTAGATGATACGATTAACGAGCGCAAAAGCATCGTTATCGTATCATCGTTGCAGGCTCTGTCTTTTCCATAATTATGTTGCAGCGACAGGTACGATGTTGTTTCTCGTTCCTGCGGCTGCATACATCGCTGTGTATGAAGCCGCAGGAGCGAGGAACATCAGCTTACCTGCCGCCGGCGGCTATGCGGAAGGAAGGAGGTGGGCGGGATGTTTACATCCTGCTCATCTCCGCCCCTCCGCCGCTATTGGCCGCCTGCCGTGTGACGTCGCTATGATGCCGCACGACCCGCCCCCTTAGGAAGGAGGCGGGTCGCCGGCCAGAGCGACGGTCGCAGGGCAGGTGAGTGCATGTGAAGCTGGCGTAGCGATAATTTTCGCTACGCTATCACAAGATATCGTACCTGCGACGGGGCGGGGACTATCGCGTGTGACATCGCAGCATCGACTTGCGATGTCGCAACGTGCAAAGCCCGCCTTACACTAAGCAAACAATTCTGATTGCTGTGATTTCTTTAGGATGCCGGGGGGGCAGGGATCTATACTGTGAGGTAGCGTGGTCGGCTGCGCAGCAGAAGACACGGGATCCAGGCACCAAGGGTCACAGCACACGGTTTAATATCCAAACAAAAGTCCACAACAGTACACATGTGCCTCTCCGGCAGAGAACTCAGGGAGTTGTGTTCACTCCCTCACACCCGCCCTTGTTCCTGTTTCCTTTTAACCCTTCCTTCAGCCTGTAGGGAAACAGCATTAACCCTGGAGTGGAGTTACTTTCTATCATGGAGTGAGCACAACCGGGGCGAGACATACCGGCCGTCATAGATAACCCCGGTCACAGTCTCACATACCCCCCCTCAGTTCAAGCGTGCGGGGTTGAACTCCCGCCATCAAACACGGGCCGCGGGACAAGGCATCGGCGTTGCCCTGCAACCCACCGGCCCTATGTTCAACCGTAAACCGGAAGTTCTGCAGAGAAAGGAACCACCGGGTAACCCGGGCATTCCGTTCCTTGGCGGACCTCATCCAGACCAGTGAAGAGTGATCCGTCACCAAGCGAAACTGCCGTCCCAGCAGGTAATAGCGTAGGGACTCCAAGGCCCACTTGATCGCCAGGCACTCCTTCTCCACTACGCTATAATTCCGCTCGGGAGGGGTGAGCTTCCTACTTAAGAAGGTGACGGGGTGTTCCTCCCCCTGAACCACCTGAGACAGCACTGCCCCCAGGCCGACCTCCGAGGCGTCAGTCTGTACTATGAACTCCTTCCGGAAATCAGGGTTTACAAGAACGGGCTGTCCGCACAGGACCCCCTTCAGGGCCCGGAAGGAGTCCTCGGCCTGTGGAGTCCAGCGCACCATGACGGACTTCTTGCCTTTGAGAAGGTCCGTCAAGGGGGCTGATAGTCCCGCAAAATCTTTTACAAACCTCCTGTAGTACCCCACGATACCCAGGAAGGCCCTAACCTGCTTCGTGGTCAGGGGTCTAGGCCACTTCTGGATCGCCTCAACCTTGTTAATTTGGGGCTTAATCACTCCTTGGCCTATCACGTAGCCCAAGTAGCGGGCTTCCGTGAGTCCCAACGCACATTTCTTGGGATTGGCTGTCAATCCGGCTGTTCGAAGCGCGTCGACCACCGCTTGTACCTGTTCCAAGTGGGTCTGCCACTCGGAGCTGTAAATAATGATGTCATCAAGGTACGCTGATGCATACGCCTGGTGGGGTTCCAGCACCAAGTCCATCAACCTCTGGAACGTGGCCGGAGCGCCATGTAACCCAAAAGGCAAGACAACATAGTGGAAGAGACCCTCCGGCGTAACAAAAGCGGTTTTCTCCTTGGCGGACTCCGTCAGTGGCACCTGCCAGTACCCCTTGGTCAGGTCGAGCGTGGTAAAATATCGCGCCTGTCCCAGCCTATCAATCAGCTCATCCGCCCGGGGCATGGGGTAGAGATCGAACTTGGATATTTCGTTCAATCTCCTAAAGTCATTGCAGAACCTTAAGGAGCCATCGGGTTTTGGTATTAGGACAATGGGACTAGCCCATTCACTCCGGGATTTTTCGATGACCCCCAGGCGTAGCATTGTCTTCACTTCCTCTGATATGGCTTGTCTTCGAGCCTCCGGCACGCGGTATGGCTTCAGGCGTACCTTCAGGTGGGGCTCGGTGACAATATCATGTCGTATCAGACTGGTCCTACCAGGCAGCTCGGAGAAGACATCGGGGTTCTGCTGAACCAGCCGTCTGGCCTCTCGCCTCTGTGTCTTGGTGAGGGCTTCTCCAATCCTTACTTCCGGTTCGTCCTCTCCGGAGGTCGCTGGAGCCGGATGTGAACGACCCGAAGAGGAGGGAGATGGGGAAAAAACAACCATCAGGCTTTCCCGTTCCTGCCAAGGTTTTAATAGGTTGACATGGTATATTTGTTCAGGTTTCCGCCTACCGGGCTGCAATACTTTATAGTTGACCACCCCGACTCTTTCCTTTATCTCGTAGGGGCCTTGCCACTGAGCCAGGAATTTACTCTCCGCCGTGGGGATTAATACCAACACCCGATCCCCGGGTTTAAAGGTCCGCACGGTGCCTTGTCTATTGTAGCGGCCGCTTTGCGCGGCCTGAGCCTCCTGTAAATGCTCCTTCACAATTGGCATGACCGCGCTTATGCGGTTCTGCATTCCTAAAATGTGTTCAATCACACTTTTATGGGGGGTGGGCTCTTGCTCCCATGTTTCCTTTGCCAGGTCCAACAATCCCCGGGGATGTCGCCCGTATAACAATTCAAAAGGCGAAAACCCCGTGGATGCCTGTGGCACCTCTCGTATGGCAAACATCAAATAGGGAAGCATCATATCCCAGTCTTTCCCGTCTTTGGAGATCACCCTTTTGAGCATGGTTTTCAGGGTTTTATTGAATCGTTCTACTAACCCATCCGTCTGAGGATGATACACAGACGTGCGCAACTGCTTGATCTGGAGTAGCCGGCATAGGTCTTTGGTCACTTTAGACATGAATGGGGTCCCCTGATCCGTAAGGATCTCCTTGGGCAACCCCACCCGGCAGAACACAGCAAACAACTCCCGAGCTATAAGCTTCGCCGCAGTATGTCTGAGAGGTATCGCCTCTGGATACCGGGTGGCATAGTCAACGATCACTAGGATGTGTTGGTGCCCTTGAGCAGACTTTACGAGGGGCCCCACCAGATCCATCCCTATCCGTTCAAAAGGGACTTCTATAATGGGTAACGGTACCAACGGACTGCGAAAGTGGGTCAGGGGTGCGGTAAGCTGACACTCCGGGCAGGTTTCGCAGAACCGTTTTACCTCCCCAAAGACCCCGGGCCAATAGAACCTTTGCAATATTCGCTCCTGCGTTTTCTTGACCCCTAGGTGGCCACTCATCAGGTGTTTATGAGCCAAGTCAAGGACCCGCCGGCGATACGGCTGGGGCACCACCAACTGCTCTACCCCCACGCCCCGTATTTCATCTACCCGGTAGAGTAAATCCTGCTTAAGAGCGAAATGGGGGTACCTTACCTGGGCACCGGGCAGCTGTGCCACCCCGTCAACTACTGTCACCCGACTCCGGGCATGTATTAATGTAGGGTCCTGGAGTTGGGCTGTCCCAAACGTATCCGGGGAGGCCTCCAACTCCGGGATGGGCTCGACCGTCTCAGCCTCTCCTGCCAATACCTCTAGGGGCGACCTATCGGGTTCACATTCTGTCCCTATCATGGGGACACCTACGGCAGGCGTCCCGGATTCAGGATTGTAGGGCTCAGGTCCCGGACTGACCAATATCTGAGGCGACTTAGGAGGTCCCTTCCATAAAGTCCAAAAATAGGGCAGATCCCTTCCTAGGATCACGTCATAGGGAAGAGTGTTAATAAGTCCCACCTCATGTTGCACCTGACCGCAAGGTGCTGTGATGGTGACAATCCCCGTGGGATAGTCTCGGCGGTCCCCATGTATGCAAACCACCCCCACGGTACGTCCTGTGGCCTTTACTTTAGCCCTCAAGGTTGATCGCACAAGGGTCACTAAGCTTCCGGAATCCAACAATCCTGTAACCGGACATCCATTCACCTGTATTTGGCACAAGTGGGGCTCAGTCTCTGGGGAGACCAGGTCAGCGGTACACACCACCTGAGCATACATTGAACCCCGCCGGGTAACCCCACAATCCATGGGCTCCGTGGTGAGTCGACACTGGGCTTCCATATGTCCCACCCGCTGGCACCGCCAACATCTAATAGGGAAGGAAACCCCCTTGACGAGTTGTCGTTTAGGGTACAGAACCTTCCGGACCTCAGGGACGGCGGGCGCGGCCTCAGACGGGACGGTAGCGGACTCCTGCACTGGTGTCAGCGGTGGGTCCTTGGCCCTAGGCTTGGAGGGGCCGGACCGACGGGCGGTACGCAAAGTCTCAGTGTCCCGTATCAAGTCCTGCGTAGCCACATGCCGCTCTACCAGGGACACTAATTGGTCCAGGGTACTCGGGTCACCCTGTCCTACCCCCCGTTGAATGATGACGGGTAAAGTGCGCACAAAACGATCAACTACTACCCTTTCCACCATTTGCGCCGGGCTCAGAGTGTCAGGCTGCAACCACTTTTTTACGAGAAGTCATAGGCCTGGGAGCGTACGGGTTTGGCTACCTCATAGAACCACTGATTTACCCGCTGAGCCCGTACACAGGTATTCACCCCCAACCGAGCCAGTATTTCGGCTTTCAGGGTCGCATAGTCAATGGCGTCCTCGGTACAGAGGTCCAGGTACGCTTTTTGGGGTTCCCCCGTCAGATAGGGCGACAATACCTCAGCCCACTGGGGGTCGGCAGCTTTTCCCGCTCGGCCACCCGCTCAAACACCGCCAGGAACGCTTCCACATCATCCCCCGGGGTCATCTTTTGCAACGCTTGTCTCACCGCTTTCCGGACGCTGCCGTCGTCACCCGGTCCCGGGGTTGTTGCTGCCGGTCCGGCACGGATCGACTTGGCCAGGAGAACCATCTGTTCTTGGTGCCTTTGTTCCTGCAATTTCAAAGAATGCTGCTGATGATCCAACGACCGGAGCAGGTGTGCATTGATCTGTTGCTGCTGCTTTAGTATTTCCTCCATGGCGTCGCCGGGTTTGGGCTGTAGTATAGCCGCTTGAATCCAGGACATGTGCTACCGGGTCACCAGAAATGGAAGCTACACCTCATCGGGCTGGCATGCCCGCCGATTCTCCACCATATGTGAGGTAGCGTGGTCGGCTGCGCAGCAGAAGACACGGGATCCAGGCACCAAGGGTCACAGCACACGGTTTAATATCCAAACAAAAGTCCACAACAGTACACATGTGCCTCTCCGGCAGAGAACTCAGGGAGTTGTGTTCACTCCCTCACACCCGGCACACCCGCCCTTGTTCCTGTTTCCTTTTAACCCTTCCTTCAGCCTGTAGGGAAACAGCATTAACCCTGGAGTGGAGTTACTTTCTATCATGGAGTGAGCACAACCGGGGCGAGACATACCGGCCGTCATAGATAACCCCGGTCACAGTCTCACAATACTTAAACATTTACTTGATATATTAAACACTCCTTAGACACATGATGACCCAGAAGTATAGCATTAATCCAGATGTGCAAGTTTTTTGTAAATCAGTTTCAATTTGAAAAGAATAGTCAAGTGACTTAGAAATGGACACGATCCTTGGTGATAGACAAGCATGCAACAGTTTTTTGAAAACTTCCAACATTGCGGGACTTCTTTATGCTCCAGTTTTAAGAGAATTTAGAGAATGAGGCGATTGAGGAAAACATTCAGTGAACATAATTCATAGTAGGTAAGCAAATTGTAGCGTAATTTAATGTTGATGCTTCAACTAACAAGTCCAAAGAACAAATCATGATTTCTTAGCACAAATGGTTAGAGATAAGTGAACCTGCAGATGATCAGGTCCGGTGGGTCCAGCTGGACTTAAAAAAAAAAAAAAAAACACGGCTCGGATGCTGAACCCCATATAAGTCTATGGGGACCCAAACATTACCTGTAAAATAAAAGGGTTAAAGCAGGATAATATACTTACCGAGCGTTCCACGCGGCTATGACATTACTTCCTGGACCACTCATCAGTCCTCATACATATTCACTGCTTTCCCCACCCACTGGCCGCTCTGATTGGCTGCTGGTAGACCCCGCCCCACCCTCTTTAACAGCGTCTGTGATTGGTTGGAATCACAGTCGCGGTCTGCGTGCTTATAGTGGAGGGTAAAATAAATAAAAATATGACGTAGGGTCCCCACTATAGTGATACCAGTACAGATAAAGCCAGGCTACAGGCTGCCACCTCCAGCTGTGGGCTCATCCTGGCTGTACATCAAAATAAAAGGAAATGCATGCAGCTTTTTTTTATTTTAAAATTATTTAAATAATTAAAAAAAATAAAAATGACGTGCAATCTCCCCAATTTTGATACCCAGCCATGATAAAGCAGACAGCTGGGGGCTGGTATTCTTAGGCTGGGGAAGCCGATGATTATTGGGACCCCACCAGCCTAAGAAAAGCAGCCTGCAGCTGCCCCAAAATGGTCGAATCTATTATATGCAACAATGCCAGCGCTTTACCCAGCTCTTCCCAATTGCCATAGTGCGATAGCAATTGTGGTAATAAGGGGGTTAATGACAGCGCACAACTGTAATCAAGCCGAGAATTAAAAATATGAAGATCGGCACTCACATCAAATTATCTTCTTTTCCAGGTACATGGTTTGAGAAAGGTCTGCATTTTTTGATCGAAATGCGTTACATTGTACATTGCATCTTTTGGAAAAATGGAATAAATAAGGCAAAGAAAAGGAGCTAATTTGAAGTGAGTGCCGATCTTCATTCTTTTAACTATTGTGGAGTCCATCATGGGATTCATACACCAAAGTCTGGCGTGCCCACCTGTTTTGGGATTCACAAGCCCAGAAATAGTGATGGGTAGGGGTCTATAAGACATTAGACCCCCCCATCACTAATCCTATGTGTAAAGAGAAATAAACACAAACAGAGAGAAAAATCCTTTATTTGAAATAAAATACAGCACCCTCTTTCCCCTATTTATTAACTCCAAATATACCCCTGAAGTTCCGCCGTAATCCACACGACATCCCACGATGGTCCTGGCTTTGCTACATCCGAAAACATGTCTGATCAATCGAGGCTCCGGGAAACACTGACAAGGGGGACCTGGCTGGCTGCAGTGATGTCACTCAGTTCAGTTCAGGGCCCTGACATAGCGGTGGACACCGCAGGCTCCTTTCAGCATCCATGAAACTAAGCCACAAGTGAACTCCAGCATGCAGATTGATGAAGGTCCGAGGTATTCGGACCGAAACGTCTGTGCTCTGTTCACTTTGTAAGGATTTCAAAAATAAAAAATCACAGCTTTGGTTCAGTCATCCGAGTGACAAGTCTCTCTTTCATATCATGGAATCAATCACAGACACTGTTACAGAGTGTGGCCAGGAGAAACAGTGCATATTCATGAACTTTAATGATCGGACCAGGAAGTAGTGTGACAGCTAAGGGGATACTCTAAGTATTATTCTCCTGCTTTAATCACCATAATAATCTGACAACATTATTCCCAGAAACCAGCTGTGAATCAGAAATTCATCCAGGCATATTCCCTATGCTGTTCCCTTTCAGTTTCAGCACTTTTCCATCCATTGCAGCATTTTTACAGCCCTCACAGACGTACGTCCAAGGTCCCCCAGAAAATGATTGGAGTTTGCCATTGACTTGTATTAGGTTTGTTATTTGGTACAACTACACAAATAATAGAAATTATTAGGCAGGAAAAATCCAAACCCCCAATATTTGACTATTTGCCAATCTCTAATGCTTATTTAAAGTAGACATGTGGTAAATGTTATTTATTAATAGGGCTGAGCGGATCCAGACTGTAAAAGTCTGGATCTACGTGGTTTCAACGCTATCTGGGTGCCAGACTCGGGGCTGGGATTCCTGGTGCACGATCCAGATTCGGGAATTAAAATGAAAATAAACTAAAGAAGAAATAAGTTTCATACTTACCGAGACTCAGTGTCATGGCAGCACACTGCTTCTGGGTCGCGCATTCACTTTCTGTACTGCGTATCGCATACACACTGCTTTCCGTGTTTTCCCCACCCACCGGCCGTCCTCTCGTCTGTAATTGGTTGCAGGCTGACACACCCCCCAGCCTGTGACAGTATCTGCCTGCAGTTATTGATCATCATGGCTCAGTCATAGGCTACACTTAGAGCTGGCAGTCTTCTCTATGGCTGCTCACTCTGAGATGTAGCAGAGCTGGATGTGCCATCGTGGGACCTCATGTGGATTACGCCAGACCTGAAGGGGTATGTTGGGGATTAATAAAGTGGTGAGGACGGTGCGTTTTGTACTTTATTCCAATAAAGGATTTTTTCTGTGAGTTTATTTACTGTAATTTACAGGTTTGTGTGATGCAGGTATCTGATAGACGCCTGTGCCATCACAAACCTAGGGCTTAGTAGAAGCTGTGCGCTGCTATTAACCCCTTTTTACCCTGATTGGCACCACATCAGGCCACCGGGAAGAACCGGTATTGCACCGGGATTGTCACATGTAATAGATGCAGCAATACCGGGTGGCTGCGGGCTGAGAATACCAGCACCGAGTTGGCGTTATCTTGACTGGGGATGAAAATTGGGGGGGACCGCACGTGTTTTTTTTTTAATTTATTTATTTAAATAAAAAAAAGCCACATGCGGTTTCTCTTAGACCGGAATCACACTTGCGAGGGACTCGCGAGAGTCTGCCATGGCATCACCTGGCAAAGCCTCGCACGTGTGACTGTGGGCATTGGATACACAGCACAGATACAGCCCGACAGCTGGGGCTGCAGCCGCGTGCTATATCTGTGCTGCCGATTGTTTTATTTGTTTATTTTTTACCACTATACTGACCCGCAGACACTTGTACTGCTTTCCCCGCCCACTAGCCATCCTGGCGCCTGTGATTGGTTGCAGTCAGCTGACACGCTGCCACTCAGGGTGGGGGCGCGTCTAACTGCAACCAATTACACGCGCCGGTGGGCAGGCAAAGTAGTGAATATTGAATTGTCGGCTCCGGAAGGTAAAAGCGTGACTCGGAAGGAGTTTGCCGCCATGACACAGCCTCGGTAAGTACACCGTGCGCGGTTCTACCACCCTATCCCCTCCACAGACGTTTTTAATCTCCGGATTCTGATGCCCATTGACTTATATGGGCACCGGATTCCGGAGTGGATCGGACTTATTTTTAAATCTGGCAGTGATCCGCCGGTCACGGTTTTTGAGGTGTTCGATCAGCTCTATTTCTTAACTATTTTTTATGACATAATACTCTGGCTTAAAGGCATAAAAATGCAAACTTGGACGATTGCTAAATTTTAGGCAAAATTGTAATATTTTCACAAATAAATGGAAAAAAAATATTGTCCTAAGTTTACCACTAGCATGAAGTAGACTATGTCATGAAAAAACAGTTGCAAAATCACTAATATCCACTATAGCGTTCCAGAGTTATTAATTCATAAAGTGACACTGGTCAGAATTGTAAATTTTGGCCTCTTCAGGAAGGTAAAAAAAATGCTGGGTGGTGAAGGAGTTAAAAAGACAGATACCATATGGAATCTTCCATTGGGAGGGGTTGTCTGATTCATATATTTCAGAGATTTACAGAAACCTTTGTGAAAATATGTGATAAATGTGCGGCGAGCCTTACTGCCATTCTTGGGAGGAAGAATAAATGAATGGCAGTTCAAGAATTGCTTTTACTGATTTTTTTTACGCTGCTCACAATGTAGTATAATTATGACTGCTTTATTTTCTGGGTTAGTAGGATGACAGTGATACCAGGTTTATATCTTGTTTTTCATGTTTGGCTACTATCACACACTTAAAGCTGCTTTTCTCACGCAAAAAATGTTTTTGCATTGCCACATTTTGAGAGCCATAATTTTTCAAAAATTCCTGCTGGCAAAGTCATGTGAGGGCTTGTTTTTTGCAGGTCAAGTTGGAGTTTTTATTGATACCTTCAAACACAGCTCTTTTTGATTGTTTTCTTTTTGATTTTTGGGTTGCAAAAATGAACAAAACACAGCAATTAAAGAATTGATCTTTGAGATTTTTGTGGTAAAATTGTTAAGACAGCTTTATTCTTTGGGTCATTAGGATTACAGCAATACCACATTTATATCAATTTTTTTATGCTTTCCCGCTTTTACTCACTAAAAACAATTTGAGAGAAAAAACAATTGTTTTTCCATGGCTATATTTGGAAAGCTATGGCTTTTTTTTCTGAGCTCAATGGGGTCTTATTTTTTTGCGAGACAATATGATGTTTTCAGCTGTACCATTTTTATTTACATTCAAATTTTTGATCATCATGTTTCAAAAAAGCATAGTTTCAAGTCATATTTTCATTTTCTTGTTCCTTATTTTCTTATTTCTTTTAAATATGGGACTGTCTGGTCAATGGCCTAATGCATTGCAATGCATTAGATGGTCAGTGTTACACTGACAAAAACTCATTGTAGATCTGACAACCATCGGGCACCAAGGTTTGCATTGCGAGAGGTGCCAGTCGCATTATAGAGGTACCTCCTCCCTCTTAAACAACTAGAATGGTGTGGGCATCAGCCCTGCTTGTGACAGCCGGAGCTCGGCTATCACTTTAGTCGAGCTCCCTGTGGCAATCATATAGGCACAGCTCCTATTCCTCCATAATTGGCAGGACATACCAGTACTCTTCCATTTGCGGGAATGCACTTAATACGACGTACTGGTACGTCCAATTTTGGGAAGAGGTTCAGATTCTGAGGACTTTGACACAGGTCAAATTATGAACACTAGACAAATAGATCAGAGCATCTCCAAAATGGCTGGTCTGTGAGGAGGAGACATAGCAAGACTCAAGACTTTATCCTCTTGGGTCTTTATTCTTTTTTTTTTGTTGTATTTTCTGTTAGTTGCATTAACAGATATGTATTGGGCACATGCTTTACCTTATACTTTAAACATATTATTTTTACTATATGCCAGACAGTATACCTCTTACTTTATATTGCCTCTTTGAGTATTGTTGACCATATAATATGGTTACTCATATTACCCTTACATCTTTATGCACCTGACACTTTTCAATATTGATATTTTTGTAACTTCTTATACAACTAGGTGTTTTTGTCACTTTGTCATGGGCAGCTATATATTATCTCGTGCTGTGGGCGCGTGCTGTGAGAATGTAATCGGGTATATGCCAGTCCTTGTTGGAGTAGCAGGTCCTCTTATCCTGAAAAATAAAGAATACCAGGTCCCTATGGCTACAACAGAAGGTTGCCTTGTGGCTAGCACAAACCGAGGCTGCAGAGCCATAATGCTGAGTGGAGGAGCGCACAGCCGGATCCTTGCTGATGGCATGACTCGTTGACCAGTTATCAGGTTGCCTTTAGCTTGTGAAGCTGCTGAGGTTAAAAGCTGGCTTGACAGTCCTGAGGGGTTTAAAGTTATAAAAGACACCTTTGATAGCACAAGCAGGTTTGCTCGTCTTGGGAGACTTCAAACCAGTGTAGCCAGACAAAACCTATATATTCGCTTCCAGTCTAAAACAGGAGATGCTATGGGAATGAACATATTATCCCCCTTCCCAACATAGGACGTATCAGTACATCCTATGTCGGCTCCCTGACTTTGATGCAGGCTCACATGCTGAGCCCGCAACTTTTCATGCACATGTCGGTGATCCAATCAGCTGACATTTGCCTCTAACAGGCGTGGGTGGATTGTCGTTCCGCCTGCACCTTTTAACTAGTTAAATCCCACTGTCAAATCTCTGACAGTGGAATGTAACATGCACCGGGAGGGAGTGTGTCATTCCCCGCTCCCATCGGCGGCCCCATGACGTGAATGATGGATTCTCATGACAGCCAGGGGTCAGCTGATGAACACTGTGTCTGTCATGATAAACTTTCTGTGAGCACCGCCGTTCATAGGAAGTCAGTATTTCTGCTGTACAGAGCAGTGCTGATGTCCTGATGTTTACTGCACAAAGAATCGGAAGATCGCAGCAGCAAGTCCCTTAAAGGGAAGAGTAAAAACAATAAAAAGTTTTTAAATAGCTTTAAAAAAAAATATGAAACCCCCCCCCCAAACAAACAAAAGTTCAACTCATCCTTCTTTTTACCCATTGAGCAATTAAAAAAAAATACACATATTAAATATTACTGAGTTTAGAAATGCCTGATCTTTCAAAAAATAAAATAAATTAATCTTATTTTTTTTTTAACAAATTTCTGAATTTTTTTACACCACTTAAAAAAACAAACTATACATGTCTAGTATCTTCAAATTTGTAATGACCTGGGGTATCATATTGTCAGGTCGGTTTTACCATATAGTGAACATGGTAAATAAATAAAAAAATTGTGGAATTCAACTTTTTGTTTTGCAATTTCACCGCACCTGTAATTTTATTCCAGCTTTCCAGTACACTATGTGGCAGAAGGAATGGTGTCATGCAAAAGTACAAATTTTTCTGAAAAAAAACAAGCCCTCATACGGTTATGTTGACAAAAAAGTAAAGTTATGGCTCTTGGAAGAAGGGGAGGAAAAAACTAAAGTGCAAAAATAGAAATTGGCCACAGCGAGATTGGGTTATTGGACCCAGCTGTTCCTCCATCACCGTAATATGTTATTTTAATCATGTTTCCTTTTCTCTTGTTGTTTTTAACATTTTGGATAGTATGTTCTCTATTTTTAAGGCAAAGGGATGAGAAAGCCATGGTCTAGCACAGACCTGGGCAAGGGGCGGCCCGCGGGCCACATCCGGCCCACCTACTCTCTGTGACCGGCCCGCCCATCTTCAGCCGGTGCAGTGGAGCCGGGCTGCAGCGTGCCGGGCAGGGAGAGATCCTGCAGCTCCGCACAGTCAGTGCAGGCAGCGGAACTCAGGAATCTCTCCTCTGTTCCCTGCCGGCACTTTCTCTGTGACACACGCGCGCGCTCTGACGTTGTCAGTACTGCGGTGCGTGTGTCATTTCTAAAGTTCCCGCCCGGCAGGAGGAGGAGCAGCACAGCGGGGGCCTGAAGAGAAGCAGCGGCGGGGGACCCTCGCAGATCAGCATCGGCACAGCCAGGGCCCGTAGAAGAGAAGGAGCAGCTCACCTCGCCTGTACGGAGGTGCCTGAGGACGGGGACGATAAGAAGGGAGAGGTAAGTAGTGACTAATAAGCTGAGGAGGGGCAATGGGGGAGGGGGAACTGGTGACTAATACTGGGGGTGTAGTGGTGTAGTTTTACAGGTGTAGTATATGGTGTTGTGTATATAGTGGTGTAGTATATAGTGGAGTGGTACATGGGGTGTAGTGATATAGTTTTATTACAGGTGTAGTATATGGGGGTATAGTGATGTAGTATATTACAGGTGTACTATATGGAGGTGTAGTATATTACAGGTGTAGTACATGAGGGGTGTATTATATTACAGGTGTACTATATGGAGGTGTAGTATATTACAGGTGTTTTATATGGAGGTGTAGTATATTACAGGTGTATTATATGGGGGTGTAGTATATTACAGGTGTATTATATGGAGGTGTAGTATATTACAGGTGTAGTACATGAGGGGTGTAGTATAATACAGGTGTATATGGGGATGTAGTGGTGTAGTATATTAAAGGTGTAGTATATGGGAGTGTAGTGATGTATATTACAGGTGCAGTATATAGGATTGTAGTGATGTATATTACAGGTGTAGTATATAGGGGTGTATTACAGGTGTGGTATATAGGAGTGTAGTGATGTAGTATATTACAGGTGTAGTGATGTAGTATATTACAGGTGTAGTATATGGGAGTGTAGTGATGTATATTACAGGTGTAGTATATAGGGGTGTAGTGATGTAGTATATTACAGGTGTAGTATATAGTGGTGTAATATATTACAGGTGTATATGGGGGTGTAGTTAATTACAGGTGTAGTATATGGAGGGGGTGTAGACATGTAGTATATTGGGTAGAACTGAGTTAATTATATTAGTCCGGCCCTCTAAACCAATCCCAATTTCTCATGCGGCCCCATGGGAAAATTAATTGCCCACCCCTGGTCTAGCATGTAATTACAATCTCTGTTTACTGAAATTCCACTTACAAAGTCAGCAACATATGTCATGCCTTTCAAGAAATTTTGGCCCAGACGTATAGCATATGACTAAGAGCCAGTAGTCCATGAAACACGGCAGTTATGCTGCGGTGTATTTGTGGAGCTATGATTAATATACTTTTAATCTGAAGAAATAAAAACTTTTTAACTACATCCTAGACACCTGATTCCTCATTCTTTTGCCTAATTGTTCTGCCGATCAAATTTGCAAACAACCAGTAAATGATGGGCTACATCCCACCTTCTGCATTAGTTTTTGTGTTTTTTCCATTTTCATATTTTGTACATTCATTCTAGGATAGAAGCCTTCTTCTGGTGACTTGTTCATTGTGAGTTTTTGTATCCGATGCTTAGAAGCACCGTGTTAGTAGCTAACGAAATTGTCCCCAATTTCCAATTGTCAATTGGAAATTGCATCATGAGCGGTGAAAGATAGTGGCATAGTCTAAGGAATGACTCTTGCTTTTACCTAGGGAAGAAATGGAATCTGGATGCACGATAGAAAAAATACAAAAATGCAGATGCAGTGTGATGCTGTGGGCAATGTTCTGTACGAAAACCTTGGGTACTGGCATCCATGTAGGTGTTATTATGACATGTTCCACCCATCTAAACATATTCCTTCGTGGCAGTATTCATTAATGGTAGTGGCCTCTAATAAGGAAAATAATTTACAGGAATTGTTTAAGAAACATTCAAAAAAGGCTTTGACTTGGCCTCTAAATGTCCCAGATTGCAATCTGTTCAAGCATCTGTGGGATATACTGGAAAAAAGTACAATCCATAGAGGCTCCAACTGCAACTTAGCAGGATTTAAAGGATCTGCTACTAACATTTAAGTCCAAAATGCCTAGTGTCAGGGCTTACTGACACTGGACTCCAGAGCATCGCAAATGTATTCTGTGAAGTGACGAATTGTGCTGGTCTATCTGGCAGTCCGAGGTATGAGTCTGTGTTATGTTAATACTAGGGAAACGTTACCTGCCTGACTGCAACGTGCCAACTGTAAAGTTTGGAGGAGGGATAATGCTATGGGATTGGCATAGGCTTCTTACTTCTAGATAAGGTAAATCTTAATGCTTCAGCATATCAAGATCTTTTGGACAATTGTATGTTTCTAACATTGTTTAAATTATTTGAGGAAGGCTCTATTTTGTTCCAGCATGATTACATGGCAGTACATCAGTACACAAAGCAAGGTTTATATAGGCATGGTTGGTTGAATTTAATGTGGAATAACTTGACTGCCCCACACAGAGCCTTGACCTTCCCCTCATCGAATACCCTTGGGATTAACTAAATTGGACATTATGAGCAAGGTCCTCTCAGCAAATATCAGTGTCTGATCTCATACAGTTGTGGAATGACCCAAATTTTCCAAAGGCTCAAAAATTATGTAGAAGATTTTTAAAATTATTATAGCATACTGTTCCCAGAAAAGTGGAAGTTGTAGCTGAGAAGTGGAGACCATCTCCATATCAATTTCTTATTAATGTAGAATGGGATATCATTTCAGCTCATACAGGTGTCTGAATACATTTTCCCACATAGTATGTAGTGCCTTGAAAACTATTCATACCCCATGAACTTTTCCACATTTTTTTCATGTTACACCCTCAAAAGTTAACTTTGTGTTGCGATTTTATGTGATATACCAACACAAAGTTACAAGTATTTGTGAAGTGTAGAGGAAATGATACATGGCTTTCTAATAATTTTAAAAAATATAAATGTGAAATTCGGGACATGCATTTCTGTTACATAAGGCCGACTCACGTGGTAGCTATGAATCCTCTAAGGCTGATAGTCCGGGTGGACATGGAAAATGCAAAAATAACAGTTTCATAAAGTCCAGGTGTTAACAAACAGATAATGGACATCAAGCAGAGTTACATAACAGACAAACATAACCTGCATAGAATGGGCAGATGGCAGCGCACCCAAAGACTCATGACAGATAGTGAAGTAGCAGAAGACCATAGCAGGAATACAGAGGACTGTAAACAGGTAACAGAATTGCAAGAGGCCACTGGCAGACAAGTTGCAGAGTTACTAAAGAGTCAAAACAGGTAGCAGCATAAAAAGGTTAATGTTTTTTATTCTCTGTTCTACATTTTGTTTAGTATTATCCAGTCTTATTGTCTCATATTCAAGGTTTCATTTTGTTCTAATATTTTCTTATCTCATATGCAATTTTTTAAGGAAACTGTGCTATGCGTAGGATACTGCAAAACAAATTATAAATAAAAGTTATAATATATTTCTGAGAAGGGGAGAGCTGGTGGAACTTTGAATGGAAACGTTGCATGTAGTGGTACATTTTGTCTGTAAATGGTGTAATAAAACTACCCACAGGAAAAATAAAATTGTTTTCCCACTAAGCAGTGTACATTCCTTTCTCCAAGTGCTCATTTTCGAAGGGTCTGGAGTCTCAATTTGGACCTTATTGGTGATCATGTTATCCGACTTTGGATCAGAGCAAAAAACCTACAACAGTTTTTGGCGCCCAACATGGGGCTGTGGCCAAGCAGCCTATTCAGAAGATGTTTGGGAATTCTTGAGACAGTGAAATTTTCAGCTGCAGTAAGGGTAAGAAGTCTTTATTCCTACGCTTTATTTCCCTTTCTCTGATATTCCCTGGATTTTTGAATAAGGTTATAAATACAGTTAAAGAACTTGCATCACCAGTAAGTGTTGTGTGAATGTCATGTATGTATGAGAGTTCAAAAATAGGGTAATAGCAATATAATCTGTCTGTCTACTAGCTGGTTGCGTAGTACAGGTTTGGGGAAATTACTGTACAATTTGATGCTGTCGTCACCTCAGATGGGCACTTCGGGTATCCCTTGAGTGTCAGTGAGCTCTAAAGTCATTATAAATTTTATACTAATTTCTAGATAAAGTAAGCAGCCTGTAAGATTTTTGTATGTATGTTCATGAGAACCTCTGTATGTCCACATGTGAATGAATTGTTACATGCCATACTGTGGTAGTTGCAATGGTACGCTGTCTGTAAAGCACCAAGGAACTGAGCCCTACAGAATTTTCCTGTGGCTATCTGACCGACAGACTTATCCCACTATCACAGTCGGTCTAGGAAGTCAGGCACGGTATAGATATTTTAATCGACATCTGAGAATAATCATTAGTGCCCCAAGATGTATTTTTCCAGAAGTTTCTGGAATTAAAGGAGTGGACAAATAGTCCAGTGATTTGTCCTTGCAGTGAATTACCTTGATTTTCTTTCCCTGAAAATGAAGACAAAGGTTGTGCAGAAGAGTAAATGTTGAAGTAGAATATAAAAACTGCTTGGTTTTGCTGTAAATTAGAATCTTGGAATAAGTAGTCTCAATCTTTAGCTAAGGGGTAGTGTGTGTTAAAAGACAGGATGAAATGGTTTGAATTTTTTTCACTATAAGTCCTGGTTTTAATTAAAAAAAAAATCTCTGCGCTGCCACTGTTGAAGAGGGAGCTTCTGTTTGTGAGATGGTGTGAGCATAGAGACCTGAGAATTATCTGCTTTAACCTTGTCTGCGCTAGTGTGTGATTTTTAAAGAGATAGCTGTACAGAAAGACTGAAGGCTGTTAGAAATTAAGAATAAAAAACAGGAAAGCCAGCACAAAATGTGCACTGCACTAAAAATTCCAAAGTGTGCTTTTTATTAAAATTTGAGATTTTTGGCAAAAAAAATTGCAATTTCTTGAGCTACCCCGCCATGTCACGGCAAATCTCTTTGGGGCAGTCCTACTCTAAAATATTCTTATTTAAAATGTGCCATACGGCCTCACATATGAAAAGGTAGAACTGTTTATAGCAGCACTTTCCTGGTGCTTTTCAATCCCATACCCATGACTGAATGGTTGTGGCCACTGACCAATTCAATGAAGAATAAAAAACAGGAAAGCCAGCACAAAATGTCTTTACTTCAAGCAGCATTTGCTTGGGCCTGCCCAGCCCACAGCCATGGTTCAGTCATGGGTCAGGGATTGAAAAGCACGGGGTAAGTGCTGCTATAAACAGTTCTACTTGTTCATATGTGAGGCCGTATGGCACATTTTAAATAAAATTATTTTAGAGTAGGACTGCTCCAAAGAGATTTGCCATGACGTGGCGGGGTAAGCTCAAGAAATTGCAATTTTTTTGCCAAAAAACTAAAATTTTAATAAAAAGCACCGTTTGGAATTTTTAGTGCAGTGCACATTTTGTGCTGGCTTTCCTGTTTTTTATTCTTCTTTGTTAGAAATTAACCTGAAAATAACATGTGTAGACAAAGCTATCCCAAACTGAAAGTGATATTCTGCCTATTTAAGGAATAGTTGGAAGTGACTGCTTTTGTCATCAGTGTGTGTTTGTACTAGTTTCTCATTGTGTGGTTGATGTACAACAGTGTTCCCCAACTGCAGTCCTCAAGATCCACCAAAAGTGCATGTGTTCTGGATTTCCTTAGCAATGCACAGGTGCTGGAATCATTACCTGTGCAGGTGATTAAATTATCCCCTGTGCAATACTAAGGAAATCCTGAAAACATGCACTGTTGGTGGCTCCTGAGGACTGGAGTTGGGAAACACTGATGTACAGGATAGTAAGGGTCAGCATAGGGGGTACCCATTTTCACACCTGGTCTAGTAGGTTGGAGAGCAATAGGAGTCTTCCAATCATACATGTAGCTGGTCTAATAGTTGAAAGAATTGTCACACATGTGAGCCTTCCTATTGTAGTCAGCTGGTCAAATGGATGAGCGAGGTGTGTGAACCTTCTTGTTACACCCTGTAAGTATAGCAGGAGAAAGAGTTGATTGAGCCTTCTCACTACACCTTGAGAACTCATTCTGACTTGCCATAGTAGTGTGGTCTATGTATAGGGTCCAGGTACACTGAAAGGGCATTTGCAAAAAGGTAGGGTGCAAACAAATAAGTTGAAGACATAAGAACTTGTTCAGTGTGCAGCCTGGGCTCCCAGGTTGATCCCAAACTGCCAAACAGTAAGTAAAGGACAGAGAAAGCAAAAAAAGCAGTGACGAATGTGGGACCAATAATTAAAAAGGCACGTGGCTGAAGAAGTACAGCAGTATAGATGTAAAGAGACCACAATATGATATAAGGTGTGTTATGAATGTTTTAAAGCACCAAGAATCTAAGACTGTAACTGCTACCTCCATATAATCAGAAATCAATACCAGATGAATGGACTTATAAACATTGTAGTCAGCAAAACCCAGTCTTGAGGGATACTTGTGTGACATGTGGAGTCATCTGCCCTAAGCAAGTTACACTAAATCCTGTTCGGACAAGATAACATGTAGCGACAATAGACGCTGACATATGTGGCACCCCTGAGGCTTCAGTCGCCACGGGGTACTGCACCTCACTTAAGGTGCAGTACTCATCCTGGATTCAGAGGAGGTCAGTACCGGTTTCACAACACGCATCTCACATACAATAGGTTGCCCTCCTCAATGGGGACTGGGCTAGGGTACAGTCTTAAGGTAGTCACCAAACATGGGGGGCTGACACCCACTACACCGTTTGCAGAATTATTAGGCAAGTTGTATTTTAGAGGATCTTTTTTTATTATTGATCAACAACTATGTTCTCAATCAACCAAAAAGACTCATAAATATCAAAGATTAATATTTTTGGAAGTTGGAGTGGGTTTATTTTAGATTTGGCTATCTTAGGAGGATATCTGTTTTTCCAGGTAACTATTACTGTGCAGAATTATTAGGCAACTTAATAAAAAACAAATATATTCCCATCTCACTTGTTTATTTTCACCAGGTAAACCAATATAACTGCACAAAATTTAGAAATAAACATTTCTGACATGCAAAAACAAAACCCCAAAAAATTAGTGACGAATATAGCCACCTTTCTTTATGATGACACTCAACAGCCTACCATCCATAGATTTTGTCAGTTGCTTGATCTGTTTACGATCAACATAGCCACCACAGCCTCCCAAACACTGTTCCAAGAGGTGTACTGTTTTCCCTCCCTGTAGATCTCACATTTAATGAGGGACCACAGGTTCTCTATGGGGTTCAAATCAGGTGAACAAGGGGTCCATGTCATTATTTTTTCATCTTTTAGACCTTTACTGGCTAGCCACACTGTGGAGTAGTTGGATGCATGTGATGGAGCATTGTCCTGCGTAAAAAACATGTATTTCTTCAACGATACCGACTTCTTCCTGTACCACTGCTTGAAGAAGTTGTCTTCCAGAAACTGGCAGAAAGGCACAAGGAGGAAGGGCCCATCAACCACCGTACCGGTTCTGACCTCCAACGGATCTGGGATCGACTGGGGCCCATCACGGCGGTGACTGTTATCACCCAGGCGAACCAGGACTGTGAGTAAATAAACCTTGAACCCGCAGAGACTGAGTCTGCCTGTTCTTGCCAGCGCTGTCGCCCCGCACTTTGGCGCCCGCCATCACTACAACCCCTTGTCGTTGGTTTTCGGGCTCAATTGCATTGATCAATACATTTGCTAAACATATCTACTACTTTCAAATATTCATAGCAGTTTTGCAATACCATTTTCATGTATTTCATTTTTTCCAGATAGCTAAATGTATTTTTCATTGTTCATAGTATCCCTATAGCAGTAGTGCTTTACCATTTTTCATGTTTATATTTTTATAGTGGTTAGTGTGCAGCTTATTATCTTTATTAAAGGAACAAAAATGGACCATGAATCAGTCTGTATTGTCTAGCGAAATGTAGTGTGAAACATTCAGAGCAGTCTGTACTGTTGACTGATGTGACAGTATAGAGAAGTACATTGGGTAGTTACAGCTGAAGTGGACAGACATGGCAGTGCCAGGAAATCTTTTGATTTTACAATACTAATAATACAATACAATACTAATGCATTCATTCATAGTATGAATATGTTTTTACAAGAGCCATTACAGATAGCCAGACCTGAGTGGAGAAACACGTACCCAAAAGACCATAGCAAGTAGCTAACGGACTTGAGCAGACAAGGACCAAATGACCAGTCATGTATGGTAAACAGTGGAAACCGAGAAATGAAACACCAGGTGACCTAGCAAATGTACAATACTGAAATTATGGGAAGAATGGGCATTATTTCAAACCCTGCAAACACACTAAATAGGAGGGGAACAGATTGATATTCCTCCCTCTTTGCCTCTGACCTAGGAAACTGGAAACCCAGTAACAAATGTGTACCATTTTTGTTCCCTCGGGAGCTGGTGCCATCTTAATAACTATCATAATACCAGAGGGGGAAGGAGGCATAGTTTTTAAATAACACTGGGGCAGCCTGAACCATGGTACACAGAGACTTGATAATGTTAGAGAGGACTACTAATGACATTGTGGAGTGTGTGGGGTAGTGGGACTGGTGACTGAAGCTCCCCTGACTAAATGGATGAAAGTGAAATTACTGGATAGCCAAGACATGCTTGCAAAATTTGTTTCTGAAAATACTCCTATGAAGCTGCTGGTGGAAGGTGTGTTGAATGCTATCCAGGCTACTATACACTCCTGAAGGTATTACAGCCACAAGTCTCCTCTCAGACAAACACTTGTGCAAACTTGCAGATATCGTGTACATGTCAAAAGCTGTGAGCGTGTCTGATATAAGAATGGTTGAGAACATAGAAATGCAGGTACCAGACATCACATGATTTAAGGGAAAAACTAATGTGGCTTGGCTCCCCATTACCCCTGTCATGATTAAATAAAAGGAGGGAACCCCTCCTCCATGTTTAAAGCAGTATTCCCTAAGCCCAGCCAAATTAATGGCCCTGACCAGGCATATAAGGGAATATGTCCAGGCAGGGGCCATAGTGTAAAAGTCCTACCCCTGTAACACTACTTTCTATCCAATTAATAAAAAAAGGCCCAAAGGTTCCCCTGATACAAACAGAATGGTTCATGATTTAAGGGCTGTTAATGCGGTGTCAGAGAGAATGACTTTGACTGTTCCAAACCTACATGCCCTACTGTCACAAATTCCAGGGACCTCCAAATGTTTTACAGGAATTGATTAGGAAAATGCATTTTTCTCTGTGCCTCTACACCCTGTCTGTCTGTATCTTTTTGCCTTTACTAATGAAAGGAAATGGTACTTACTGGATGGTCCTCCCACAAGGAGGAATGAATTAACCTACTATTTATTCTACAGCAATGGCAGGAGTCGTGGAGCAGTGACAATCGCCTCATCAACAGATTACGCTATTGCTGAATGTGGCTGATCTTTTTGCTTTCCTGGTCAGATTAGATGTCCTGCACGGAGGCAAAGGTTTCCTTGCTGCTTTTCCTAGCAAAAAATGATTGCAAAGATTCACTTGAAAAATTACAATACGATAAGCAGAATGTGACATTTTAGGACACTGTAGTTCTGAAGGTACAAGACACCTGACTGAGGAATGAAAACAAGCAGTGCAAAATCTCTCCTTACCCAGGTCATTCCTACAGCTGAGCACTTTTTGGGCTTAGTGTCATATTGGAACCACTATATGACTGTCTGTCACCAGACCCCTTTGATCTCAATAAAGAAGCTATTGATTTCTTTCATTCTTTCAAACTGCTCATTGTGTCATCTCTGGCCCTAGGCATTCCAAATTATGATCAGCCATATATCTAGTTCTGCACAGAACAAGGAGGTCATACTACAGCAGTTCTGACATAGCAGCATGATTACAAACAAAGACCAATAGCTTACTACTCAGCACAATTGGACTCGGTTATCATAGGGTCTCCCATGTGTGTCCGTGCTGTAGTGGCTGTTGCAATACTGCTAGGGAAAGCATGCGAGTTCACACTGACTTTTACTTTAAAAATTTACTCTCCACATGACATCCATGCTAAGTCCAAACAATACACCTGTCTATGGCCAGACAGCTCTGACTTGAATGTACCTCAAATGATGTAATGTTCTGAATTCAGCCACCCTTCAGCCTGTGGAGTAGAAAATAAGGAATTGGTGAGTGTTAGCAAGAGAGAAGTATTTTGAGATGACACACAAATATAACTGCATAAAGTTGATGAGTAGAGACACCGCATTTTTTTCATATATCTATGATAAACCTGATTCTAATGCAGATTTTATAGATGGCTCCATATACTACACCTAGATGAAAGATTCTACACTGGATATGCAGTAGTATCCTCACATGAGATAATCCGGGCTGAACCACTCTTACTCATCAGTGCGGAAGGCAGAGCTAAAGGCACTCATTGAGGCGTGTAGAGCGGCATCAGGTAAAACACCTAATGTTTATAAATATTCGAATTATGGATTCAGGATCTGCCATGATTTTTGCCTTACATGGAGAAGAAGAGCTTTTATTGTGTCAGCTGGTCAGCATATTAAACATGTAGAATAGGTGAAACAGTTAATGAAGGCACTGATGTTACCAGTAGGGATGGGCGAATCCAAACTGTAAAGTTCTGGACCTGTATCGTGCGCAAGGTCCCGAACACGGGTTTTCTTGGGAAACCTGTGTTACAGTTCGAGTCCAGGGGCTGTAAAAAAAAAAAAAAAAGCACATTCTTAAAAAATATTCTGACTATACTTATCGGTCCAGGAACGCGTACTGCAGACCCACTATCTCCCGGCGGCTTCTCCTTCCGAATCCGATCATTAACATCCGGTGGTATTCACTGTACTGCTCGTCACTCTGCAGTCTTCGGCTTTTTTTGGCTGAGTTTGCGGTGACGTCAGGGTTCACCCGAGTCCATGGCTTAGCCATGGACTCGATTGAACTTTGACTATCACGGTCAGCCTGGTTTTCACTCTGTATAGACAGACGCTTGTCTGTACAGAGTGATGAAGCAGAGCGGACATTGCTCTCCCTCTGGATTATGTCGGACTAAGGACTTTTTTATAATAAAGATGTAGTCTCAAAAACGGTCTTTTTTGTTTTATTTTTTTTTCATGTATTTTTCATTTATTGTTTACTAGAAATTCATGGTGGCCATGTCTAATTGTCGTGACACCATGAATTTTGGACTTCGTACCAGCTGATAATACAAAGCTGGTCCTAACCGCATTATTACCCAGCATGCCACCACCATCAGGGCTGCTGGACGAGCAGGATAAAGCATCAGAAAATAGCGCTTCTATGAATGCACCATTTTCTGGGGCAGCAATTTTCAGCGGGGGAGGCTCAGACAGCTTGGGTCACCCTGTGCTGAGGATTCCAGACCACCGCTGCCTGGTTTTACCTGGCTGGCCATTAGGGATGAGCGAACCGGTCGTGGTTCGCCTCGAGTTCAGTTCGCCGAGCCGAGGTCTGGTTCGCGTTCAGTTCGGCAAACCACTCGAACCGCATAGGAAACAATGGGAGGCAATCACAAACACATAAAAACACCTAGAAAACACCCTCAAAGGTGTCCAAAAGGTGACAAACAACTCACAACACAACACAAACACATGGGAAAGTGACAAGGACATATACTCATGCGAAAACAAAAGAGCTGGACAATGAAAAAGAGGAGACACAGATATAGGCATGGCATGCCCTTCTAAAATGATGTAAAACACCGCAAGGTGACTCAAAGCGGAGTCTCCCTTTTTTCCAAAAATTGGGCCACACACCCACCCCTTCAGTGGCAGCACTTGTGCCCCAGTTGTACACTTCACAGGTAGATTTGCATCAAGCACATTCAAAAATACGCCATCCTTAACCGTCCCCAGGATGGCACCGGGGTAGATAGCAAAGTCTTTGCTGAAACATGACTTGTTCATCTTGGGTCCTTTTTAAAAACACAGCAAGCAAAAGTTACTCCAAGCAGAGTCTCAGAGCCACACAGACACCCCTTCAGTGGCAGCACTTGTGCCCCAGTTGTACACTTCACAGGTAGGTTTGCATCAAGCACATTCAAAAATACGCCATCCTTAACTGTCCCCATGATGACACCAGGGTAGGTAGCAAAGTCTTTACTGATCCCAGATCTGTTCATCTTGGATCATTTTTAGAAACACAGCAAGCAAGGGTTACTCCAAGCGGAGTCTCCCTTTTTTCCAAAAATTGGGCCACACAGACACCCACCCCTTCAATGGCAGCACTTGTGCCCCAGTTGTACACTTCACAGGTAGATTTGCATCAAGCACATTCAAAAATATGCCATCCTTAACCGTCCCCAGGATGACACCGGGGTAGGTAGCAAAGTCTTTGCTGAAACATGACTTGTTCATCTTGGCTCCTTTTTAAAAACACAGCAAGCAAAAGTTACTCCAAGCAGAGTCTCTCTTTTTTTCCAAAAATTGGGCCACACAGACACCCACCCCTTCAGTGGCAGCACTTGTGCCTCAGTTGTACACTTCACAGGTAGATTTTCATCAAGCACATTCAAAATACACAAGCATTTACT
Source organism: Anomaloglossus baeobatrachus (assembly GCF_048569485.1). Lineage (NCBI taxonomy): Eukaryota > Metazoa > Chordata > Amphibia > Anura > Aromobatidae > Anomaloglossus > Anomaloglossus baeobatrachus. The sequence goes on from NC_134354.1 coordinate 624,950,220, forward strand.
CTCCCCAGGATGACACAGGGGTAGTAAATGCCTTATGGATCCATGACTTGTTCATTTTGATGAACGTTAGTCTGTCCACATTGTCACTGGACAGACGCGTGCGCTTATCTGTCAGCACACACCCAGCAGCACTGAAGACACATTCAGAGACAACGCTGGCAGCTGGACACGACAAGATCTCCAAGGCGTAAGTGGAGAGCTCTGGCCATTTTTCAAGATTTGAAGCCCAAAATGAGCAAGGCTCCAGTTGCAAAGTCATGGCATCGATGTTCATTTGGAGATACTCCTGTATCATCCTCTCCAGCCGTTGACTATGTGTCAGACTTGTTGTCTCTGGTGGCCTTGCAAAGGATGGTCTAAAAAAATTATGAAAAGATTCAATAAAATTGCTGTTACCAGCACCAGATACGGTGCTGCTGGTACGGTTAGACTGTTGAAGATGACGAGACCGTCTCATGTTTATCGAGTTACAACTGGGAGATTCACTCCGTGCACCATGGGTGTTTGGTGGAAAAGCCGAGTTAAGATCGAGTAACAGCGTTTGCTGATACTCCTGCATACGTGCGTCCCTTTCTATGGCTGGAATTATGTCACAAAATTTGGACTTGTACCAGGGATCTAATAGTGTGGCAAGCCAGTACTCATCATCACTTCTAATTTTGACAATACGAGGGTCATGTTGGAGGTAGTGCAGCAAGAAGGCGCCCATGTGTCTGGCGCAGCCATGCGGACCAAGTCCACGCTGTGTTTGTGGCATAGAGGTGCTAACCGTTCTTTCTTCCTATGACATCTCCTCCCAACCTCTTTCAACTGAAATTTGACCAAGGTCTCCCTCATCCGCTGAGTCTTCCATGTCCACGGACCGTTCGTCCTCCATTTCTTCATGCTCTCCTGCACCTTCCTCAACATTTCGCCTGCTACCATGCGCCCTTGTTGATCCCTGTCCCCCATGGTCCCATGCCTGCCGCGTTGGTGATGATGAACGTCTGGACCTTGGTGATGTTGTTGTCCCTTGCGCATATGAATCCTCCTGTAGTTCCTCCCCTTCCTGTTGTCCCACCCCCTGACTCCGAATAGTGTTTAGCGTGTGCTCCAGCATGTAAATGACTGGAATTGTCATGCTGATAATGGCATTGTCAGCGCTAAACATATTCGTCGCCATGTCGAAACTGTGCAGAAGGGTGCATAGGTCCTTGATCTGAGACCACTCCATCAGGGTGATCTTCCCCACCTCTGCATCTCGTTGGCCCAGGCTATACGTCATGACGTATTGCACCAGGGCTCAGCGGTGCTGCCACAGTCGCTGTAACATGTGGAGAGTCGAATTCCAGCGTGTCGGCACATCGCATTTCAGGCGATGAACCGGCAGGCCGAAAGACTTCTGGAGCGATGCAAGTCGCTCAGCTGCGGCGGTTGAACGGCGAAAGTGAGCAGTTTTCGTGCCCTGTTCAGAAGGCCATCTAGGCCGGGATAGTGTGTTAAAAATTGCTGGACAACAAGGTTCAACACGTGAGCCATACAAGGCACGTGTGTCACCTTGCCCAGGTGAAGGGCCGCACCCAGGTTTGCAGCATTGTCGCACACGGCCTTACCAGGCTGCAGGTTGAGTGGAGACAACCATTTACCAAACTCAGTCTCCAGAGCTGCCCACAACTCAGCCGCTGTGTGACTCTTATTTCCAAGACATTTAAAGATAAAGACCGCCTGATGTCGTTGGGCTCTGCTGCCAGCATAGTAATGAGGGGTGCATGATTCCTTCTGCGCAGTTACAACGCTGGTGGCCTGACCAGGCAGGCTTGGGGCAGAGGTGGAGGACCCAGACGAGGTTGAGGAGGCAGAAGCAGTGGAGGAACTTGGACAGACAGAGGATTGACACACAAGTCGTGGGGTCGGCAAGACTTGTGCAGCAGACCCTTCAGCATCTATCACCATAGTTACCCAATGCCCAGTCAGCGACATGAACCGTCCCTGTCCATGCTTACTGATCCAAGTATCGGTGGTGAACTGCACCCGTTCACACACAGAATTTCTCAAAGAAGCAGTGATGTTGTGTGCGATATGCTGGTGTAGCGCAGGCACACCTTTCTTAGAGAAGTAGTGGCGACTGGGCATCTGGTACTGGGGCACAGCGACAGACATAAGGTCTCTAAAATCCTGTGTGTCCACCAGGCGGAAAGGCAGCATTTCGGTAGCCAAGAGCTTACAGAGGGATAAAGTCAACCTCTTAGCTTTGTCATGGGTCGCAGGAAATGGCCTTTTATTTGTCCACATCTGAGGAACAGAGATCTGGCTGCTGTGTGTAGACGGTGGTGAGTAGGGTGTCCCTGGAAAAATGCAGGTTTGTGAGGAAAGTGCAGGCGTAGACATGATGTTGCCTTCATCCAACGTTGGTGCTATCGATGTCTGAGAGAGCTGTACACACGCACTTGTTTCCCCTTCCAAACCAACTGACGACCTACCAAGCAAACTGCCTGTTGCGGTTACAGTGGTGGAAGTTGTGAGTGGAAAACCAGGTGTGACAGCTGTCCCCATAGTCCTAGAAGATGAAGAGCGCGCGGATGCACTGGAAGGGGCAGGCGGTGGATGGTTCTCTCCGCTAGGCCGCATTGCAGCACGGTGAGCTTCCCACTGGGACATATGATATTTATTCATGTGATGATTCATGGAAGAAGTTGTCAAACTGCTGAGGTTTTGCCCTCTACTAACAGAATCATGACAAATTTTACATATCACATGATTTGGGCGATCTTTTGCTACGTCAAAAAAGGACCAGGCTAGGCAAGGCTTAGAGGGCATGCGACCTGCTGAGCCACCCCGACTAGTGCTCAGAGGCAGAGTGGTGGTTGAGGATGCAGTTGTAGACGTGCTACCAGTACTCCTCCTCTGTCCAGGAAGGCGCAAGGTAACTTCGTCGTCAGTAGCATCCTCCTCCACCGCCTCTGTTGACCTCGAGTGCCTGACTGTGGGTTGACAGTAGGTGGGATCTAGAAATTCCTCATCAAGCGTTGTGTTTGCACTCCCCTCCCCCTCAGACCGAGCCTCTTCCTGCCCTGAACGAATATTTAAGTTGTCATCCCAATCTGGTATCTGCGTCTCATCGTCATCAGTATGTTCCTCATTGTCTATTACAACAGGTGTTTCAGTTTGTGAATAAGGGTCAAAATTATGCTCAGAAACTTGGTCATCACGGCCTGAATCTGAGTCACAAAGGTTCTGGGCATCACTGCAGACCATTTCCTGGTCTGTACTCACTGTTGCTTGGGAGCAGACCTCTGATTCCCAGGCTATAGTGTCACTGAACAGCTCTGCAGACTCAGCCATCTCTGTTCCACCATACTGTGCAGGGCGGATGGAGACTTGAGAGCTGGGAGAAAGCAAGTGTGATTGGGATGACAACTCAGAGGACTGGTGTTTTTTGGATGCGGTAGTTGAGGTGGAGGAGAGGGCACTTGTTGGACCACTTGAGATCCATTCCAGCATTTTCTTTGTTCCAATTGTTCGTGTTCGTAAAAAAGGGAGCACATCCGATTGTCCACGGAAAGTAGTAGACATCTTACTTTTGCTGGAGGATGGCCTATCTTCAGCAGATGTTAATGGAGCTTTGCCACCTTCCCCTCGGACACAAACTTTTTTCCTTTTCCAACACTCCTGTTCCCCTTTCCACCAGCATCTGTCATTTTGCCACTCATTTTGCTAGCGACAAGATTGTCCACTTAAAATGTGGTAGTAAAAATTGAGAGGTGGTGTAGATTGCAGCGGTGATCTACCTTTATTGACAGCAGAATAAACAACAATAACTATCCCGGACAATGAAACTATGGCCCTTAAAATGGCAGCACAGTTTGCTAGTATAATAGCTTAGTAAAAATGAGTTTGAGTGTGCAATGCAGAGGTGCTGCAAATAGATTTGCACCAGTGGGACACTAATGAAGTCCAACAGCCACTTTTAGGATGCCACTAAGTTTCCTCAGTGTTTGGTATTATAATGGCTTAGTAACAATGAGCTTGAGTGTGCAAAGGGCAGGAGGGTACAGTGGCCGGGTTGTGGGTCAGTGTAGAGGAAAGGAAGCCTCACTTTCTATCCCTCCTAATGGTGAAATGAAGCAAGGAACTCCCTGACCTTAGCTACACAGATGCTCTTATCTGTGGCTGTTAAACAACGGTTTCCACGGACCGGACGTTCACCTATGGCTCTGAGCCTGCTGTAATTAGCCCTTACAAGGGCTGAAAAAAACTTCTATCCCTATTCTGTATAGCGCTGTGTGTAGAGCGTACACAGCAGTATCGGAGACAGGAGCTGCGCCAGCGGTGACTGACACCCAGACGCAGAAGGCAGATAATGCCGTGCTGGAACAAAATGTCTGTTTTTATAATGCAGGGACATGTCACATGGACATCCTATCACACATGCCGTTGCTTCTCTGGCTAAAAGTCCACTTAGCTGTGTGTGTGTGTGTCTGGGATGGCTGACATGCTGGCCTGCCCCACTACACGCGCGCTTAGGGAGGGAAGGAAGAACAGAAAAAAAAAATGGCGATCGCCATTATCCCAGCAGCAGTGATCTGAACGCGCTGTTCCCGCACACTATACGCTGAAATTTCATAATAGTGTGAGTCACAGAGTGACTTACACTATTACAGCAGAAAGCCAGCTAGTAATCAGCTTGGCTTTTTGCTGCTAGAACTGTTCTCGAACGTAACTAGAACTATCAAGTTTTTAGCAAAAAGCTCAAGTTCTAGTTCGATCTAGAACAGCCCCCAAAATCACTCGAACTGCGAACTGGAGAACCACGAACCACGCTGAACTCTACTGGCCATCAAAATATGAAAACAAAACACAATTTTTTTTAAAAAATATTTATTTAAATAATTAAAAAAAATATTGGGCTTCTCTGAATTTTGATTGCCAGCCAAGGTAAAGCTAGGCAGCAGGCGGTGGCAGCCCGTAGTCGTCCGCTTTATCTGTGCTGAGAATCTGAAAATCAAAAATACTGTGGAGTGCGGTGTCATTCTTTTTTTAATGATTTATTTATTTCTACAGTACTGTGATGTCAGGCAATCATAGACAAAGGCACAGAGAATGGGTGTCTGATTGCCTGTTGGGGTAACTTGAAACCAGCCCATACATTTCTATGTGGCAGGAACTGCCTACAGCCATAAAACTTATAGAGGGGACGGCCATGTAGTCTTTGCTCAGCTGGTTACACCCACTAACCCAGAGGCAGATCATACACTCTGGGCTTGAACAAAGGAATATGCCAGAAAGTATGGTCTCTTTCCAGGTATGATGTAATTTCTTTGGCTGGCAATCAAAATACAGGGAAACCAATTAATTTTTTTTAATTATTTAAAAAAATAATAAAAAAAAATGTGGGCTCCCACCGTATTTTGATCGCCAGTTAGGTAAAACCAGGCAGCTGGGGGCTGGGATTCTCCGAGTGGTAAGGTTCAAGAGTTCTGTGCCCCCCGCACTAAAAATGGCAGCCTCCCCTGGATATGGCGCATTGTTACTTAGCACCATTTCCAGGCACTTTACCCGTCTCATCCAGCGGCCCTGATGGCGGTGGCACGCTGGCTAATAAGGGGTTAATACCAGCTTTGGATTCTCAGCTGATACTAAGTCTGAAATTCTAGTAAACAGAAAAAAAAAAAAACACAACACATAGAAATTTTTTTTATTAGAAATAAAACAAAAAAAAATTGAGACTCCATCTTTATAAAAAAAATAAATCCTTAGTCCAACGTAGTCCACAGGAACATGCCACATTCATAGAAGCACTATTTCTTGGCGCTTTACCCGGCTTATCCAGCAGCCCTGATGGCAGTGGCACGCTGGGTAATAATGGGGTTAGGAACAGCTTTGTATTATCACCTGGTAAGTCCGAAATTCATGGTGTCACGCCAAATTAGACATGAATTTCTAGTAAACAGTAAAGGAAAAACACAATACATAAAAAATTATTAGAAATTAAAGAAAAAAGACATTTAGAGACTGCATCTTTATTATAAAAAAAACCCTTAGTCCGACGTAGTTCACAGGGAGAGTAATGTCCGCTCTGCTCGATTGCTCTGTACAGACAAGCGTCTCTACAGAGCGACAACCAAGCTGACAGTGACAGTCAAAGTTCAATAGAGTCCATGGCTAATCCATGGACACGGGTGAAACCTGACATCACCGCGAACACGGCCGAAAAAAGCCGAAGATTGCAGAGTGACTAGCAGTGCAGTGAATACCGCCGGAAGTTAATGATCAGACCCGGAAGCATAAGTGACCAGGAGACAGCAAGTCTGCAGGACGCGTCGCGGGACCATTAAAGTATTATGACAATGTTTATTATTAACTATATTCCTTATTTTACAGCCCCCCCTTTCCCATCCCATAACTGTATAGTCCAAGCTTGGGTTTAGGACACAAGTTCTTGTTATCTCCGGTTCCGAACTTGGACTTTACAAAAAAGTAAAGGCGAGTATCCCGATCCCAAGCATCGGAGGGTTCGCCTATCACTAGTTACCAATCCAGGTTGGCATAATTAAGGTGAAAGCACAAAAAGTGACTCACTAGAAGTAGAAGGCAACATAAGGACGGATGAAGCTGTAAAAGCTGCGACGAAGATGAGTTTGGATGTTCTAAAATCCCTCCAGCATCAGGCTGCCAAAACAAAAAAGGAACACTGGTGAAAAATTGGAGCTAAGCTGAACTTATATGGAGAATAGGAAAATAAAGATATGTTGTGTTTACCCTGTTCCCAATGATGGCGCAAGTAACACATGGTGCCACTCATGCCTCAAAAAGTCACGTCTAACCAGGCAAATGCCTTCAGAATCACTCCAGATTTCAGTTACATAATGTCAAACATGTACAATCCTGCCTTCTTAATTAAGCAAGAATATTACATGAAAAACAATAAAGAGCGCTCCCTGAGGAAGTTCATACATTAAACGCACATTGGGGCGGTAGGATCGGACGGACCTATACTTTGTAAGTTTACCCTCCTTTTTTTCATGTAATATTCTTGCTTAATTAACTAGCAATCGATCTCTCACAGAACTATCATTATTCTATCCTCCCTTGCACTTTATGCTGAGTATATTGCATTAACTACGCCCCGTGTCAGTAAACATATATAGCACTTTGCACTTTTTACATTCTATGCTGGGCTTACTGCATTATTTACACTGAGATTCTTCTCTACACATAATACACAGCACTTTGCGCCGGGATTTTTTTCATTAGCCTTACCTAGGCTATTTAATTATACATGATAAATAGCCTCCTGCAGTATCCATTGTGTTTTTTTGTGGCAGCTTTATTTATTTTTCAATTATAATTACTGGCCCTAATTAATTTGTTCTTTTTTTTTTCCATACGATTTTGGTGCAATGATTTTTTGGATCTATGATCTAACACTGTGAGGGAATTGTGCAATCTGATATAGCGAATATTATACAGTATATTACATAATTTTTATGTGGAACATCTTTAACATCTAATTTCCTTTGATCTGGGGGTACAATTGTTATTATTATTTAATTTGACTTGATATAATCCATATTAATAAATATTCTATTGTAAATAAAACTCCAATCAAAAATATATATATTTCTGCACTTGGCACTTTCTTTATTTCGAAATACACTTAGATTGGTTGGTATATTGTATTATATCTTGTCATTATATACCGTATTAGTCTGTCCGATCCACTATATCTGTTCTACCACCTTTTATCTGTCTGTTATATTTTAATATTTTGTATAATGTATCAATAAAATTGTATATTTTAGGCCATATACTCTTTGTCTGTGTTGTTGTGTATAATCCTCTAGTTCAATGTTTCTCAACTCCAGTCCTCAAGACCCACCAACAGATCATGTTTTCAGGATTTCCTTAACGTTGCACAGGTGATGCAATTATTCCCTGTCTAACATTGAGGAAAACCTGAAAACATGATCTGTTGGTGGGTCTTGAGGACTGGAGTTGAGAAACACTGTTCATGGCCCGGTATATGACATTTAAAGGGTATTCCTTGTTGACTAATAAATGAACTAGTCTCCAAGTTTGGTGTTCCAGAAACTATAGAAAGGGATAGCAGTACACCCATCACTGGAGAAATAATGTAAATTATGCAGGCCTTGGGAACAGAGCAGGCATTTCATACCCCTTATCATCCACAAAACAGTGGGAAAGGGGAGAGATTAAATGGGACACAAGCTAAAAATTCAAAAGGCCATGCTAGACACAGGAAAGAATTGGGTAGAGTGTTTATCCCTTGCATATTTTTCAGTCAGACATAGTCCAAATAGAAAGAAAGTCCAAATAGAAGTCCTTTTTGGTAGTGCCCCAAAGACAGGTGTGTACTTCCCGTAAGTGCTACAGATGCAACATGAAACTGTGACATCACAGTAATATTGAGAATAAATCTTAATTTTTACCAGAAAGTTTAAAAACGAGGGGGAAATTTTCTATGGCCAAAACATACATAGGGTGCTAATAAAAAAAACGTGTTAGCCACAGTAATACTGAAGAAAGTGTTGTTATATAGTGAGAGACAGTCCCTAATTCACACAGGGAGTGTTTAAATAGGAAAAAGGTGTCTAAACCAGAAAAAACTGTCCCAAGCAAGTGTGCTCAAGTACATACATAGAGTGGTTAATGAATCCTAAGGCGGGCTTTGCACACTACGACATCGCAGGTGCGATGTCGGTGGGGTCAAATTGAAAATGACGTACTTCCGGCATCGCATGCGACATCGTAGTGTGTAAAGGCTCGATGATACGATTAACGAGCTCAAAAGCGTCGTAATCGTATCATCGGTGCAGCGTCGGCGTAATCCCTAATTTCACTGGCGCGACGGTCCAATGTTGTTCCTCGCTCCTGCGGCAGCACACATCGCTGTGTGTGAAGTCACAGGAGCGAGGAACATCTCCTACCGGCGTCACCGCGGCTTCCATAGGATATGCGGAAGGAAGGAGGTGGGCGGGATGTTTACATCCCGCTCATCTCCGCCCCTCCGCTCCTATTGGCCGCCTGCCATGTGACGTCGCAGTGACGCCGCACGACCCGCCCCCTTAATAAGGAGGTGGGTCGCCGGCCAGAGCGACGGTCGCAGGGCAGGTGAGTCCATGTGAAGCTGCCGTAGCGATAATGTTTGCTACGGCAGCTATCACAAGGATATCGCTGCTGAGACGGGGGCGGGGACTATCATGTGCGACATCGCAGCATCGGCTCTGTATATGAATGTACTTAATAAGAAATGTCATAATGCAAAACTTTTTGCAGCTCTTACAGTCCAGCTACAAAAAAATTACTGCACAGCATTGAATTTAATCTCCATGCTTAGTCTTGAGCCATCATTAAATAGTACTTTTAAACTGCCAAGATTGCTTTCCTTAGATAGACATAAGTGCTGTGAATGTATAATTCTAAGTAGATTGGAACATTGGAACATCGCAAAATTATAATTTGCTTTTCTCAATTTAATGAGGTACAAAAAAAAAAGATGTAACATACTCTCTAAGCATCTTCAAACCACTCGCCTGATAGGTAGGAAGGCATGATGCCAAGTTTCACCCCAGAATTAATGTCCTATGTTGTTTCCTTATAAATCCTTGAAAATTAAGCTTTATAGAGAAACAGTGACCGAACATTAATTCCAGTACTGAAAATGTGACATTGTAATAGAGCTTCAGTCATTACCATATAATGTCTGCCATTTAAATTCTTAGTGTGTGCCCAGATGATCTAATTATGCTGCACACATTTGTATTATGAGAAGCAAGTATCTTTGCGAGGAGTATAAACACATCGAAATTCTGTTTACTGAGGCTTTTTATCAGATTTTTGACCTGTGTAAGCTAATTTTTACTACCTCAACACATCTATAATTATTTCAATTACCTAAGTCATGAGCATGTGTAACTATTAACAAGAACACTCTGCTGCACAAATTATCTTGTTTGTGTTTGGGAAGAGTGTCCTTTTGTCTAACAAAATCACCTTCCTGCCCTGTCAGAAATGGCTCAGTGGAGAAAAGGAAGGTCTTATTTGTTCACATCTGCATAATTATGCCATCTGTTTTTGTGACATTCTCAGTTGTCCTATGCAAGAAGTGGTTCCATGAAAACATGCCCAAAGGAAAAATGCCCACAAGGAAAGTTGCCCGCACAGAAAATTGCCCATACAGAAATTTGAGCACACAGTTTTTTACCATTACAGCATCACAAATTTTTGGATCTGTGATATTCGACTTGTAAGGTAAAGATGTTGTAATTTTGGCTTGACCTAGTGCAAAAATTATGGCGATCCATGATTTTAAAACACATTTGTACTATCCGGTCATTATCAACAATAGATACAGTTTGGTCTCATTCCTCATTGATATTGCCTTACTCCTTCCGTCAACCCAGCACAAAGCAGCACATGCGGAGCTCAGAAGAAAACAGCAAGCAGTTTGATACAGAGGCAGTGACATACCGCTAATAGAAGCAGACCACACAGCCACTATGGAACCCATGAGTTGGAGGGGGTCTGATGCCAAGCATTGCACTTTCAACTGTATCGGCATCACGTATGCCAATACATTTGAAAGCAATGATGAAAGAGGGAGCCATCCACTGATGCTCCCTCCTCAAGCATTTCCCCACTATGTCTGCACTCTGATGTCTCAGCACAGCGGGGCATGATGACGTCACTACTGTGCTCCCGCTGTACTGAGATGTGCAGAACGGCCGGTGCAGCAGGGGAAAGAGGAGAAGTGAGTAATTGTTTAAATCAGTGAGTATAGTGGAGGACTATGCAGGTGCATTATAATACATGAAGGACTATGGGGTGCATTATAATATTTGGGTGACTATGCGGGTGCATTATAGTACATGGAGGACTATGAATGTGTATTATACAATTTGGAGGACTATGTGGGTGCATTATTCTATATAGAGGACTATGGGGTGTGCATTATACTATTTGGAGGACTATGTGGTGTGCATAATAAAACATGGAGAACTATGAGGGCGCATTACAGCATTAAGAAGACTATGCGGCTCCATTATTCTATATGAAGTACTATAAAGTGTGCATTATACCATTTGGAGGACTATACTGGTGCCTTAGAATACATAGAGGACTATGGAGCTGTTTTATACCATTTGGAGGACTATGTGGATGCATTATTCTATATGGAGGACTATGGGGTGTAAATTATACTATTTGGAGGACTATGTGGGGTGCATTATGATACATGGAGAACTATGGGGGTGCATTATATCATTTGGAGGACTATGTGGCTGCATTATTCTATATAGAGTACTATAAGGTGTGCATTATACTATTTGGAGGACTATACAGGTGCATTATAATATATGGAGGGCTATGGATGGTGCATTATAATATATAGAGGACTATAAGGGGTACATTATATATGGAGGACTATGGATCTGCATAATATATAGAGGGCTATATGAGGCTTATTTTACTATATGGAGAACTATGGGGGTGCATTATACTATATGGAAGGCAATCTGGGGCCAATTATACTGGAGTCAGATTAGCGTAAGACATCCAATGCAATATGCTAATGACCCTCAGCTCGGGCTCTGCTGTGAGCATCAGCCGAGTGTCATTATACTGTTATCTGATCCTGCGACTGAATCACAGCTGCAGAGGAGAAGGATTAATATCTCCATCTCCACCATTGTCAACTTGTGCGTACAGCATATCGCACTGCACTTGGATGTCATCCGAGTGCAGTCCGATTTTTCACTTGCACCCATAAACTTGTATGGGTGCGAGTGATGAGAGACTCGCAGATAATCGCAAAAAGCTGTAATTTTTTTTTCCTCAGTCTAATTAGGGCTGAGGAAAAACTCGCAGATGTGAACTGCAGCATTGTCTTACATGATGTCATATGCCAGTGTGAATCTAGCCTATGGAGAACTATGGGGGCCAATTATAATATATGTAAGGCTATGTAAGGCTATGGGGGGGCCATGATAATATTAAGAGTGCTATGTGAAGACCTTATACTATTTGGAGGGATATATATATACACAGAGAAGCAAAAGAATAACAATGTTTTGAACTTTTGACTTTCAGACTCCATATCGCACCATCCACAACAGCTTCAAATGTTTGTCATTTTATAGACAATCATTTAGGCTATCTCATACATAAATTTGACTTGCAACTACAATCGGAAGCAGAACTTTACATGCACTATCTAAAAAGACACATATGCATGTTTTTTCTCACTATCTGACATCAGAAATCAGAATAAACCTTTCCTATTTTAGATCAATTCGGAACCTAACTTATTTATATTTGCCAAATGCCAGAATGAGAAAATGTGTTATGGCATTTCTAATACTTTCTGCAAAGTCAAAAGTTTACATACACTAAAGGCCGCTTTACACGCTACGACATCTCTCCAGCGATCTCGTTGGGGTCACGGAATTTGTGACGCACATCCGGCCGCTTTAGCGATGTCGTTGCTTATGATACCTATGAGCGATTTTGAATCGTTGCAAAAATGTTCAAAATCGCTCATCGGTGACATGGGGGTCCATTCCCAATTATTTTTGCAGCTGCAGGTACGATGTTGTTCGTCGTTCCTGCGGCAGCACACATCGCTATGTGTGACGCCACAGGAACGAGGAAAACTCCTTACCTGCGGCCACCAGCAATATGGAAGGAAGGAAGGAGGTGGGCGGGATGTTACGTCCCGCTCATCTCCGCCCCTCCGCTTCTATTGGCCGGCCTCTTAGCGACGTCGCAGTGATGTCGCGGTGACGCCAAACAAACCGTCTCCTTAGAAAGGAGGCAGTTCGCCGGTCACAGCGACGTCGCAGGGAAGGTAAGTAGTGTGACGGGTCTGCGCGATTTTGTGCGCCACGGGCAACATTTGAGTTAATTAGCGACATACCTGTGGATGTATTTTCAAGTACACCTCAAACACTGCTTTTTTGTGTAGCATCATGGGAAAGTCCAAAGAAATCAGCCAAGATGTCAGGAAGAGAATTGTGGACTTGCACAAGTCTGGTTCATCCTTGATTGCAATTTCCAGATACCTGAAGGTGACTCATTCATATGTACTAACAATTATACGCAAGTACAAACAAGATGGGAATTTCCAACCATCATCAGGAAGGAGATGGGTTCTGTGTACCAGAAATGAACGTGCTTTGGTCAGATATGTGCATATCAACCCAAAAACAAAAGACCTTCTGAAGATGCTGACGGAAGCTGGTAAGATTGTGTCATTATCCACAGTTAAACGAGTACTGTACAAACATGGGCCAGAAAGAAGCCATTACTCCAAAACAAATATAAAAAAGCCAGATTAATGTTTGCAAATGCACACAGGAACAAAAACATTAATTTTTGGAAACATGTCCTGTGGTCTGACAAAACTAAAATTTAACGGTTTGGCTATAATGACCATCTTTTATGTTTGGAGGAAAAAGCTTTGAAGCCGAACACCACCATCCCAACTGTGAAACGCAGGGGGTGGCAGTATCATGTCGTAGGGCTGTTTTGCTGCAGGAGGGACTGGTGCACTTCACAAAATAGATGGCATCATGAGGAAAGAAGATCATTTGGCAATACTGAAGCAATATCTCAAGCCATCAGCCATGATCTTAAAGCTTGGGTGGAAATGGGTCTTCCAGTCGGCAGTCTTCTCCATGATTGTGTAGCCTATTCTAAGGCACCATTTTAAATGCTTAAGAAGCCTTTGCAGGTGTTTTGTGGTAATTATTCTAATTTTCTGAGATAATGACTTTTGGGCTTTCATTGGCTATAAGCAATAATCAACATTAACAGAACTAAACACTTGAAATAGATCCCTCTGTTTGTAATGACTATATAATATATGTGTTTCCCTTTTTGTATTGAATTACTGAAATAAACTTTTTGATGATATTCAAATTTATTGAGGTGCACATGTATACGCTCACTCTCGAATATATCTTCTCATTTCTTTTCCTCCATATAATGGGATTTCGTCTTTTTCAATCTTTTTATACTCCTATAAGTAACAGTTGGACACTTCAATGAGCACATGCCCGTTAGCGCCCTTTTTTAACATTTCTATTTAAACTGCTGTTGATTGTCTATATTCATATGGTATTAGATTTTGCAGTAGGAGTCAGTGGACTTTGAAAACGCATCAATATTTTTTGAGTACCGCAACATCTGAATGATTGTCAGCAGAACAAGATAAACACAATTTTTCTTCTACACAGCACTGTACTACTCTGGCATATGGATTTTTGGCATACTTCAGATTTTCCTGGGCATGAATTTTAAATGCATCTAGGACAGTGCATAGAATATAGTTATTGGATTTGGATAAAGCAGAAATGTGCTCATCTTATGTAATTAATTCTGAACTTGTACATACTGCCAAGACATCCTACCTTAATTTAAACATTTCTCTGCCTAGCTAAGAGATGGGTGAATGGTTGTCCTTCAGTAGCATTGTCAAGATACAAATGTTATCAGATATATTAATTATAACAATGAGGCTACCCCACCCCTTCCTTGTCAGAGGGTTTGAATACATCATTAGTGGATCCTGTTCAATTAAAGTGTAACCATCATTTTCATTTTTATTTCATAAATCCATAATACACATCAAAATAAGCAACTTTGTAATATATTTTATATCAGAGAAATTTGGTTGGTTCACCTCCAAACTGATCTTTTATCCCCAATTCATGTGTAAAATCTGTATTTACCGAGTTAATTTCAAGTTGATTTTAATCAATAAATCTTGCAATAATAATAATAATAATAATTTCCACAATTGGATGTGTTTAAAAAAAATGTTTCTGTGCTAAGATAATCTTATAAATGTGCCCCTGCTGTGTTCTGTGTAATGGCCGTGTCTGACTGTACGGGAACATGATCTGAACATATTTTTCACAGCAACAAAAGGGCAATAGTATTTACCTGCCCAGGTCACAGAATCTAATGCACGTACAGGATGCAGCAAAACCCCTTAACAAAGATGGAGGCAACAGGTGCAAAACACTGATGGAGCAGCTACTCACACTGCCACTCCATGGCAGGGTGATTGCTTACTATTAAAATTGCACACAAATGCGTGATCCTATGATCTGGCCACTGTGATGGAGCTGGCCAGGACGATAGTAAAACTACCAAATGCTGCTAAAAATTTGTGAAAATTGAAGGTGTTTTAAGACTGCTTTACACACAACGATATTGCTAGTAATCTCGTTAACGATGTGAAATGTCAGATCGTAGATACGATTTGTCGAGATCGCACATAGGTCGTTTCTTGAAGCGTCGGCCACAAAAAAATCGTATCTACGATCTGGCGTGTCACATCTCTAACGAGATCGTTAGCGATGTCGTTGTGTGTAAAACAGCCTTTACAGTAGAAAACTGGAGACGACGCTTAGATGAAGTGGGCCCAGGGAGTTGTAAAGAGGCCAAGTGGGTAAGCGAGCCCACTGTGATCTTAACCCCTTAACGACCCATGACGTACTGGGTACGTCATGGATCGTGTGCCGGTAAGCCCCGCCACCTGCCGCCGGCAGGCGGCGTCGATCCGCGCACATATCAGCTGTTATCAACAGCTGACATGTGTGCCTGCTAGCCGCGGGTGGAATCGCTTCCACCCGCGGCCATTAACCCCTTACATTTCGCTGCCAAAATCTGGCAGCGATATGTATATGGGCACCGCCATGACAGTCAACTTACCTTGCCCCCACCGGAAGTCACGCGACATGATCACATGACTTTCGGTGGTTGCCATGGTAGTACAGGGTCATGTGATGACGCCTGTAGCTAACATGACTCACTTCCTCTCAATGCCGGAATATAGCCGGCATTGAAAGTAAAGCAGCAAATCTGCAGTTCTCAGCTCTGTAGCTGAGATCTGCAGATAGATAATAGTGATCGGATTGCTGATCGCTATAGCCCCCTAGGGGGACTAGTAAAATAAAAAAAAAAGTTTTAAAAAAAAAATAAAAAACCTAAAAGTTCAAATCACCCCCCTTTCGCCCCATTGAAAATGAAAGGGTTAAAAAAATTAAAAATACACACATATTTGGTATCGCCGCGTTCAGTAATGCCCGATCTATCAAAATATAAAATCAATGAATCTGATCAGTAAACGGTGTAGCGGCAAAAAAATTCCAAACGCCAAAATTACGATTTTTGGTCGCCACAAATTTTGCGCAAAATGCAATAACAGGCGATCAAAACGTAGCATCTGAGCAAAAATGGTACCATTAAAAACCTCAGGTCGAGACGCAAAAAATAAGCCATCACTGAGCCTCAGATCCCGAAAAATGAGAACGCTACGGGTTTTGGAAAATGGGGCAAAACGTGCGCCACTTTTTTTGGACAAGCTTGTGAACTTTTTTTTAACCCCTTAGATACAAGTAAACCTATACATGTTTGGTGTCTACAAACTCGCACTGACCTGAGGCATCACATAGATACCTCAGTTTTACCATATGGTGAACACGGTGAATAAAATATCCCAAAAACTATTGTACGATCACACTTTTTTTGCAATTTTTCCGCACTTGGAATTTTTTTGACGTTTTCCAGTACACTATATGGTAAAACTTATGGTTTCATTTAAAAGTACAACTCTTCCCACAAAAAACAAGCCCTCATATGGCAAGATTGATGGAAAAATAAAAAAGTTACGCCTCTTGGAAGAAGAGGCGCAAAAAACAAAAACGCAAAGTGCCCGGGGGCTGAAGGGGTTAAAGAGAACCTGTAAGGTTAATAAAAAAGGCTATTAACCTACTGATATTGGATTAATCAGCAGGTCAAGAGTGTTCTGAAGCTGCCCGCCACCGTAACTGAAAGCAACACTACTAATGAACTTAAGTGATACGGATAGCACTAATGCAGCTTCAGTCACAGCTCAGTTCATAGTGTGTGGCAGGTGTGACACAGACAGCCAGCTCAGCATTGGAGCTCATTATTAGAGCCAGCTGTCAGTATGTGACAGGCGCACGGTTACAGCTGCTGCTCACTATACAGTGAGTGATGACTAAAGCTGCGCCGTTGCCATTACTATGAAGACTGAAGCCTGCCAGGAGAAGAAAAAGTTAATTTCCTCCCGGCAGCAGGGCTTTCAGCAGCTTTGGAACGCTATTACCCTGTTGATTAATTTCATATCTACAGGTTAATAGTGTTTGTTTTTTAGCTGTTAAAATGGGTGAAGTTGGAAAGTAGACAGGGTAAGGCTATGTGCGCACGTTGCGTACAGTCACTGCAGAAATTTCTGCAGCGATCTGAAGAGCACATGTGCGCTTTAAATCGCTGCAGAAATGTCCGTAGTGAAAAAAAAAAAAAAGCCGATTCCATGCGCTCTGCCTGCAGCTCCTCCCATAGACAGAGCAGGAGCTGCCGGCAAAGAGCACGGAAGAAGTGACATGTCACTTCTTAGAACGCAGCGCTTCGGCAGAAGCCGAAGCGCTGCGCTCTAAAACGCCACGTGCGCACGGCCCCTGCACAATCTCCATAGACTGTGCAGGGGACGCAGGACGCATGCAGTTACGCTGCGCTACAAAGCGCAGCGTAACTGCATGTATTTACGCAACGTGCGCACATAGCCTAAGACAGGATTAACATTTCAAGTGAGGTGCATGACACCGAGAAAATGCATAGAATTCATTAAGTGGCGATCACCTCGGTTAATTTGGAGCATCTTATTCATACATGCTGGTTCTTAAAACTGGACATGCCAATCTTTAAAGTGGGGCCAAAGTATTTTTCGTCTTCATTTCTGTACTATGTGGCTAAAACTACTGTGTGTAAATAGCTGGGCAGTCAGTTATAACAGGCTCCACTGTTCTCTGAAGGATTGTCTAATTCATGACCAGCTGAAGCATTACTTACTCTGAAAATTTTATACCAGTCAGTGCACACACACACACATTATATACATACACACATTATATACACACACACACATTATATACACACACACACACAGATTATATACACACACATTATATACACACACACACATTATATACATACACACACACACAGATTATATACACACACACACAGATTATATACACACACATTATATACACACGCACACACATACATTGTACACACACACACACACACACACTATACACACACACACACACCATATAGCAATAGAATCCTGTAAAAAAAAAAAAAGTTAATTCATGTACATGAAAAGCTCACAATGGACGTACACTTTGTAACATTGCTAGTGGCTTGAAAACTAATTCTGCTAACAGGAAAATCTGCACTTCAAATCATTTCTATGCTTTGTTAGACCCACTGAAATAAAACATTGGTGGTAGAAGCTAGTGACATTTGAAAAATTATTTTTTTTTAATTTTTTTTTTTTTTACACGACATCCATTAATAAATTTGTGGGGGCAACTGCTGTAAGATACAGGCCAGAAAAGGATACTATTTTTGACATGATGTTCCGTTACAGGCTGGGATTACCGTATGTAAATACAAGGATGATGCCTGGCTATACACCAAGTTGTTTGAGCTTTTATTTATATCAAGAACATTGCATGCTTGACCTATTTTTAAGATTTAGTAACTTTTCAGCCTTTCTAATCATATTACTATTACTAAATTGCTATAGTATTGTAGATGGCTATCATGTTTTATACATTCGCAGTTGCTTCAGTTATAAAAATATACAAATAGCTAATTACTACAGCATGAAAAAGAATGCGAGAGCAAATTCACCATTTTATAACTTGTCAGAAAAAAACATCAGTTGGGAGGAGGGGGATGACGCTGCAGCGTTCCAGTGAAAATGTGGAGGAGAAGATATCTAATTGGTTTACAGCATATTTTAGAAAGTGTGTAGATACAATAAGAAACCAATAAGAGAATTCTAAAAAATATTAACATAAGACTTGTACATGCATATACTGTATTTTTGGATTATAAAACTCACTTTTCCTCCCACAAATTGGGAGGAAAATGAGGGTTGCATCTTATAATCCGAATGCACCTTACCAAGAGGTGATGGAGAGAGGTTGCAGGAGGTAGGCTCTGTGCTGGGGCCTGCGGGGCGCTGTGCTGCAGTGCTGTGGGTTGTTGTGCTGCAAGCAGTGAGGCAGGGCCATCATGAAAATGTCGGTGGTGCAGACTTCAAATAATGTTGCCCAATGGCGGTGCGTGTGCAGATGGATCTTTCAGTCAAAGTTCTCATCTGCGCACAAGTCGCCTCCAGCCCACTGATCTCCCAGCAACGAACTTGAGGAAAATGGCACCTGGAGGTGCCACGTGAACAGATGGGATCTCGGCTTGTTATTGAGCCGATAACTTAATCTTCGCAAGCGCCAACTCCGGGTGCCATTTCTTTGAAGTCCTCACTGCCGACAGTTTCTGGAAGTTTCCCACCTCACAGCATCTGGGAGACCCGCTGGCCGCACCATCAACCTGCTCCACCACAGCCCCTGCCTCCTGTGACCCCGCTGCACCACTGCTGCCATCCCACCACCGGTAAGAAACCACCAGATTGTAAGACGGACCCCATGTTTTTTTTTCCCTCTACATTTAGGGTGCGTCTTATAATCCGGTGCGTCTTATAAACCGAAAAATATGGTATATGCCGGAAAGATTGGAGGTTTTTTATCAAATTACAGCTACATTTTAAGAAAGTCCTTCTCCTGTTCTGTAGTCCCGATTTTACTTCAATTTAATGTATACACAGCTATAGGATTACTCCATCCTAGGTGCATTACTTTACATTTATCAACATTAAATCTCATTTGCCAAGTATCTGCCCATTCTGACATCTTATCCAGATCTTTTTGTAATATTGTACTATCAAGGTCAGTTTTTAATATCCTACATAGTTTGGTGTCATCAGCAAAGACTCATACTTTACTATCAATCCCATCCACAAGGTCATTAATAAAGAGATTAAAAAGAATCGGTCCTAGCACAGATCCCTGCGGCACCCCACTGCTGACTATAGCCCATTTACAGAATGTGCCATTTATGACTACTCTTTGTTTCCTATCTTTTAGCCAATTCCTTACCCAGTTGCATATAGTTTCCCCTAATCCTTGCTTCTGGAGCTTTAGTATAAGGCTATTATGTGGTACAGTATCAAATGCCTTTGCAAAGTCCAAATAAATCACATCAGCTGCATTACCAATATCCAGGTTTGCACTTACCCCCTCATAGAACCCCAACAGGTTGGTTAGACACGACTTATCTTTCATGAATCCATGCTGTCTGTCAGTTATTATATTATTTTCTGCAATATATTTTTGCATATCATCCCTTAAAATGCCCTCAAAAACTTTGCATACTACTAATGTCAGGCTTACTGGATGGTAGTTGCCTGGATCTACCCTCTTACCTTTCTGAAATATCGGTACCACATCAGCAATCCTCCAATCCTGAGGCACCAACCCTGTTACAAGCGAGTCTAAAGCGAGTCTAAAAAGATGAGATACAGCGGTCTGTAGATTACGGAGCTCAATTCCCTCAATATTCGTGGATGAATGCCATCTGGCCCTGGGGATTTGTCAATGTTTAATTTACTCAGACGTAGGCGTACTTCTTCTGTGTTAAATTAATCGTATCGGGTGGTGAACTTTGATTTTTACTTGTTGAATGAATATTTTCAGATTATTTGTAAAAAAGTGCATTAAGACATATACAGTGACAGCCAATACGAAAATATATTGTAAGTACAATAGTATTTATTGGAAAACATTTTATTTTCAAGTATTTAATAAAAAATTTGTTAACAATGCAATTTAATATTTATTCTGATGCATATATCGGAATATATTACATACCAATACAGAAAAAACCCCAAAAACAATATTTTGCTCAATATTTACATCAGGAAGATACATTAACAGTATATGCTGTCTTACTCTGTACTGTGGTATACATTAGAAAAATAATAATTTAGATTTTGTATCATGGAGTAGGCTCACACTGTTTAATCTCTGCTGGCAATACTAAAACCTGCTGTATTTCATCAGTAACACTAACATTAAAAAAAAATAAATCAAAAAGTGAATATTAAGAATCACTTTCCAGTATAAATTCTACAGTTTTGGGAAATTTTTTAAATCTCCAAGGGCTTGGCCATGAGATAAAAATCCAATGACATAAACTTTGTATGCAGGTCATTACATCCTGAATATAAAGCTAAACTATGGAGTTCTTCGTCTTGGAGAGCACAATATGTTTTTATTTTTGGAAGAGACACACCACCTACAAAAGGTACACAAGAAAACAGCCACTCAGGACCAATGATGGGATACCCTGATATATAATGACTTGTGTACAAAACAAAAGTGAAGAAACAGAGCGAAGAAAACAATTTGTAACGTCTAAGACAAGCAGGTGAATCTCAGTAGGGTAGACTTCAGGAATCTTCTCTGAAGGTCGGAGATGGACAACCTGTTGCTTGTCAATGATTGATTTCTCCAGTTTAGTGTGGAAAAGCTACAGGTTGCGTAAACCTGTCAGATTCTAAGGGCAGTTAAATAGTGCAATTTGGGACTTGGCTTGAACAATTACACAATTATTTTCTAAAATTTTCAAATAAAGCGTCATAAGGGTAATTCAGAAGCATTTTTTTTTGCCTATAATCTAAATGGTCTACCGTGTTTGACATGTTCAGTAGTTGTTCACCCTTCTAACTCTTCTATGTAACCATTGATAAAGAACTACAAATTTTCATAGCTACCTAGAAGTAAATGAAACATCCGATGTAATTACCTTTACAGCAAAGAGTTCTATCACAATTCTGAATCAAAAGCTGAGGGACTGGTGCACAATGACATCTTCACTCACAAGAGCACATCACAGATGTAACTAAAGTTCAAGTTCATCGGCCCTGCAAAATGTCCATTACCTATGGAATACTTCATATTCTGCCATGCTACAGCATTTCATGAAATGTCTCTAAACCATGCGCAATCAAGCTGTCTTGATTCCCTCAAAGGCACAGAATTTCCATCTTTTTTCCAGTGTTGCTCCTACACCAGTGAACTCTTGTTTAAACATTCGAGGTAACCTCATGAGTAACGACTCAATTTCATTAGCTGATATCTGTAAAGGAAAAGGAATACAAAGAATAAGTGAATATACTATAAAATATATACTATGGGATCACAACGGTCTTTAAAGGGAACTTGTCACGTGTAAAAATGCTATTAACCTGTAGATATGGGGTTAATCTGCAGGTTAATAGGGTTTGAAACTTGCCCGGTGCCTGCACATTAAACCACGCTGCCAGGAGAAAATGACTTTTATTTCTCCTGGAAGCATTCGGATTTCAGTCACCGGGGCAGCGACGGCGTGAGTTCAGTCACTGCTCTGAGAATCCAGAGTGTTGGCTATAACTAAACCCCTGAACTAACAAACAGCTGGGTCTAATTCAGAGCAGCAGTCAGTCAGTGCGGGGGAGTGGTTACAGCCGACACTCTTGGTACACAGAGAGGTGACTGAACTTGTGACGGCCCCACCACATGACTAAAACCCGAACGCTGCCAGGATGAATAAAGTTAATTTCCTCCCAGCAGCGGGGTTTAATGTGCAGGTTGCATATGCTATTAACCTGAAGCTTAACCCAATATATGCAGGTTAATAGCGTTTTCACATGTGACAAGTTCCTTTTATACGGAATCTGTCAGCTGGTTTTTCTACATCTGAGAGCAGCATGATGTAGGCAAAAAGACCCTGAATCCAATAATGTATCACTTAATTTACTACATTGCAGCGAGTCTGACAAAATGAGAGTTTTTAGAATTTTAACTTTTGAAGTTTTGACATCAATTTGAATAAGCTTCACTGAAATGGACAGAGTCCCGTTCACCCAGTCCATGGAACACGCTAGCGTTTTTTATGTCACATATGTTACTACAATCCATGAGTGGAGTAGCACTTCTGGAATGGCGGACCTTATACTTCAGTAAAGCTGGTACAGCGCGAGTGTGCACTATCCCAGTTTTAATGAATTGGCCCCAAAGTCTAGTCTTTGATGACACAATGTCATAGTGTTTAGTGTTAATATGACTTGCATCTTCATATTCACCACAATACGAAAGTGGTCCAGAAAGAACCATTTCTAGAGGTTTATCAAAGAATATCCTAAGGATTGTGATTGCACCTGAACATATTGAGTGGTGGTTCTGCAGCAACAAAAACAGTCATCAAGTTACAGTATTTTTTTTTTTTTTGACAATACTGATCTTTTTTTCTAATGCATTGGGGCACGGTCACGTGACTGCTTTGTAATTTAATTGGCCTTCTAGCTTTTTATATTATACCTGCATCCTTTACCCATTTGTGCTATGACTAAGGGCCGCTAAGCCTGAAGCAGATAAACCTCTCGGCTGGTTTGTATATTTGATCTCAGGAATAATTGATTTTACGAACTATTAAATTCAGGAATTATTTCTTCAACTTTGTGCCTCGTGATTCCGCAAACTTTGACTCCAGGGCAGACGCCTGGTGACCTGGATTTATTTTTATTATATATAGAAACCTGCTTTTACCATTTTACCCTACAGATATATATACATATATATATACATATATATATATATATATATATATATAAAATGACATCCCAACACTCACCATAACAAATTAGCTACTAGTAATACCAGCGAGTGGTTGCAACACAACTACGCTTGGACGCTTCGTTATGGAACCAGCAACAAGGGTTTATTTCTGGGGTAGGGCTTATATTTTAGGCATACTCAAACCCTACCCCCCTAAAATCCTACTAGGGCTCATTTTCAGGGTAGGTCTTATTACTCTCCACCAAAGTAGTTGTCAGGGCATTATACAGGTTCCACACTTTGTAAATATATCATGATTTCTTGAGTGGTTCATATACTGGGATGATCCTTGGAAGCACTTTATGCGTGAAGAGTCCACAACACTTATGTAGTGAGATCATGAAAGTCTGTTTTACTGTAAGTGTAATTTTCTGCTTAATGAGCAGCTTATAAGCCGAACTGAATTACCAGAAGGTTGATCCTGGTGCAGTAGCTTTTTGTTTAAATGGTAATTTAGCAATCATTTCTTTCATTAAACCAGATCAGAAACTGTTTATTATTACCCTAGAGCGAGAATATGCTGTTTATACCATCAAATGTGTTATGATGGCGTTCTTGGGTTACTTGAAAACTATTAACATTGTAATTGCGTTATATGAAACCTCCCACGGTGTTAAATTAGTAACACCTCACTCTAAATGTCTATTAACTGAACTGTGGAACATCCAGGGAAATGTAGGTGACATCTATAAGGATGTAAATTAATTCATTATAGAGAATAAAATTCTAATATCACAATTTCCTAATAGCCAGGCATTTATTAATACAGCACAAAGGTAAAATGTCATTACTACAGCTCCCGTCATTTACATCTACGTAGATGTCCAATGGTTTTTGAAAAGAATATTATTGCTGCCATAACAGACGAAACATTCTTTATTCTCAATACTGTAACATTAATTATATTGATGTCTTATTAGTACACTGAAATAATAGAATAACAGGAAAGTAGCAGCTATTAAATACCATTAAAATCTCTCTCTACTCAACTAATTATCATTTTGGCAACAAGCCTAAATCCATGGAGTAAATTTTCACATTCTCATTTTTAATCGATGTTCTCCAAGTTGTTGAGCACCAGAGGGAGATCTCTCCTCCTCCAGAAGAAAACGGTCTCCTTAGGTCCACCTGCTATCTATGCAGAGAGGAGATCACCCATTACTGTGACTTTATGCCTTCAAAAGGCAATTACCATCTAAAAAATGAAGAACAAAAAGCTAAGAAAAGCCATCCCCCCTTTTTTTTTTTATATTCGATCCCCCAGTTCTTTCTTGGACAGCCTAATCAGGGAACAGAAAGATAGTCAAGAGCCTGGGACAGTTGACCCCACAGATGATGGCAAATGGTCGGGGCTTCAATATGCCATCATTTTCTGTGAAGAATAAACTGCTACAAAATGAATAATTTCCAAAATTTCTAGTTATTTCAACCAATGTTTATTGAAGGAGTTGTTCAGGAGACTTTGGCCCCTGATAAATGAAAACATTATTCACAAATCACAATCCAGAAACAAGTTTGTCAAAATTCACCATGGGCTTGAAAAGATTATTTCCAGAGGGGCATTGTAGATATAAGTCCCCTCACTGGCAGCCAGACTGATTTGTCAGGTCTCCATAAAGAGAATAGTATTCCCCGTGGTCCCCACATAGCTTCTCACAAGCCAGATCAGATACCCACACTTTGCACTGACGAGGGGCAATCACCCCGAAACACTGTGTCTGCAAATTGGGATTCTGATCTGGTATAAATCCTAAGTCTTATGAAAAGACTTGTTTAAAAAGGCACTTTTGACTTTTAGGATTGCTACTTCCAATAGGTGGTGCTAAAGTTTGTCTCCTTCCTCACTGGAGGGACAATCTGAATAATTCCCAGAGAGGCATTGCAGCTATAAGTCCGCTCACTGGCAGCCAGACTGGTTTGTCAGGTCTCCATAAGGAGAATAGTCTTCCCTGTGGAAAGATTGGATAATTCAGGGACAAGTGAAGTGTACACGTTACAATAAAACTGTAAAAATAATTTACAGACACATAAAAAAAGGGCTGTAGAATAAAAAAATGAAATCTGCTTTACCCTGGAGTCCAGTTGTTGAAGATAAGACCACAAGTATTCTATATTTGCTCCAAATGGATGGACGTTTAGAAATGTTGAAATGATACCTAAAAGTTGAAAGAACATATACATTTATACACAGTAATGGTATTGACACTACAGGAAAAGCAGAGACCGTTACCAAACACTACATGTCCCCAGCTGGATTGGCACACTAGCATTGGGAGTCCAGTGAGAACAGCTGGTGAGCCACAGGCAGCCAATTTCGCTTTATATTTCCAAATTTAAATATAACCTTGGAACATTCGGCGCTGTTGGTGACACTCTAGACAATGGGTTAAGGATATTTCACAAGAATGACCAAAACGGATTCTACTAATCCAATAATTCACCGGAGAGAAATATTCCGCAGCCAGGTGACAGAGATAAAACAATGTAGAGTGGTGTATTTCCAATTCAGTCTGCTAGAAGCTTATTAACCATCCATTTTATGCTTGATTTGCCAATACAAAATTGCAGCTACTGGAATAAGGCAATTATCATTTTTCTTTCGTGTGGCTGTTCCCTTGAGAAAATATTTTATATAGATGTGTCACGAAACACATTGACTTGAAGTTTCCCAATAATTACACTGTTCATAGTCATAAAAACTATATAATTCCCATTACAGCTAAATGGTCTTGTGAAGAAGGTGCAGTCCCCCGCTATGTATTTCTTATATTTCACTGAAATAAACCATCAGATTAAGAGATTTGTTTGAAAAAGATAAATTCCCAGTATAGAGGACAAAATCTAAGTAATTTTATAGCATTATAGAGGACTGGCAATATGTCAAATCAATAGTAAATGCAACCAACTGTAGTCATCATATACAGCACATGCCGAGAGAGAAGGGGGAGCAACACTTGTTAACCTCAATCCATTAAAATGGTGGTCATTTGTGGAATTTTAGGTGTTCTGGAAGTAAAACGGTGATGGCCTACCTGTGGAGGTATGACCCAGATCACCAAAATAAAAAGAAACTGGTGCTCTTCTGAATGCCATGGCCCCTTTATTGCTTACATGAGTACACCAGCTTTTCCATAAGTTTGGCTGTGCCCCCTTACTGGAGGCTCAGACCCATTCACTTGATTGAGTAAACTGGAGCACCATGGACCCCGTCATTCTGCTAATCGTCAAAAGTCAGACTGCCACCAATCAAACTTTGATGGATATCCTTACAACAGCTATAAATACTTTACCAGAAAACACATTTTAAACTTATTTCCACTGTAACACTATTAATGGATACAATCACATTGTTTACTATGTTACTGGCCATGAGCTGTAATTTAGTCATAATTCAGCAGGGTGCTGTTCAGCACAATAACTGGGGAGAGAGGTTTCCAATATGAGGGAAGTGGCGTTGGATAGGCCTTAGGGTGTAAGCTGTAGTTCCCTGTTGTGAAAGTGAATGTTGATGTGAAACTCCTTGCATACAGAATCACCAATTTTGAAAGCTTATATTATATATGGTTATAGCAGATATCAGCATGGCAGCTGTGAATCACTATTTGCGCACTGTGCTGCACATGTTATCAAAAGAACAAAGTACATTTTAAATAGATTTTGGAATAATAATAAGTTCCACAATTGGATGTGTTAACAAAAAAATGTTTGTGTGCTGAGATAATCTTATAACTGCGCCCCTGCTGTGTACTGTGTAATGGCCGTGTCTGACCGTACAGGGACATGGTCCGATCATACCACAGCTCCTGGGCAGGGGAGGAAGCATAAAAGTCTGTGAGGTAAAACCTATTTATAAGCAGGCAGGGAAATATTTTACCTCACAGAATGGAGCATCTGCAATCCCATGCTGTCTGGTCTGTATACTCTTCTGTTTCATCCCCTGTACAGGATCTATGGTATGGTCAGACCATGTTCCCTGTGCGGTCAAAGACGACCAATACACAGTACATAGAAGAAGCATATTTGGAAGATTATCTCAACACAAGAAGATCTTTATTTTCTTTCAACACATTCAGTTGTGGACCTTAGTTTTATTCCAAGATCTATTGATTAAAATGTACTTCGTGAGAAAACCCCCTCGAATTGTAGGAAATAGCCATAACATGTAAGGCTATGTGCCCACGTTGCGTTGTGTCCCTGCAGAAATTTCTGCAGCGTTTTGAACAGCACATGTGCGCTTCAAATCGCTGCAGAAACACTGCGTAATGAATGCAGTGAAAAAGCCGATTTCATGTGCTCTGGATGCAGCCCCCACCATAGACAGAGCGGGACCTGCATCCAAAGCGCACGGAATAAGTGACATGTTGCTTTTTAGAACGCAGCGATTTGGCAGCATGCAAATCGCTGCGTTCTAAAACGCAACGTGCGCATGGATTATGCACAATCTTCATAGATTGTGCTGGGGACGCAGGACGCATGCAGTTACGCTGCAGTGCAATACGCAGCGTAACTGCATGCAAATACGCAACGTGGGCACAGAGCCTAAAACTCAAAGCGCCTACACGAGCTACATGATTAATGTAGCCTGGCAGCCTTTGAGGTAGTGGCTGCCACATCTTTATAAACCTGTATATACATACAAACATACTATATACATACATATGCACACACGTTTTATTGACAAGGAATTCCTATGCGAGACAACCGATCACTTCTATACTGGTCTTTACCGACATTATAAAAGCTGTGACGTATGAATGGTCAATAATGTGCACAGATCATCACAGTAGGGTTGTCTTACCTATGAGCAAGGCTTCTTTTTCCGATTTCAGAGCCTGGCTTTGCTTGTCGGAATCCTTTTCTTTATCATGGTTGAACACCGCGACACTGACGGTACCATTTTCCTACAAGTACAGAAGAGTAACAGCTTTTGATCAGCCTTTACTATGTCACGTTCCTGACGACATACAAGTTGACTCTTTTATTTCTTCGTCTTCTCCGAATAAAAGACAAAGTTTATGAGCTGAAGTTAGTAAATCTTCCCGAGATGATGTAAATGATGCCTGGCTCGAGCAGCCACCTTTCATGGTGCTGTGAATTGGCAGGGAATGTTTTGCTACTTTAATTAAACTGAAATAGCGGGCTCATAAACATAAGGGAGATTTATGCTTGAAGAAAATGAAAGGAAATGTAATTGAAATATAAAAAATGAATTCCTGTATTGCAAATGCTTTTACTCATTAAATTAATAATAGAACATCACATCCATTGTGCAAATGCAAATTGTATGCAAATAAGACATTTATTAGGGCATACATGAACCAAGAATCTTACAAGGGGAGAAAAATATACCGCCATAGTATGCACTGTCTATATAGCGGATGCTGCTTTCTGTGGCGGCAATTTTCTTGTTTGATAAAATGTAGAACAGCAGCAATATCAGCAGTTATGACAGTAGCTACGTTGTTAGCAGAGTTACCTTACTGTTGTTTCTAATGCCTGACTGCAAGCAGAGATTTGGGGAAATAGACACAGATAATATACAGTAAAATTGCATCATGTTTTAATATGCAATAAATTTGATTTATTCGCCTCTGAAGCTAAACATATGAAGCAATGAAATACAGCTGTGACCATAAAGATAGTCCAACAGCTAAATACTAATAGATGAGTGTCCAAACGAAGCACAGCACCTTGTAGGGGACACAGCCCGAAGAAAAGACATACGTTCACTGTTACTGTATTGGCCCCAAATTGTTTTTTCTTTTTTTTTAATTTAAATATGCTAATGAAGTGCTCAATGCGCATTTGGCTCAGCCGAGCAGGAGCTGTGCTTAATTTTGACATTTATTTTGTGCTGACAAACTCCATTTAATGGCAGTGGTAGTTGGTGTATCATATGCATTATAGGACCGATGCCTTCTGTCACCGCTCATCCCTCTACATTATCTGTTTTTTGTACTACTGAGTCCCTTCTTCCATGGGTAATACTAATTTATACAAGCTCTAAATCCTTAGGCTATGTGTCTACGAGAGAATGTAGCTGCGGATTTTTCTGCATCAAAATCCGCGGCTTTCCCGCAAAATCCGCACCTTTTCAAAGGTGCGGATTTGCCGCGGATTTTGGTGCGGATTTTTTTTTTCCCAATTTTAAAGCCAAAATCCGGATGAAAATCCGCAACAATAATTGACATGTTGCAGATTTTTCCGGATCAAAATCCGCTGCGGAAAAATCCGCAGCATGGGCACAGCATTTCCAAAATGCCATAGAAATGGCTGGGAAGTGCCGCTGCTGCAGATTTTCGGTAAATCCGCGGCTTTTCCGCGAGAAATCCGCGGCAAAATCCGCGCATTTTCCGCAGCGTGGACACATAGCCTTAGTGTGGAGATCCTTTTATATACTTTTCCGTTTTTCTTCAAAGAGGGACATCCCAGACACATCCCATTTTCTTATTGTAAAAGTTTGGGCTCCCATAAAATATAATTGCAGTATTAATTGTGCAATATATTTTTAAGTTTTGATATCTAATAAATTTCCCTTTTGCACATCGTATTTGCACATATTGACCATTTGCTGCTAGTCTTATATATCTGGGTTCCCACAGTTAATTCAATTGCAGCATTATTTATCGGTGCGATATACTTTCATATTCAAATGCAATAATTGTATGCGTTTTTGCACATATAATCAATAACTGGCATGTTTTTAAAGTATCAGCGTAATAATTTAATACAGTGAATTATACGCTATATGAATATTAGCACTTTCACTTGTAATTGCTCGCTGTAGAAATTAATATTTTTTCAAATCTTATATACTTTTTCAAATCCTTTCTATTTTTTGACTCATGTGATTGAATGTTATGCAACTGAGCAATATTAGGGGTTAGTTTATACTAAAAACCTGTTTGTATACTTTGCTGCATGCCCTCGTCCCTCATAGGAATGTCTGTTTTATGTATTTTTTTTATTAATTTTTGATTACAATAAAAATATTTATTGCATGAATCTCTTGTATTCATTGTTTTATTATAATAATGGAATTGTTGAGTAAATGATTGTTAAAGTGTCATGCCTCTTATGCTGTTTTGGGCTAAATTGCGGTATTAACATCCCATTATCTGCCTGATGAAGGGTACATCAGCAGAAACGTTGCTCTACTTCCCCTTGCGGTGTAATTTTTTTTTAACATGAGGAAAGAAAAATGACAAGCATTCAAGAAACATTCCTTTTGTGTCCATTCTTGTTGTGCTGTTCCTTTATACAATACAGTATTAATTTACTTTACTTTATGCAGCACTTACTAGAATAAGTTTACAATTTCCTTTTAAAGGGAATCTGTCCCCAGGTTTTGCTACCCCATGTGAGCTCAGGATTATGTAGAGATAGAGACCCTAATTCCTGCAAATGTATCACATACTTGGCTGCTTTCTGCAGTTTTGTTGAAATAATTTAATCTGCGGCAGATCTACCAGTCCTCTGAATATCCTCTGTATAACCCCGCCCACACCACTGTGGCAGCTCTTTACTCTGTGCATAGGCAGAAAGCTGCCAATCAGTGGTGGGTTGGTTATACAAAGCCCATGAATATTGAGAACTTCCTAGCAGTAAATTTACTAGTCCTCTAGTGATAATCTCCTGCTGATGAAGCAGTGATTTCATCAAAACTACAGGGAGCAGCCCAGTAGTAAGTGATAAATCACTTGAATTCTGATCTCTCTCTACATTATGCTGCTCTCAGATTAGGTGGCAAAAACCTGGTGACAATGTCCCTTTAAGTTATTGCTTTGAACACTACTGATACTATTATGCAGTCACTTAATTTTTCTTTTCTAAAACTTGCTCAGAATGGTGTTAAGAAAAGATAAAATACTCAACTAACTGATCCCTTTTTCCGCTACCATTCTAAAGGTACCGTCACACTAAGCAACTTACCAGCGATCCCAACAACGATAGGGATCGCTGGTAAGTTGCTAGGAGGTTGCTGGTGAGATGTCACACTGCGACGCTCCAGCGATCCCACCAGCAACCTGACCTGGCAGGGATCGCTGGAGCGTCGCTACACGAGTTGCTGGTGAGCTCACCAGCAACCAGCCCCCAGCCAGCAGCGCCGCGTGGAAGATGCTGCGCTTGGTAACTAAGGTAAATATCGGTAACCAACCCGATATTTACCTTGGTTACCACCGCACGGAGCTACACGTGCAGAGAGCAGGGAGCAGCACACACTGAGCGCTGGATCCCTGCTCTCCTAGTACAGCACACATCGGGTTAATTAACCCGATGTGTGCTGCAGCTAAATGTGCACAGAGCAGGGAGCAGCGCACACTGAGCGCTGGCTCCCTGCTCTCCTACTTACAGCACACATGGGGTTAATTACCTGATGTGTGCTGCAGCTACATGTGCACAGAGCAGGGAGCAGCGCACAATGCTTAGCACTGGCTCCCTGCTCTCCTACTTACAGCACACATCAGGTTAATTAACCCGATGTGTCCTGCAGCTAGCTACATGTGCACAGAGCAGGAGCCGGCAGCACAGGCAGTGAGAGCGGGGGAGGCTGGTATCGAAGGTAAATATCGGGTAACCAAGGACAGGGCTTCTTGGTTACCCGATGTTTACATTGGTTACCAGCCTCTGCAGAAGCCGGCTCCTGCTGCCTGCACATTTAGTTGTTGCTGTCTCGCTGTCACACACAGCGATCTGTGCTTCACAGCAGGACAGCAACAACTAAAAAATGGCCCAGGACATTCAGCAACAACCAACGACCTCACAGCAGGGGCCAGGTTGTTGCTGGATGTCACACACAGCAACATCGCTAGCAACGTCACAAAAGTTGTTCGTTAGCAGCGATGTTGCTAGCGATGTTGCTTAGTGTGACGGGGCCTTAACACTTCTCAAGTCCCCCACTGGTATCTGTGCTTCCTATCACATCTAGATGCACTGTTCACTGCTGCAGTCAATCACGTGTTGCCTTGGTGATTTGCTGCAGCGGTCACGTTTGTCCACAGATAACCATTAAAATGGGAGAGACAGGGGGATTAGTGATGTGATTACTATTTTTACTTAAACCAGTCAGAGTGCTGTAAAATAATAAATTGCCAGAGAACCCTTAAAAACATTCATGGGAACTTTATAAATATATATCCAAAACTATGGGTCAGTATGGAACCTCTTTTTGACCATGAAACAGATTAACCCTACAGAGCTGATAGAAGGGCTTTAACCTTAGCGTAATGATAGCAGGCGCAAAGGGTGCAACTGTGACCAGGCTTGTGCGGAAGGACGACTAACTGACGGAAGCGCCTTTTTCAGCTGGATGTGTGTCGGAGGACACACATTCATCTGAAATGCATTGTGGTGCAGACACCAGCCAGGTCCCTGCAATACAATACATGCAGCTGGCCAATCAAAGGCTGGCGGCTGACTTTGGCATGCCAGTCAAAGGCAGAGCATACCAGGGATGTCATATATTGTCCATAGTAGGTACATCAAAAATGGACAACGTGTGTTGTGGATGCGGTCGAAGATGAGAAGAAGCCATTTTTTTTAAAAATGTGTTAAAGGAAAGCGGCTGAACGGGGAACATTATACCAGGAAGGGACTCAGAATGATGACATTATACTGAAAAGGTGCCCAGGATAGGGGACATTATTACTGTTAGGGGCCCAGAATTGGGAACATTATAGCAGGAAAGGGCCTTGGATCACACTCGGCCATTCATGTCTATGGGTGCAAGTGAAAAAAAAAAAAAAAAAAAAAAAAAAATCGGACCTCACTTGGATGACATCAGATTGCGGACTAATTTTCATGGACTGACAGAATAGGGAAGATGGAGACACTTTTTTTTAATTCTACACATCTGAGCAAATTAGATCACACTGATCAGACTGTGATGAACATAATACAACAGATTTTCTCAGATCAGAGAAAAACAGTCATGTGACCATAGCCTTTCTGGAAGAGGCTCAAAATGCAAGGCATTATACCAGTAAGAGACCCAGGATGGGGGATATTATTACCGGAAAGGGCCCAAGATGGAGGACATTATTCCATGAAGGGGCCAGGCTAGAGAATATTAGACCAGGAAACGTCGCAGGGTGAGAAACATTCTTACTGGAAGGAGCATAGAATGTTGGACATTATTACTGGAAGGGGACCAGGATGGGTAACATTAGTAAACGATGGGGGACATTATTAAATTATGTACATTTTGGAGAAGGGGGCCACCAATGTTTTTATAGAATTTAGGACAATGCTACAATGGCCCATACATCTAACCAACATGCAGGCTGAGGCCCAGGCCTAAATTTTGCACCATGGCTCATCGGACTAGTTATGCCACTGGGCTTTAAAAGAATTTTCTTGCTTCTGGAAAGTAAAGGCAAGAGCAGCATGTCTGAGCTCAGTAGATTACTGATTTTTTTCCATGAACACTGCTTGAAGTGAAATCATATGGTCAGAACTGTAAAGCTATTAAATAGTGGTGCTTTCTGACAGCAATGACTTCTACTCAGCACATAAACTAGACCTGTGCAATAGTGGTGCGCATAATGAACATCTTGTACATGCAGATCACGTAAGCAGTAATACTGAAAGTCTTTCCTAACTCCTCCTATTGCTCAGTAGTTTCCAATTTGCCCAAATTAGCGCTCTGTGGCCTGAGGCTCTTCAGTATGATTTGAAACCCAATGCTGTCAAACCTTTCCTGAATCTTAAAACCAGAGATCAATGCAGTGGATTAGCCACTGAATTATCTGACAGCTGGTTAGTTCCTCTGTGCGCTTATTACTTCTGAACAGTGTTATGTCGCTAGTGTACACTCCACAGCCATTCCCTGCCCAGCCATTTTAATCTGCTGGCAAATGCAACAACGTGCGTGTTCTGCAGAGCTATCTAGAATTGTCCTGGGTCTATAGCATGCATGGCAGTCATAATGCACCACACGCAGGACACAATCTTATGTTCAGTAACTGTGAAGCCTTACCCAACAGCAAATTACATTACATTCTCCATTACAAGAAACATTTGTTAAAAATGTTGTCCTCTATTACATATGATGCAACCATATTATAATCTGATAGATTAAATAAAATACTAAATTAATTATGCAAAGAAGAGTCAATGATTTGGTGCAGATTACTATTCTGACTGCTCATTCACGATTTTTCTTAAAAAAAAGTCTTAAATATTCACGTACTTTGGCTACTCAAGGCTTTATTATTGATTGACAAATTTCTGCCTATGCACAGTACATGCAGGGGACTAGGCTAGCCATAGATTATGAACATGGAGCACCAGCTCATTAATAAGAAGACTATCAGAGCTGCAGCAGACTAATAAGTGCTCTAATCAAAGACTCCGTCCCTCTCTTATGATGACTATCTGTGACAATTTCTGCACCGCCATAAATACTACCGTACATACTATACTGAAAATTTGACCTGTTGGATCTACTCGGAGTTATGGTGGTGAAACACTGCTCTAAATACTATTTTGATTTGTACAGGCCGTTGCTTCAATTGTGTCAGATTCCCTGAAGCAGAAATCTCTGAGCAGTTAGAACTCTCAAAAGACGCTTTAATTCTTATCCACTGGATTTCCACTTAAAGTACCGTATTTTTCGCTTTATAAGACGCACCTGATTATAAGACGCACCCCCAAATTTGGTGAATGAAAGAGAATTTTTTTTTTTAATGTTAAATGGGGCCCATCTTATAATGCCAGTGTCCGTCTAACAAATCATATAGGGTATATGTCCCTCATAGCCGCCCATCCTAAAATTAGCCCCCTTAATCTGGATATGGCCCCCTTATATTGAATATAGCCCCCTTGCGATGGCACACGTTCCCCTGGGCTGCCTATAGCCCCCTATGGATTGCACACGTTCCCTGTGCTGCCTGTGGCCCCCTATGGATTGCATATGTTCCCCTGTGCTGCCTATGGCCCCCTATGGATTGCACACATTCCCCTGTGCTACCTATGGCCCCCTATGGATTGCATAAGTCCCCCTGTGCTGCCTATGGCCCCCTATGGATTGCATACGTTCCCCTGTGCTGCCTATGGCCCCCTATGGATTGCATACGTTCCCCTGTGCTGCCTATGGCCCCCTATGGATTGCATATGTTCCCCTGTGCTGCCTATGGCCCCCTATGGATTGCACAAGTCCCCCTGTGTTAGATATCGCCCCCATGCTGCCCATAGTAAAATAAAACACTCTTTCCTTACCTCCTCCAGCGCTGATCTCCCTCCTGTCTCCCTCCGTGCTTCTGTTCCTCCACTTCCTGGTTCTTGCTGCCAGTCATGTGATCAGCACAGCAGAGTGAGATCTCTGCGTTCCTGATCACAGTGGAAGCAGGGACACCGCGGAGAAACGCTGGAGGGGGTAAGTAAAGCTTTTTTATTTTAGAATGAGCAGCAGCATGGGGGCCATATCTAACACAGGGGGGGCATGTGCCATCACAGGGGGGCGCAGGCTCATATAATATGCACCGCTCCCCCAGCCAGTCACTGCGGTGCGGTTTCAGCACCACGGAGATGGACAGCGGCTGTGCATATTATATGAGCGGGAGCAGGAGATCAAAGGCTGCAACGTTCACCTGCGCTCCAGAGCTGCCCCCACCTCCCCTGGACCCTGCAGTATTAATATAGATATATTATATATATATATATATATATATATATATATATATATATATATATATATATATATATATATACACACACACGTACATATACCCCCCTGTATATTCGGCTTATAAGACGCACCCCCTATTTTCCCCCAAAATATGGGGGAACAAAAGTGCGTCTTATAAAGCGAAAAATACGGTATATCTGTTGTTTCAGGTAACGATCTAGAATAAATTGTTGTTTGTGTGTATGACGAACAACATTATGTCTGGTCATAATATGACTTATAACCTTACATTTTCTCCACTGTAGTCTCTGAAATTAGCAGTTGTCTCTGAACTTGTGGGTGTAGTCTAGCTGCTATAATCTCTCCCAGCACACGCAGAGATTGAGTCATGCTAGTCCTTCTCTGCAACGTGCAGTAAAATGCTGCAGCAGCAGCATGGAGAACATTAGAAAGTAGTACTGAGCTGTGTGGCTGCGATTCCAGCACAGAACAGAAATAAATTTGCTAGAAGCTACAATGCAATCTGTCTGTGTATGCTTGGTCTAGCACTGTGCCAATTACTCCTCACTCCTCCTCCCAGCTACCTTCTTCATGCATAATAGGCTGTGTAGCATGACACCTCACTGTGCTAGAAGTCTACCTAGTTTTGACCAAACAGATGAGGTTTTTTTTCCCCAGAGAGGATAGTGCACTCAGGAAGAAAACACTATGGATTTCTCTGATAAGATATAATTTCTAGTTTCTGATATTTGATTGAACTATTAATTTATGAAACATTGAAACCACAGTGATTAGTTTAAGGGGTACTCCATGAAGATTAAAACAATAAAGATAAGGTTCACAATGCTGTCCTGTACCTGTAATTCAGTGTGACACTGAAGCTGCTCTCCCTCCCTTCTGGGACATTACATCATATATTGGGGGTGTGGCCTGCTCCCTACTAACAGCCGGCCCCTTGATAATAGCTGCTTCTCTGCATTCTAAGGCTAGATGGTGTGGCCTGCTCCACGCTATTGGTAAAAG
Source organism: Anomaloglossus baeobatrachus (assembly GCF_048569485.1). Lineage (NCBI taxonomy): Eukaryota > Metazoa > Chordata > Amphibia > Anura > Aromobatidae > Anomaloglossus > Anomaloglossus baeobatrachus. Next base: position 624,987,468 of record NC_134354.1, read on the forward strand.
CCAGCTCTTTGATAACTGCTTCCCTGCAGTCTGAAAACAGGGGGAGTCACCACGTTCCCTGCTCTTGGACAGAACAGGAGAAGATATCATCAGGGGGTTGGCTGTTACCAACAGCAAGGAGCAGGCCATTTCCCTTGGTCTCTGTTATAGCTGTTCTGTTTTGTCTCAAAAGTCAGCTATTATCAATGGGCTGGCTCTTACAAGGGGGCAGGCCACACCCCCATGTGTGATTTAATGTTCCAGAAGGGAGGGGGAGCACCAAGGAGCAGCTCCAGCATCACACTAAATTACAGGCACGTACAGGAACAGCATTATGCAGCTCAAGTTTATAGTTTATAAGGGCAGGGGCAGTAGAAGAATTTACCTCCCTGGAGTAGTCCTTTAAGGCTAGGATGACAAATTGCATATATTGAGGATTATCAAGGTCACTGTTTTGTAGTGGTACAATTCATCTAAGGATTATCAACGGTGTGACCAATCATGATTATTACAAAGACTCTAAACCTGTTGCATTTCTGGTTGCAGACCGCACCTGACTGTTCAACCATAAACTTGCATTTGACCTGACGGTGATTTGGCTGCAGCTCTTAAAGGGCTGTCTGGCAGAAAAACGCAGACAAATGACACATGTCTGAAAATGAAGCCCTTGCCTCAAAGTCACTTTTAGGAGTGAAATTCCTTTTGAATTAACCCTAATCTTTCCCTACATTAATGCCGAAGGTACTGATGTCTAAGAACATTTTAGATGGAATTGCCCTCTAAGCTTCAAGAACTCTGTAGTGTTTTCTCCAAGCCACTGCTGATTAATGTTAGTCATAACTATGTAATTAATAAACATGAAACTAGGAAATGAATAGGAACCTAATAATTGCTTTTCGGAATAATGGATACTTTTGTGCAGAGTTTTCCAGTGCGACAATGCAGACATAGTTTATCTTTATTCCCTGTAACAATTCACAACGCAACGTCTGATTTATTCCTTTAGTTTCCAAACAAGTGTCAGTTCAACGTTTCAAATGAGGAAGACTTGCAAATGACAAACAATGAACATAATTACAGTCAGGAGAACCACACGAGGAATTAAAGTGTCAATGTGCAAGACACATGGCAGGAGAGGAGGGCAGTGCTATCATGTGCCGACAGCTCACAAAGTGGCTGGTTTCATATTGTTGTACTTACTTTGGGGAGGTAGTCGTGATTATTGGCATCTGCAACGTCTTTGGCATTTTTAAGCTGCAAACAAAAAAACAACAGGGTTATATTATCTGCAAAATAACCAGGATTATAGAGAGTATAAGAAGGGATATAACACATACTGTTCTATATGAAATATATAAATCAGACGCTTACTGATAAAGTGTTTAGTGTTACTCATGGTGATCATTAAATTCCTCATTTGTAACTGATCGGAAAAGACGACTGCAATTGAGTTAGTTTCTATGGACAACACTAGCATCAATTGTTTTTTATGCACGAGACTCATTGTTATTCTGTTAGAAAAGCTCCAGAAAGAATTACACTGACAGTACAAGAAACAGAGAAGCAAATATTCATCACATCCTGCTCAAATGTCCGAAGGTGGGGAGACAGACGCCCGGCGCCGATTGGTCGCGGGGCCCTTGCATCACAATGTCACGTAGGCTACGGGGTCGCGGCTTCAGACATCGCGGCCCCAACAGAGGGGAGTATAGTCTTATTTATTATTATGGGGGGTACAAGGGGAATAAGCAGGGGTTGTCCAAGTAGTTGGCAGCCCCTTTAAGCGGCCAAAATTCTCAGAAGGCTGAATATATGCACAGCAAGTGGTTTGCAATACAAACTGAAAGTCTTTGAAGCATATTTGGCATAATTTTTCAGTTTGATAAAGAACGGCTAAAAACATCATCTGCCCAGTCAACATCTAGCCGCAATTATATATATATATTTGAAAAAAAGCCAGAAAAGGCACAAAAAATTTGGAGTTTCAAATAATTTGGATAAAAAATGCCACTGCAATTGATGCATTTTATTAGCCTAAACCAAATAAAAAGGAACAAGAAATATCCAGGAAGACTTCTCCTTCCATCTGGATCCACTTCTGGTTTTAGCTTAAAGAAAACGGCACCAAAATCTGCAAGGATGTTTTTGTTGCAACACTTTGAGAAAGCACATTGATGAAGTTTTACCTACTGCTTATTTTGAAATGCCATTACAGCAACTATAAAATTAAATGAGGACATCGGACAATTATCCTTGCTAGGAACGTCCAGAAAGTGCTGTACTGGGGACACTTAAACTCTTATATAACCAATGTCTCTGCTGAAAACACACAACAAGGAATTACAGACCTTTAACATTTTTGTTTGCACAACAGTCCACAAATAGAAAACTACTATTACTTTCCATTAAATAAAGCAGTGTATGAAATAAACACATGGTGCAATGACTCACAAGCCAATGGACTGTGTTTGTTCCCTATGTGCCCACGGGGAAAGTGTCCTGTGGTTATATCCGCAGGAGCTCCCAGAAATCCGCAGCACAACTTTGTCTGTTTCCATGCTGTGGTTTTCTTGTGGAATGTCCTGCGGATATGCTGCGGTCATTCTGCATTGAGGATATAATACCATGGCTTGGACACTGCATCCTCAATGCAGAACAATTGCTGAGTGATCGGGGAGTTCATACTTACCTCCATCACGCAGCACTTCTCTCCGTAACCAGCCATGTCTGCACTATGCAGGAGAAGGTGGGCGGGCCTGCACTAGCTCTGACTGTCACATGACCGGAGCTTGTGCCGGCCCCGCCCATCTCCTCCTTCCTGTTCCTAGCTCCTCTGCAGTGAGGGAAAGTGACTGGGTGTCTGCTATCAAGGCAGGTAAGTATGGGACCAAGGCAGATTTCCGCAGGTAATTCCGCAGAAAGAATTGACATGCAATTACGTGTGGCTGTGGGACATCCGCACCATGTTCCGCAGCTGCATGTATCCGCAGCATGGACACAGCACTTCCTATGTCCCATAGGATAACATGGGGAGTGTCTGTGCATGCTGAAACCTGCGGATTTACCTGGAAAATCCAGAAAATCCGCGAATTTTCCGCAGATAAATCCGCGGGTTTCATCTCACGTGGGCACATAGCCTTACAATGCAATATACTTTACTGCATAGAATACCACTCAGGAGACAAGTCTACTGAAGATAAGAGAATTATCACTGTATTCTGGGATATTTAATCTACAGTTTAACCTCTTCACCCCCAGTCTGTTTTCACCTTCATGACCCGGCCATTTTTTTTTTTTTCAATTCTGACCAGTGTAACTTTATGAGGTTATAACTCTGAAACGCTTCAACAGATCCCAGAGTGATTCTGAGATGGATCCCAGTGATTCTGAGACTGTTTTTTTCATGACATATTCTACTTCATGTTAGTTGTAAATTTAGGACAATACTTTTTGCCTTTATTTGTGAAAATATCGGAAATTTAGTGAAAAATTTCGCAAGTTTCAAACTTTCAATTTTTATGCTCTTAAACCAAAAGAGTTAAACCACTCCACATAGTTAAGTAATAACATGTCTTCTTTACGTCAATACCATTTTTGAATCATAATTTTTTGGGGTTAGTAAATTAAAAGCTTAATTAGCAATTTCTCATTTTTCCCAAAAAATCTACAGAACTATTTTTTTTTCTAGAGACCATATCACATTTGAAGTGACCTTGCGAGGCCCATGTGACAGAAAATACCCAAATGTTTTACCAATCTAAAAACTGCACCCCTAAAAGTACTCAAAACCAAATTCAGAAAGGAACTAAAGCAATGTAGAAGGAAAAGATGAAAATTTTACTTTTCCTCACAAAAACGTTACTTTAGCTCCAAAATTAGTATTTTCACAAAGGTAACAAGAGAAAGTACACAATACAATTTGTTGTGCAATTTCTCCTAAGTAAGTCGATACTCCATATGTGGTGTAGAGCTACTGTTTGGGTGCACGGCAGGCTCAGAAGGGAAAGAGCGGTATTTGACTTCTGGCACGCAAAAGTGGTTGGAATAGATAGATGCCAGTGGAATTCCCCCACAGGTGACCCCATTTTCAAAATTACACATCTCAAGGAATTTATCTAGATGTTTGGCGAGTTCCTTGAACCAACAGGCGCAAATTTTATAACATTGAGCCGGTAGAATAAAAACAATTTTTATCACAAAAATGTTTTCATTTTCACAAGGGTAACAGGAGAAAGTGGACCATACAATTTGTTGTGCAATTTCTCCTGAGTACACCAATACCCCTTATGAAGGGAAGGAGCACCATTTTGGCAGAGCCCCCGAGATGCTAGAAAAACAGACCCCCTTATAATTGACCCTATTTTATAATTTACACCCCTCAATGAATTAATTTGCGGGTGCAGTAATCATATTAACACCACAGGTGTGTCACAAAATGTTATACTATTAGGGAATAAAGAATAAAAAATTCTAACATTTTTACCACTAAAATGTTTATTTAACCCCTTCACGACCTTTGATGGATGTATCCGTCATGGTGCTCTGGTTCTTAAAGACCCATGATGGATATATCCGTCATGGCGAAATCGCGGCCCCGGAGTGTCAGTGACTGCGATCGGTTTTCAAAAACTGTAGATTCAGGAAGGAGAGGACCTGTACCTGACCTCAGGAGGGGTGGTGTCTCCTCCCCGGACCTACGGAGGCTGCAATTGTCTGACGAACGCCGCTCAACCAATCACAGCCAGTGTAATGTTTCAGCCATTGAAAATGGCTAAAACATTGAAATCCAGCCATGATCAGTGCAGCTGTAGCACTGATCATTGGCTGGAGCTGGGTGACCTTTGCTGCACCCGCCCCCAGCTCTGTTTGGAGAGATCGGCCTTGTGACCTATCTCTCCAAGCATCGTGCATCTGGGACCGGTGAGCTGTAGGAGATCGCTCTCCTCAACTTCTCCCTCCGTGGAAGCTGAAGAGAGCGATCCCTGCGGGTGCCCATCTGTCAGTCACAGCCCCAGATCATCCACTGCCCTCCTCAATCTGCTTTGCCCCTGCATCGCCGCTGCTCTCCCGCTACACCCCTGCATGTGACGCCGCTGCGCTGCCCCTACATCTGACGCCGCTGCTCTCCTCCCGCTGTGCCCCTGCATCTGACTCCGCTGCTCTCCTCCCGCTGTGCCCCTGCATCTGACACCGCACTCCCCTATCAGCCACTGCCCCCTTCCCGATCTGCTGCCTGTTCTCTCCCATCCCCTTAATTCTCTGCCCCCTCTTGGATCTGCTGCCTCCTCCATCTGCTGCGATCCTGCTGCCTAGATTCATCCTGTAAGGTAAATATCCCCAATCTCACCTCCCACTCCCCTTTCACCCTCCCGCCATTCTCCTGCTTCCGTTGCACCCTCACCCACCCTCTGCCGCTCCTCCATCTGCCGTGCCCTCCCCCATCCTCTGCCGCTCCTGCATCCGTTGCGCCCTCTTCCATCCGCCACGCCCTCACCCATCCTCCACCGCTCCTGCATCCGTTGCGCCCTCACTCATCCTCCGCCGCTCCTCCATCCACCACGCCCTCAACCATCCTCCGCCACTCCTGCATCTGTTGCGCCTTCTTCCATCCTCCGCTGCTCCATCTGTTGCGCCTTCTTCCATCCTCCGCTGCTCCTCCATGCACCACGCCCTCAACCATCCTCCGCCACTTCTGCATCTGTTGCGCCCTCACTCATCATCCGCCGCTCCCCCATCCACCGCGCCCATCCTCCGCCGCTCCTGCAACCGTTGCGCCCTCTTCCATCCTCCGCCGCTCCTGCATCCGCCGTGCCCTCACCCAGCCTCCGCCGCTCCTGCATCCGTTGCACCCTCTTCCATCCTCCATCCATCTTTCTTTCCGTCCCACCTAGTCCCCCCCTTTTTGCAGCACATCCGTGCGTGCGTCCTGATTTTCTGTGAACTAAGAAAGAAATACAAATAAACTTAGTTTAGGGCCAGTAAAATTATACTGTAGTAATCGTCAACTACAGTATTTTTTTTACTGAATATTGTAAGGGTCAGCCCAGTGCCACACGTGAGAGCAATGCATGAGTCTCACATCATATCATCCGGCACGGTCGCTCTCTTCCAGACAGGAGAGTGCGGCTGTGCCGGGTCATGCGATGTGAGATTTGTGCATCACTCTCACGTGTAGCACTTGCCTTAAGGGTGCTTTACATGCTGCGACATATAGCTAGCAATGTCGTGCGCGATAGCACCCGCCCCCGTCGTTCGTGCGACATGTGATCGCTGCCATAGCGAACATTATCGTCACACGCACATACCTTTACAGCGACGTCGCTGTGACCGCCGAACAATCCCTCCTTCAAAGGGGAGATGCGTTTGGCGTCATAGCGACATCACTGCGGCGTCACTAAGCGGCCGCCGAATAGCAGAGGAGGGGCGGAGATGAGTGGCCGGAACATGCCGCCCACCTTCTTCCTTCTTCATTGCCGTTGGAAGCAGGTAAGAAGATGTTCGTTGTTCCTGCGGCGTCACACATAGCGATGTGTGACGCCGCAGGAACGACGAACAACCAGCGGCATGCACCACCAACAATATTATGAAAAGGAGCGACGCGTCAACGATTTTTGACGTTTTTGCGATCATTGCTCCTTGGTGTCACACGCTGCAATGTCGCCAACGGCGCCGGATGTGCGTCACTAACAATGTGACCCCGATGATATATCGTTAGCGATGTCGCAGCGTGTAAAGCACCCTTTGGTGTCAGTTGCGCTCATATTTTTTTTTTTTTTACTGACATTCCGTATTTTTTATTTCGACAAACTAATATTTTTTGTATGGGGGGGGTCTAGTTTCCAAAATGGGGTCACATGTGGGGGAGCTCCCTTGTTTGGGAACATCAGGGGGATCTCCAAACGCAACATGGTGCGGCTAACAATTCCAGCAAATTTTCCATTTAAAAAGTCAAATGACGCTCTGCCGTGCGCCCAAACAGTGGTTTTCTGCCACATATGAGGTATCAGAGTACTCACAACAAATTGCCCAACAAATTTTGCGGTCCATTTTATCCTGCTACCCCTGTAAAAATTAAAAAATTGAGTCTAAAATAACATTTTTGTGTAAAAAAAAAAAAGTACGTTTTTGTTTTTATGGCTCAATGTATGAAGCACGTGAGGGTTCAAAGTGCTCATTACCCATCTAGATTTATGCCATGGGGGGGGTCTAGTTTCCAAAATGGGGTCAATTGTGGGGGAGCTCCATTGTTTAGGCACCTCAGGGGGTCTCCTAACGCAGCATCGCATCCACTAATGATTCCAGACAATTTTGCTTTCAAAAATTCAAATGGTGTTCCTTCCCTTCCAAGCTCTCCAGTGCACCCAAACAATTGATTTCCCCCACATATGAGATATCGGTGTACTCAGGATAAATTGCACAATTAATTTTATCGGGCATTTTTTCCTGATACCCTTGTGAAAATGCTAAATTTTATCGCTAAAGTAACATTTTTGTGTAAAAAAGTAAAATTTTCATTTTTTCCTTTCACATTGCTTTGGTTGCTGTGAAGCTCCTAAACGGTTAATAAAGTACATGGATGTGGTTTTGACCAGAGTTAGGGGTGCAGATTTTAGAATGGGGTCACTTTTGGGTATTTTCTGTCGCCTAGGTTTCTCAAATCACTCCAAATGTGATGTGGTACATAAAAATTTTTATTTTGTTGGAAAAATGGAAAATTGCTGATGAACTTTGAACCCTTCTAACTTCCTGACGGGAAAAAAAAATTGTTTCGAAAATTGCGCTGGTGTAAAGTAGACAAGTTGGAAATGTAATTTAGTAACTATTTTGTGTGACATATCTCTCAGATTTATGGGCATAACATTTCAAATTTTGAAAATTGCGAAATTTTTTAAATTTTGGCTGAATTTCCAAAATGTTCACAAATAAATGCAAAACATATCATCCTAAATTTACCACTGACATAAAGTACAATATGTCACGAAAAAACAATGTCAGAATCGCAAGGATCCGTTGAAGCGTTCCAGAGTTATAACCTCAAAGTGACACTGGACAAAATTGCAAAAAATGGCCTGGTCTTTAAAGAAGTTGTCCAGTTACCAAAACCGATTTTTTTTTTCTGATAAATCTTGCTAATATGTGCCCCTCAACACATCTATTATGTTTTTTCAGCAAAATTACCTTTTATTGTGCACTAGCAGCACACGGTCATTGCTGGCTCCAGCTCTGATGGGGTTAATCTCTCCTCTGACTTCCTGTGTTCAGTTCCTACAAGTCCCAGAATTCTTTGTGGCTCTAGGGCGTTATCTGGCTTATCTAACACACCCATTGTGTCTAATACACCCACTCTGCTCCCACCCAAACCCTCCTCCCTGCCTCTTCCCTGTGGATGCACTGAGATCATCAATCACACAGACAGCAGCAGCTCTACACAGCCAGGGGAAGAAAGTGTGTGTGTATATACAGTGTGTGTGCGTATATACAGTGTATGTGTATATACAGTGTGTGTGCGTATATACAGTGTATGTGTGTATATATACAGTGTGTGTGTGAGTGTGTATGTCATACTCACCTGTCTGCAGGGTCCGGGTGCCATGCCTGCTTCCAGCCCCTGTCTCGGTCCCGCCGCTCTGGCTGTGTGCAGTCTCCCGGGGGCACGTACGAAGCTTGCAGGACCTGGCGGTGGATCACCTGATGCAGTCACCTGACGCATCAGCTGATCGATTCTCGTGGTGTCGCCAGCTTTTTCGCGCCCGGCCGGCTATCAGCTGATCCTGCCTTCAGGGAACTTCATCAGCTGATTACCGGCAGCTCCTGCAGTGATGGGACAGGATCAGACTCTCATCCGATCGCTGCAGGAGCTGCCGGTAATCAGCACAGACGTGAGTATTTTTTTTTTTTTTTTTTGCACTGATGCTTCAGCTGATTGTATAATCGGCTTTTATACAATCAGCTGCTGTGTCATGTGATTCACATCCTTTAACCTGACACATCATCTGATCGCTTTGCCTTCCAGCAAACAGATCAGATGATATTGGATCCTGATTGGACAGCGCGGGACCCTAACCCAGGATTACTGCGGAGGGGGGTTTATTTCAATAAAGATGGAGTCACTAATTGTGTTGTGTTTTATTTCTAATAAAAATATTTTTCTGTGTGTTGTGTTTTTTTTTTTATCATTACTAGAAATTCATGGTGGCCATGTCTAATATTGGCATGACACCATGAATTTCGGGCTTAGGGCCAGCTGATAATATACAGCTAGCCCTAACTCCATTATTACCTAGCTAGCCACCCGGCATCAGGGCAGCTGGAAGAGTTGGATACAGCTCCAGAAGATGGCGCTTCTATGAAAGCGCCATTTTCTGGGGTGGCTGCGGACTGCAATTCGCAGTGGGGGTGCCCAGAAAGCTTGGGCGCCCTTCACTGTGGATTCCAATCCCCAGCTGCCTAGTTGTACCCGGCTGGACACTAAAATTAGGCGAAGCTCACGTCATTTTTTTTTTAAATTATTTCATGAAATTCATGAAATAATTAAAAAAAAAAGAGCTTCTCTATATTTTTGGTTCCCAGCCGGGTACAAATAGGCAGCTGGGGGTTGGGGGCAGCCCGTACCTGCCTGCTGTACCCGGCTAGCATACAAAAATATGGCGAAGCCCATGTCATTTTTTTTTTCTTTTTGGGTAAACAACTGCATACAGTCCTGGATGGAGGATGCTGAGCCTTGTAGTTCTGCAGCTTCTGTCTGCTCTCCTGCATACACTAGTGAATGGAGGATGCTGAGCCTTGTAGTTCTGCAGCTGCTGTCTGCTCTCCTGCATACACTAGTGAATGGAGGATGCTGAGCCTTGTAGTTCTGCAGCTGCTGTCTGCTCTCCTGCATACACTAGTGAATGGAGGATGCTGAGCCTTGTAGTTCTGCAGCTGCTGTCTGCTCTCCTGCATACACTAGTGAATGGAGGATGCTGAGCCTTGTAGTTCTGCAGCTGCTGTCTGCTCTCCTGCATACACTAGTGAATGGAGGATGCTGAGCCTTGTAGTTCTGCAGCTGCTGTCTGCTCTCCTGCATACACTAGTGAATGGAGGATGCTGAGCCTTGTAGTTCTGCAGCTGCTGTCTGCTCTCCTGCATACACTAGTGAATGGAGGATGCTGAGCCTTGTAGTTCTGCAGCTGCTGTCTGCTCTCCTGCATACAATGAACATTTTGAATAAGGAAATGACATCAGACCTTTTTTTTTTTTCATCAACAATCTTTAATGGCATTGTGCACTGATTAAAAACGCAGTGAGCAAAAACGCAGCATAAAACGCACCAAATCGCGGCAAAAACGTGACATGCAGCACCGCAGGTGACAGAGCAGAGCAAGTTGGTGACATGCTCTGCTCTGACACATAGTGTGCTGCATGTCACTGTATCCACTCTGGGACTTGTTGTGCAGGTGACCGGATGATACATGTCACTAACTTGCTCCACTCTGTGACTTCTGCTGCATTGTTCCAACTGTATACACTCTCACCTGAACAAGTCTCAGAGTGGGGCAGTTAGTGACATGTATCATCCGGTCACCTGCACAACAAGTGCCAGAGTGGTGAAAGATAGTGACATGCAGCACACTATGTGTCAGAGCAGAGCATGTCACTGTCTCCACTCTGGGACTTGTTGTGCAGGTGACCGGATGATACATGTCACTAACTGCCCCACTCTGTGATTTCTGCTGCATAGTACCAACTGTATACACTCTCACCTGCACAACAAGTCCCATAGTGGAGACAGTTAGTGACATGCAGCACACTATGTGTCAGAGCAGAGCATGTCACTGTCTCCACTCCGCTGACCTCACAGCCCGTACACGCTGCGATGGATGCAGGGGGACACAGAACAAGTAATCGGCCGACACTGGAGTCATCTGATTACTTGGGATGAATGAGAAGTAAAATGCTCTGGTGCTCGATGGCGAAGCCCATGCCGATTTTTTTTTTAAAAAATTCATTAAAAATAATAAAAAAAATAATCACATTGTTTGTGGGCTCCCGCTGCATTTTCTATTGCTAAGGGGTAACCAAAGCAGCTACTGGCTGCTAGCCCCCGCTGCTTGGTGTTACTTTCACTGGCAATAGAAATGCAGGGAAGCATTTTTTTTTTTTATAAAGGTTTTTCCCTGGAAACGTTTTTAAGAAAATGACGTGGGCTTCGCCATATTTTTGTATGCTAGCCAGGTACAGCAGGCAGCTACGGGCTGCCCCCAACCCCAGCTGCCTAGTTGTACACGGCTGGGAACCAAAAATATAGAGAAGCCCTTTTTTTTCATGAATTTCATGAAATAATTAAAAAAAAAAAAATGATGTGGGCTTCGCCAAATTTTTGAGTCCAGCCAGGTACAACTAGGCAGCTGGGGATTGGAATCCACAGTGCAGGGTGCCCAAACTTTCTGGGCCCCCCACTGCGAATTGCAGTCCACAGCTGCCCCAGAAAATGGCGCTTTCATAGAAGCGCCATCTTCAGGCGCTGTATCCAACTCTTCCAGTGGCCCTGGTGGCAGGTGGCACGCTGGGTAATAAGGGGTTAATACCAGCTATGTTTTACCAGCTGGTATAAAGCCCGAGATTCTTAATGTCAGGCCAAGTTTAACCTGGCCATTAAGAATCTCCAACAAAGGGTTTAAAAAAAAAAGAAAAAGACATCACACAGAGAAAAATACTTTATTAGAAATAAATACACAAACACAGTAGGGACTCCATGTTTATTACTCCCTCTCACCCCTCCACGATGGAGAGATTTCTGTACTGACCATGCCAGGAGAGAGCGAGGAAAAAGAGCGAGCGGGGGGGAGGAAAAAGAGCGAGCGGGGGGGGGGAGAGAGCGAGCGGGGGGGGAGAGGAGAGCGAGCGGGGGGGGGAGAAGAGAGCGAGGGAGGGAGAAGAGAGAGAGGGAGGGAGAAGAGAGAGAGGGGGGGGAGAAGAGAGAGAGGGGGGGAGAAGAGAGAGAGGGGGGGGAGAAGAGAGAGAGGGGGGGGAGAAGAGAGAGAGGGGGGGAGAAGAGAGAGAGGGGGGAGAAAAGAGAGGGGGGGGAGAAAAGAGAGGGGGGGGAGAAAAGAGGGGGGGAGAAAAGAGAGAGGGGGAGAGAAGAGAGAGGGGGAGAGAAGAGAGAGGGGGTGGGGAGAAGAGAGAGAGGGGTGGGGAGAAGAGAGAGAGGGGGTGGGGAGAAGAGAGGGGGGGGGTGGGGAGAAGAGAGGGGGGGAGAAGAGAGAGAGGGGGGAGAAGAGAGAGAGGGGGGGGAGAAGAGAGAGAGGGGGGGAGAAGAGAGAGAGGGGGGGAGAAGAGAGAGAGGGGGGGAGAAGAGAGAGAGGGGGGAGAAAAGAGAGGGGGGGAGAAAAGAGGGGGGGAGAAAAGAGGGGGGGGGAAAGAGAGGGGGGGGAGAAAAGAGAGGGGGGGGAGAAAAGAGAGGGGGGGAGAAAAGAGAGGGGGGGGGAGAAAAGAGAGGGGGGGAGAAAAGAGAGGGGGGGAGAAAAGAGAGAGGGGGAGAAAAGAGAGAGGGGGGGAGAAGAGAGAGAGGGGGGGGAAGAGAGAGAGGGGGGGAGAAGAGAGAGGGGGGGAGAAGAGAGAGAGGGGGGGGAAGAGAGAGAGGGGGGGAGAAGAGAGAGAGGGGGGAGAAGAGAGAGAGGGGGGTAGAAGAGAGAGAGGGGGGGAGAAGAGAGAGAGGGGGGGGAGAAGAGAGAGGGGGGGGAGAAGAGAGAGGGGGGGAGAAGAGAGAGAGGGGGGAGAAGAGAGAGAGGGGGGTGAAGAGAGAGAGGGGGGGAGAAAAGAGAGAGGGGGGGAGAAGAGAGAGAGGGGGGGAGAAGAGAGAGAGGGGGGGAGAAGAGAGAGAGAGGGGGGGAGAAGAGAGAGGGGGGGAGAAGAGAGAGAGGGGGAGAAGAGAGAGGGGGGAGAAGAGAGAGGGGGGAGAAGAGAGAGAGGGGGGGAGAAGAGAGAGAGGGGGGGGAGAAGAGAGAGAGGGGGGGGAGAAGAGAGAGAGGGGGGAGAAGAGAGAGAGGGGGGAGAAGAGAGAGGGGGGGAGAAGAGAGAGGGGGGGAGAAGAGAGGGGGGGAGAAGAGAGGGGGGGGAGAAGAGGGGGGGGGAGAAAGAGAGGGGGGGAGAAAAGAGAGAGGAGGAGAGAGAGGGGGGAGAGAGAGGGGGGGAGAAGAGAGGGGGGGAGAAAAGAGAGAGGGGGGAGAAAAGAGAGGGGGGAAAAGAGAGAGAGGGGGGAGAAGAGAGAGAGGGGGGAGAGAGAGGGGGGGAGAAAAGAGAGAGGGGGGAGAAGAGAGAGAGGGGGGGAGAAGAGAGAGAGGGTGGCGAGAAGAGAGTGGGGAAAGAATGGGGGGGGGGGGCAGAGGTGTTCTGTCACCAACTGTCTCCACTCTGTGACTTGTGGTGCAGGTGACAGAGTGCAGACAGTTGGTCCCATGCAGCAGGACAGATGGCAGAGCATAGCGGTGACATGCCTGTCAGTGTCTTGCTGCTGGGAGGAGCAGATGATCACACTGCCCGACACCGGCCGCTCTCCTGACATCGCAGCAGAGCGGGCGGGTGGACAGTGTGATCACATACTTACGCGCAGGGGGGGATTCAGCTGAAGAACCCCCCCCCTTGTACTGCACACTGGCGCCCCGTGCCTCACCATTAGCCGGCTCCACACTGACGTCCTCCGGATCCTCCCCTCGATGCTGAGCTGTGACGTGCGGTAGTTACCGCCCACAGCCCTGTCACTCAATCTGAGTGGCGCCGGCATCCTGTGACGTACCCGTCCAGTTTGAGAGCCCGGAAATGCCGGGACGTCAGAGGATGCCGGCGGCCACAGCTCCAGGGGGGTCATGTGACAGGCACTGAGCGTGCAGTATAGCGCCGCTCAGTGCCAGAACTGGAAACAGAAGCCAATGGAGAAGACGCCTAGAAAGGTAAGTATAACTCCTACAGAAAATAAAAAAAATGGTGTGAACCACCCCTTTAAGGTGAAAACAGGCTGGGGGCTGAAGGGGTTAACCACAGATTTCCAACTTTCACAAGTGGAATAGGTAAAAAAAGGCCCCATAATGTGTTACATAATTTCTCTTTAACGTGGCAACACCCCACATGTGACTGTACAGTACTGTTTGGCCACATGGGAGGGCTTGTGAGAGAAGGAGTGCCATTGTACATTTGGAGCACTGATTTTTCCTAGCATAGTTTGTGGACTCCATTTGCAGAGCCCCTAAAGCGTCAGAACAGCAGAAACCCCCTCAAGAGACCACATTTTGAATATTACACACCTCAGGGAACTCATATACAGGTGCAGTGACAATTTTGTCTCTGGAAAACACCCATGGAGTCAAACACAGTGAATATTGCAGGAATAAAAATTGCAAAAGTGCCCAGTACATTGTAGTGCCCGCTCTTTGTGCCCAGCTCATGCTTCTGGAGACATACATCCCGTAAATTAAGCGAGCTATCCTCACTACTACAGAGCCAAACATGTGGAAGTTAACCGTGGTTTAGAAACATTGAGGTGCTCAGCAGGGAGGGGAGAATTTGGGAGGGCAGGTTATGCTGAATTTCATTTTTGGGGAGGGAGCCATGGCTCTCTTCCAGAACCTTTCTGTTACCACTAACATGGAATCGCCCTATATTTCCGTTAAGAGATGATGTACCTGATGAGGTCTTTTTTGTGGGTTGAATTGAATGCTATTTTGTGGCAATTTGGGAACACATTTATCCTGTGGTCTATGTTGTGCACTTATATCAGGGTTTCCATGTACATCTCCGAAATACATAATTCACGTGAAAGCCCCAACAGATCAATTCACTATAATGAGGCAGCAGAGTTATTCCGGACACCATCTGGGCTCTGCTCAGTGGTGTCGTCCTTTTCAAACCTGCGCAAAACTGTTGTTGACTGTACTTTTGTGTAAGCCTAAAAAGACATACAAAAAGATGGACACCCTCGGACCACAGGTCAGACATAGGTTCAAAGTGACTCCCACCTACGCAATTTGTTTTTCAGAGATTTACATAATCCCATGTGTAACCAGGATAAGTGTCAGCTGAGCCTTTTACTGCAATCTTTGGGAGGTAAAATGAACAAAGCAACAGTAGCTGAAGAATTGGCTCTATTTATTTATTTTTTTACACTGTTCACTTTGCGGTATAAGTAATAGGATGGTCTTTATTTCTCAGGTCAGTACAATTATAGAAATACCAAGTTTATATAATTTTGTTTTAGGTTTGGCTACTGGGAAACTTTTTTTTTTGCATCACTAATTTTCAAAGACTATAGTTGTTTTTTTTTATTTCTCTATTGACAGTCATATGAGGCCTTGTTTTTTGCAGAATGAGTTGGAGTTTTTATTGGTACCATTGTGGGCCATATAATATTCTTTGATCCCTTTCTATTATGATTTTTGGAGGCAGAATTCAGAAGAAATAGGAATTTAATTTTTTTATAAATTTTATTTCCATGCTATTCACCCGTGTCATAAAATTAGTAAGACAAATTTATTTTTCTGGTCAGTACAATTACAGCGATACCACATTTATATTGGTATTTTGTGTTTTTATATTTTACACAATTAAATAAAATTTATAGAAAAAAAAAATGTTTCTTGCATTGCTGTATTCTGAAAGATAGCTTTTTAATTTTTTCACTGACAGAGCTGTATGGTGGCTTGCAGGACAAGATAAGGTGTTCAGCAATACAAAATATGTACTTTTTAATTTATTTTAATATACATATTTATTGGTATAATATTTTATTCATTTTTTTGTACTTTATTTTCAGATTTTTACATTTTTTCACTCTTTTACTTAGTTTGTAAGTGGGACATCAACTTTTATTAGTCTGATCACTGGACGCTGGTATAATGTATTGCAACGCGCAAGCACCAATCAGTACCGGCTTCCTTCTCCCCACCTTAGTACGGTTAAATAATTATAATAATTATAATTAACAAGAAGTGAGTGGCAGCTGCAACACTCACTTCCTGTTTACTTAGATGTCCGAAGGAAGAGAAAAAGACGCCAGCGCCGATCGTTTGCAGGGCTTGCGTGTAATAATGTCATGTGCGCCCTGAGAATGCAAGTTCCAACATCGCTGAAGCTGCTGGCATGGAGGGAAGTATAGGCTTTGTGATTTTTATGGGGGCGAACATGGGGAACGAGAATGGATTGTCCAAGTAGTGTACAACCCCTTTAATAGGTAGGTAAACAATTGTAATTTTGGGCCCATAGTCAGGAAACTCCCAGGTATAAATACCATTTAGACCCCCTTCACACATCCGTGAAAATCGCGCACGTTTTTCACGGACGTGTCAAAGGTGCGTATATCCCTCCGTGTGCCGTGTGTATGGCACAACGTGTGTTCTCTGTGTGTTATCCGTGATAACACATTGAGATCGGGAACTTTCTGTTCACCTGTCCCTGGCATTGCTGTCCATGGTGCTGAACTTCAGTCTCCGGTCCTGCCGACTCCCCGCTGCTGCTGCTTCCGCCCGCAGTGGAGTGAATATGCGATGCGCATAATGAGCGGGGGTCGGAAGCGAATGACAGCAGCGATAGAGACTGCAGCACTGGTGACAGGTGAGTATAGATTTTTTTTTTTTACCAACACGTGTTTTTTCTCTGATGTGTGTCCCACGGATCACATCCGTGTGGTCCGTGTGCGGAGAAAAAAAGAACATGTCTACGTGTGGGGCACATGTATGCGCCACACGTACACACGGTCCATAGCAAAATACTGATTTTAATGGGTCTACGTGTGCCCAAGTCTCTGGCATGTGAGGAAACGGACCAAACACGTACCGGAGACACAGATGCGTGAAGGGGGCCTAAGAGTGTATAGTCACTCCTCAAAAAGGGGGGTGTACAAACAGGAACACCAAAAATTGTTATAAATTCCAAGCACTGATTAGACACGTATCAATCAATCAGGTCTTGGCCCAGAAGCGAAGATCCAGTATGTCTGGGAGAATTGCAAAAGTCTTGAAAAATAAGAGTCAACAGTGTAAATGTTGAGTCTTTAAATTCACTTGATGTATTTGGCAATAAAAGTTTAAAATGAAACACCATAGAAACATCTGTTCTAAAACATTGAAGCATCAGGCTTTGTAAAGACCAAAATTTGTGACATGCTCAAAACGTTAGGCCAAGACTGTAAACTACACAATTAGCCAACACTATTCAAATAAAAGAAGAGTGAAATAGTAGCATAAAAAACATTAGGTAGAGATGCTACAAAATCACAATGCTATAAGTTTACAACTATCGTGAGTTCTGGACAATGAGTGACAGCAAACACATAGTAGGGTTCTTCTGTTCCGTATCGTTCTGAAATCTCATATGTACGCGCTCATCTATAGTAAATGCACATTTAAATATATGATTCTGCAATCTCTCTTACACAGGATAAACAATTCTAATATAGGCCATTATTCAGTCACTGTGTAATTAGTGTTTTTAACAGACACAAAAATCAATTTTAAAACAATAGATTTGCTTCCTCCCTTCATCCTTTTCAAATCTGTAATTATTTTATTCAACCAGAGAATTAATTTAAAAACTAATTTCTCTCCCATTTTCTTTCTTAAGTAGAAAAAGCAAGGAAGTTTACAGTGAGTGAAGGAGCACGGTTCATGGAGATAAAGCCAGTTACCGATTGAAACTATGATATCAAATCCCATTAGCAAAATTAAAAAAAAAAAAAAATTAATTTACCCTTTATTGATGTCCAGCAGCTCCGTCATTTCTTTAGTGGCAGCGGCGGTTATTTCTATAGTGACCAGGGCTAGGTACTATAGATCTAATGAATAAGGGTGGAACCTGCAGTACTTGGCCTCGGTCACTATAGTTTTGAAAGAGCAGTTGTGTTCCAAGAACTTCCTTCTGCCAGCGGTGTCCGTAACAGCTGATTGGTGGGGGAAATTAATGATGGGTTGTCGATTAAAGAAAGAAAAAAAAGAAAGAAAAAAAAAAAAAGGTGGCCAAACCCTGTCTTTATAGTCTCAATAAAATTGTGGAGCATCTAAGACTGCTTTCACACATCAGTTTTTTGGCATCAGGCACGATCCGGCAAAAAAAAGGATCAGTTGCATTAGTTTTTTCCATCATTTCCTTCAGTTTTTTGACAGATCCGGTGTGATACTGAGCATGCTCAGTTCAAAAAACCGGATCCGGCGGCCGGATCAGTTTTTGCCGGATCCGGCGTCCATAGGCTTCCATTAGAAAACACGCTGTATTGCGCCGGATCCGTTTTTTTTTTGCCGGACACAAAAACATTCACTTCAACGTTTCATCCGGCCACCGGACAAGTAAATTTTGCCGGATCCAGCAAAAAACGGATGAAACGCAAGGCCATCCGGCACAATCCGGTGCTAATGAATGTCTTTGGGGGAAAAAACGGATCCAGTGGAAACCGACGCCGTATACATTTTTTTCATGCTTTTGCCGGATTGTGCCTAATGGAAAAAAACTGATGTGTGAAAACAGCCTAAGAGAAAAAAGGTCCCTTTACATGACAGATTTCAGCTCACAAGTGCGGATTGCTTCATCAATTGGCGCTTAGTTAAAGGCATGTTCAGACAGGTCAATACAAACCAGGTGAGGACAGAGTAATTGTTAATCTAATTATTCTATCCCCATACAGCATGCATTGAGCTTTGTTTTACGCCGCATAAATTGACCTGCAGTGTGTGTTTTAAATCTGCAAGATAACATACTTTCAAGAGATCTTGACAAGTTTTATGTGCAGATTTTCCCCATACACTTGCATTAGGGTGGTGTGACACACAGCGACGACGACAACGACGTCGCTGCTACGTCACCATTTTCTGTGACGTTGCAGCGACGTCCCATCGCTGTCGCTGTGTGTGACATCCAGCAACGACCTGGCCCCTGCTGTGAGGTCGCCGGTCGTTGCTGAATGTCCAGCTTCATTTTTTGGTCGTCGCTCTCCCGCTGTGACGCACACATCGCTGTGTGCGACAGCGAGAGAGCGACGAAATGAAGCGAACAGGGAGCAGGAGCCGGCGTCTGGCAGCTGTGGTAAGCTGTAACCAGGGTAAACATCGGGTAACCAAGGCAAGACCTTTTCCTGGTTACCCGATATTTACCTTCGTTACCAGCGTCCGCCCTCGCTGCCAGTGCCGGCACCCTGCTCTCTGCACATGTAGCTGCAGTACACATCGGGTAATTAACTGGATATGTACTGTAGCTAGGAGTGCAGGGAAGCCAGCGCTAAGCGGTGTGCGCGGCTCCCTGCTCTCTGCACATGTAGCTGCAGTACACATCGGGTAATTAACTGGATATGTACTGTAGCTAGGAGTGCAGGGAGCCAGCGCTAAGCAGTGTGCGCGGCTCCCTGCTCTCTGCACATGTAGCACAGCGACGCGTGTCGTTATGATCGCTGCTGCTTCTGCTGTGTTTGACAGCTAAGCAGCGATCCTAACAGTGACTTACAAGGTCGCTGTTGTGTCACATAAAATGGTGACGCAACAGCGACGTCGTTGTCGCTATGTGTGAGTCCAGCTTTAGATGCACAAAAATTCACAGGTAAACACGTTTTTAATGGGTTTACGAAGCAAAAACACACTAAAAATGCATGTAATCAGCACATGTCTGTATGAAAGTTTTGTCAAAGCCAAATACTAGAAGTATCAATGACAAGACAGCTTTATTTAAAACATGAAGAAAAAGTGAAAAAAGTGACAAAAACTGGAGCGTCAAAAACACAATAAAAACTCAAGTATAAAATAGACAAAAAACCCCAATCCAATTAACAAATGCAGAGATGCTACAAAAAGTCTACATCATCATCATCAAAAGCGCACTAAAACCTCATTGTGGGAATAAAGCCTTAGGCGAGCTTTGCACGTTGCGACATCGCAAGCCGATGCTGCGATGTCGCACGCGATAGTCCCCACCCCCGTCGCAGGTACGATATCTTGTGATAGCTGGCGTAGCGAAAATTATCGCTACGCCAGCTTCACATGCACTCACCTGCCCTGCGACCGTCGCTCTGGCCGTCGCCCTGCCTCCTTCCTAGCGACGTCACACGGCAGGCGGCCAATAGCGGCGGAGATGAGCAGGATGTAAACATCCCGCCCACCTCCTTCCTTCCGTAGAGCCGCCGGCGGCAGGTAAGGTGAAGTTCCTCGCTCCTGCGGCGTAACACACAGCGATGTGTGCTGCCGCAGGAACGAGGAACAGCATCGTACCATCACTGCAGCAAAATTATGGAAAAGTCGGAGCTTGCAACGATGATACGATAACGACGCTTTTGCGCTCGTTTATCGTATCATCTAGGATTTACACACTACGACATCGCAAGTGATGCCGGATGTGCGTCACTTTCGATTTGACAAGAAACAAATGGGGACGGCACCACTTTGAATAAATAGATTACGTAAGTGTGCTCCAACCCATAAATAGAACTTAGAACACAACACATGGGAAAGAGTGGGCACAACTACACCAAACATGTACTGGAAAATCCAGAATAATGGAATGAAGCAAGAGGAGTCCCTTGTTGCATGCAAAAAGTGTGAAAAAGTTTATTAATAAACACAGAGAAATATTATTAAGAACACTTAAAACTGGGAAAGATCAAAGGGGTGATCCACCCATGAACAGATTAGCACATCACCACTAAAACCTCATGAAATAATGCAGATGGGGCAAATCACATAGGCTCAAAAATAGCAGTACCAGAGAACAGTATACAGCAATACATAGTCACCAAATGTAGGACTAACATAAATATGGTAGAGATCAAAGAGAGCCAATACAATACCAGATGAGTAAATAATGAGAGAGGAAGTGTGGGTGCGCCTGTTCTTAATAATATTTCTCTGTGTTTATTAATAAACTTTTTCACACTTTTTGCATGCAACAAGGGACTCCTCTTGCTTCATTCCATTATTCTGGATTTTCCAGTACATGTATGGTGTAGTTGTGCCCACTCTTTCCCATGTGTTGTGTTCTACTTTCGATTTGACCCCATCGCACCTGCGATGTCGTAGTGTGCAAAGCCGCCCTTAGGGTACGGGCCCATCATCAGGAGCCACGGCGTCCTGGACATGTTGGGTCCTGACCTGCAGGGCCGTGAGTCTCTTCCACAGGAGAACATAAATGCTCATGCCCGCGATCAGGGTTCAGGGCGCTGCGGTCTCTTGCTTGTGTTCTTCCTACTGGGAACACTAGCGACTCCGCAGCAAAGAAATTACAAGCTTGCGGCTCGAAAAGTCGCACCGCAAGTCAGTTTTTGCTATGGGCTGTACATTCACGATGGGCATGAGATTTCTATAAATCCCATCCACTATGCTTGTATTATACAAAGCAGCATTTTGGATACAGCGAAAACATTCTGCGTCTAAAATGCTGCAAACACGGATTGTGGGCACGCAGCCTTATAAGTAAAACATTGCTTCTGAATTTCATCTCGGAGTGATTGCATGTCAGCGAGGTATCTAGCACATACGGCACCTCCTGTTTTGTTAGGGAGATGTGGATGCCACTAGAGATGATATCATGGCCAACGTAAAAGATCTAATGGCTAACCAGTGGCACGTCTAGATGGGCCAAAGATCAGGAACGCTCATTCGCCAATTATTGGCCGGTGTGACAAGGTCTTAATATTGAACAAGAGCGGAAAGGCAGTTGATAAGCTAATTACACATTCAGGATCCTAAAGGCCCCGTCACACTAAGCAACATCGCTAGCAACATCGCTGCTAACGAACAACTTTTGTGACGTAACAGCGATGTTGCTAGTGATGTCGCTGTGTGTGACATCCAGCAACAACCTGGCCCCTGCTGTGAGGTTGTTGGTTGTTGCTGAATGTCCTGGGCCATTTTTTAGTTGTTGCTGTCCCGCTGTGAAGCACAGATCGCTGTGTGTGACAGCGAGACAGCAACAACTGAATGTGCAGGAAGCAGGAGCCGGCTTCTGCGGACACTGGTAACCACAGTAAACATCGGGTAACCAAGAAGCCCTGTCCTTGGTTACCCGATATTTACCTTCGTTACCAGCCTCTTCCACTCTCACTGTCAGTGCCGGCTCCTGCTCCTTGCACGTGTAGCAGAGTACACGTCGGGTAATTAACCCCATGTGTACTGTAGCTAGGAGAGCAGGGAGACAGCACTAAGCAGTGTGCGCGGCTCCCTGCTCTCTGCACATGTAGCTACAGCACACATCGGGTAATTAACCCGATGTGTGCTGTAGCTAGGAGAGCAGGGAGCCAGCGCTAAGCGGTGTGCGCTGCTCCCTGCTCTCTGCACATGTAGCTGCAGCACACATCGGGTAATTAACCCGATGTGTGCTGTAGCTAGGAAAGCAGGGAGCCAGCGCTAAGCGGTGTGCGCTGCTCCCTGCTCTGTGCACATATAGCTGCAGCACACATCGGGTAATTAACCCAATGTGTGCTGTAACTAGGAGAGCAGGGAGCCAGTGCTAAGCGGTGTGCACTGCTCCCTGCACGTGTAGCTGCGTGCGCTGGTAACCAAGGTAAATATCGGGTTGGTTACCCGATATTTACCTTAGTTACCAAGCGCAGCATCTTCCACGCAGCGCTGCTGGCTGGGGGCTGGTCACTGGTTGCTGGTAAGCTCACCAGCAACTCGTGTAGCCACGCTCCAGTGATCCCTGCCAGGTCAGGTTGCTGGTGGGATCGCTGGAGCGTCGCAGTGTGACATCTCACCAGCAACCTCCTAGCAACTTACCAGCGATCCCTATCAGGTTTGATCGTTGTTGGGATCGCTGGTAAGTTGTTTAGTGTGACTGGGCCTTAACACCCGAGCAGAGTCACACAAGGCCGTCAATTTACTTATAGCCTCTGAAGAATCCATTCTAAGAACATTGCATTTTCTCTTTTACTCTTCTCTGACATATATTTTATAGAGAATGAAAGTATTTAGTCAAATAGATGCAAATAGTGCAAAGTGGACCGCTCCTCTCTTAGCCAGTAACGATCCACAGATAAATAACTATATAGAGAAAATGTAATGAACATTGCTTAGCGGCCAGGTACTGTGTGTATGGCCCCTGACCCACACATTGAGAGGCTGTTTAGCGCTCTTATAAAGCATTACGGGTATTATTTTGGGTTATAGACACTTCAATATTATTAGAGAATTTGTATAAACTACTAGATGTAACCCAGGTAGACAATTAGTATATGTCGGTAAACCTAAATGTAGGGTGTAGATTTATCTCAGTGTTGACTCAACAATCACTAGACTAAATTGCAAGAGGGGGAAAAAAAGCAGGCATATTTCTATTAAAACATGGCTTATTGAACGTCTCACGTGTTCTATTCATAGTCGACATGCTCATGCATAAAACATTTTAACTTTAGCGGAGAGCTATTTCTGTGAGCCATAAGCTTCATTATACTCTGTAGTAGTAATGATATTAGGGTTACACATTTACATGGTACTGAGCTTTCCATACACATAGTAAATGAGCACTGCGTATCTTTCACAGCGTGCTTAAAGGTAATCTAGCAGCAAGACTTCATCCCTAAACTTTTTACAGTGGGGAACATAAGTATTTGATCCACTGCCGATTTTGCATGTTTTCCCACTTACAAAGAATTCAGAGGTCCATCATTTTTATCGTAGGTACACCTCAACGGTGACAGACAGAATAAAAAAAAAATCAGAAAATCTCATTGTATGATTTTTAAATAATTAAAGGGAACCTGTCACCAGATCTGTTGACCATAAGCTGCAGCCACCACCAGTGGACTCTTATATACTGCTGTATATAAGAGCCCAGGCCGCTGTGTGTAACATAAAAATGACTTTATAAGGCTATGTGCCCACGGATGTATCCGCAGGTACGAGTGCATGTTTCCCGCAGCTGCCCGCCGGCGTCCGCAGCTATTTTTAGTTGCTAGATTCCAGCGGAATAGCTGCGGGAAACATGCGGACATTCATGCGGCTTACCTGCGGACGTCCCGGCCTCTTATCTCCATAGCGGAGGGCCGGGACATCCGCAGGTAATTCCGCATGAATAATTGACATGCAATTATACATGCGGATGCCTACATCCGCAGCATGGTCGGCAGCCACACTTTCCGCAGCGTGGACACAGCACTCCCCATGTCCCATAGGATAACATGGGGAGTGACTGTACATGCTAAAACCTGCGGATTTATCTGGAAAATCCAGAAAAATCCGCAGGTTTTCCACGGCAAAATCCGCAGATGCAAGCTCCCGTGGGCACATAGCCTAATAATCACCAAAACGATTGGTTCGGTGCATACTGGTCAGATAGATGTCTACGTTCTCCAGGTGCAGCGCCTCCTCTTTCGGCCATGTTTGTCCTGCTTAGGGCAGATCAAAGTATTGTAGTGCGTCTGCGCAGGACCTCAATGCCGTTGCGCGTGCATGACGTAGGACGCGTCAGATACCCAGGCTTCAGAAGAATGAGAATAAAGTAACCCTCTATAAAGCCTGCCCTATAGATGTGCTTTCATATATCAAGTTGAGACCAAATGTCTTGGGTTAATTAATAAGATTAAACAAGCTTGAAATGTAAGCAAAGGAGGCTTCCCACTTTAGGATATAGTGAGGAAAGTGCACGAGGGTCTATAGGGCATAATGCAATGAAAAGACAGCACAAATATAGTACAGTATTTGGTTTTGTCTGACTTGTTCTATACAAATAAAATTGGATGACATCTGTTAATAGTTGACTAACAAGTCATAAATAAATTAAGTAGAATGTCACCTTAGTTGTACAAATTTTGTTCATGTTAGTAGCTAACATGTTGATGCAACAAAAAGAACATTAAGGATGTGCCCCTGGATGTTCTCACTGTGATTTCCCTAAGCTCTGGGAAAGTTCTGCATTGAAGATTTTCTTCCCAGTCTATTCCATATGGAATCAGCCAAACTGATGCAGCTAGGCGCTTTAATTATAAAGGTGGCACCGGCCTGGGGTCCGCCTGCTAGAACATGCACCTGCCAAACATCCAGAGCGAAACAACTTGAATATGTGCAAAATCTCATTTCATGAGGTGCAACAATGTATTGTTTGTTGTTATGGAAGACTGGCTCTCTGAGTGATATGTAACTCATTGAAAAAATGTGTGTAATTCATTGGAATGATACAGGACATATATCATCATTATGGAACTGCCGGTAAACATGCAGCTGCCTTTGACAAACTAATTTAATCTAACACTACGTGACATAGTAAATTTTAATTACTACACTTCATATCCTCTATAATACTAATAACAATTTCCATCTGTAAAATATAAAAATCATCAATACATACTGATGTAGCAGTGTTACTTGGATATTTTTAAACTGATTTTACTTAATGAGTCTTTACGTAGATCAGCAAATGTGAGAATTAGTCTGTGTGCACACGCAGTGTTTTTATCATATTTTTGTCTACAGATTTTAATCAATATTGCTAGAAGAAATGCATCCCAGCAAAGTCTATGAGAATCCTGACTTGCTGTGCACATGTTGCTTCTTTTTTCCTTGCAGATATTGGTGCTGAAAAAAGCAGCGCCATGTCAATTCTTTCTCCTGCAGATATAATCCTCTGCAGTTCTCATGCTTGATCACTGCAGTGAATTATTTCTCTCAGTTCTGCACTGACACTTTGCCTTACACACCATGCATCCAGCATGGTCTGTGAGGCTCTCGGTAGCTCAGTAACCCAGAGTCGTCATTGTATCGACCCAGGATTCTCATGGCAGCGATCGGGTCCCTGTGATCGCATTACAAGGATCCGCTTGCCAGGGAGAGGCAAGCAATTCCTCTCCCTGTCTCCTGAATGCTGCGATTGCAGCATTCAGGGGGTTAAATTGCTGGGAGTGGTGCGGGAACTGCTCCAGGCACTAAGAGCTGAGTGCAGGCTGTGTGCAACATCAGCCGGAGACCTGCCAGCGATTGCGTGGGTACAGTGCAGAAACCCCCGTAATCACCATAGCTAAAAAAAACCCCAAAAAACAAAAACAAATGGAAAAAAATGTGCAAACACAATACAAAATGCATGTTTTTTTCTAGTGCGTTTTTCCTGCCAAAACATGTTTTGTGTGCAGAAAATCTGCTACGTGGGCACATACTCTTATAATGTACATTTTAATAAACAACTTAAAAGATTGGGGCTGCTAATTGATATGGACATTCTTTTTGTGGACTGCTTGATTACCAAGCTTTTTTTGTTGCCAGTAGTTTAGACATTAATGGCTGTGTGTTGACTTATTTATAGGGCACACAAAATTTACACTGTTATACAACCTGTACACAGAGTACTTTACATTGTATCAAAGTGTCATATAAATTATATAAAATATTTACAAAATAAAAACGGTGTACTCATGTTTGTGATGTACTGAGTGTGTGTATAAATGCAGTGTGTCCACCCAGATCCTGTCCAGCGCCATTAACTTGAGAACGACGGCAGCTATAGGCATAGAAGTGGTGTCTAGGTATAGTAAAGTAGCCATGCGCTACGCAATGAAACCACCTATAGCGCCACCTGGTGGAAAACAACAAAGTTAGCATTTTTATCTCGAAAACGGAACGAGATAGCGGAAAAAAGTGAATTACAAAGTTGAAGGGCATCATCAATTCAATACGAATTGACACCTTGCATACAGAAATGCTATGATTAGAACGTGTACAACTCACAAGGCTTCGGACGTGAAGCGATACCTCATGGAGACCTTCCTACAAGTCATTGGGTATGGTGGCTGCGAGGAGTGGCCTCCACGCTCAACTCACCTGACCCCATTGGACTTCTTTCTGTGAGGTCACATCAACCAGCAGGTGTATGTGACCCCTCCACCAACATTGCCGGACCTACAACTACGTATTACAGATGCTTGTGCAAACCTGTCACCTACCATATTGCACAACGTGCAGCAAGATACAGTATGCTGTCCAGAGTCCAGATGTGCATTGCAGCTGATGGTGGCCACTTTGAGCATCAAAGTTAAAATGAGCGCCATATGCGTGACCAGCATTCAATGTTTGGGGGGGGGGGGGGTCATGGGTTTCATATCATAACATTTCTGTATGCAAGGTGTCGATTCGTATTGAATTGATGATGCCCTACAATTTTTTAATTCCCTTTTTTTCTCTATCTCGTTCCATTTTCGAGATAAAAATTCTAACTCCGTTGTTTTCCACCAGGTGGTGCTATAGGTTGTTTCATTGCGTAGCGCATGGATATTTTACTATACCTAGACACCACTTCCATGCCTATAGCTGCCGCCGTTCTCAAGTTGATGGACAGGATATGGGTGGACACACTGTATATTATTTTTTTAAATCTCCCTTTATAGAGCAGTGCTACAACTATCTATTACACCTGGGTCTCCATTCATGATCAGATGGGTACACTGGCAGAGATCTGAATGAGGAGTACACTTATCAAGGTGGGGAACTCTTCATTATGCCATTTTCATACATACACAGAGCTGAGGTTGGATCAGTAGACAAGGCCAGACTGACTAACAGCCAGCTCTGCACTTTTGAAATTCTTAGCCAGCTGTCACAGTCAAACCTGGAGGGCGTAGGTACAGCCGCCACTCACTATGTACTAAGCGGTAACTGAAACTGCACTCACCACACTTCTATGACTGAAAGCCCCAGGCTGCTGGAAGAAAATTATATTTATTACTGCCGGCAGCCTTGGACATTCCGTTATAGGAGGCGGACAGTGCGTTTTCAGTCACTTCTAAGCTAATAGTGAGCGGCAGCTGTAACTGCGCCACTAACTGAAAGCTGGCTCTGCACTGATGCAATCCTTAGGTGGCTGTCTACCATAGCTAGGAGTGTGGGTGCAGCCGCTACTCACTATGTGACTGAAACCACACTGACCACACTCCTATGACTGAAAGCCCAAGGCTGCCAGGAAAAATAAAGTTAATCTTCTTGGCAGCGGGCCTCTCAATGCAGAAAACACATGGCGTTAAACTGCTAATAATCTGCATATTGAACCCATCTGCAGGTTAATAATATTTTTTACAGGACAGACTCCCTTTAAAGGTTCCAATGAATCTATAATAAATTTTAGCCAATGTAGCCACAATGTGGAGAATTTGTGTTGGGTCATCAACCACCTCTCTACCTATGAATGTTACAGATTGTTAAAGTTGTATTGTTGAAAGAAAGAAAATCTCAATTCCGTGAAATGTTACACAGAAGCTCTACATTGCTTTATTTTCCGATACATATTATAACTTGTGCTGCGCTTCTAATTGGTCGTTTCACCTGTTCTATATAACTCAGCCATTTTCAATTATACCAGCCATTAAGAGCCCTACGGAAGTTACACTTGGCAGCCCTGGTAAAGCTCATGTTCCTGTTATTTCAGCTGGCACGGTATTCTACAGCGACATATTGGGTAATAAAACAAAAACCGGAATTATCGTCTCTAACTGAACAAATATGAATTCCGAGTAGAATTTACAAACAAGCTAAATAAAACCACTCTCCCAAAAGGATAGATGTTGATATTGTTCCTCTTCACAGATGTGTTTTTTGTCTACTATTTTTTCTTTTATTGGTTAAAAATAAATACATTTTGAAGGCTACACAGTATTAGGTTGTGGGCCTATGCAAATTCATAACCAAAGTACAGCAGAATGCATGAATGTTAGGTTTAAAAAGCCACGTTACTTCACACAACCATATTGCGGTAATATTTTCTCATCAGTAATATGGCTGCAAGACCCAGCTCAACTGCTGGACTTCAGACTCAAACTAACAGAATCATATATGATTTGATGCAGTTGGTTCGGGTCAACAGTCCCATGGTAGGGTCACTTGTGGCTGTGAGTGATGAGAACATGGCTGTAATATGGTCGAGTGAAGAGGCCTTTTTACTTCCTTCTGGTTATATATAACAAAAAAGAAGGAAAGCATCAAAATTGCACAAAAACGCTCCATCAGAGCCCAGCCTTATGGTGCATTTACACTGGAAGATTATCTGCGACGAGCGTTCCTAAGAATAGTGCAGTGTTAGCAATCTGCCAATCACCCGACGAATAAGAAGAATTCTCATTCATTGGGTGAAATGTTCTTTTGGTTTGCCTAAAAGATCATCCATCTTGGCAGCACATCCTCCTGTGTAAACCGGACTTGTGCTTTTCAGAACAATGGCAGCTTATGTGGACTGAACGATTTATTACAGACCATTAAGGAGCATCCAAAGTGCGTTCTCCCAGTCTAAAAAGTCTATTAAATGATTACCAACTGGAAAACATGTTGCCAATCGGTGGTCGTTTAACGAAGCTCATTGGCGGTTATAAATGCTCTTTAACAGAAATATTGACAAACTTGTTGATTCTTTCCAACAACACAACAGCAGAAATGCAAACCGAAACGATAACAGTCCACAAGGATTTCCACCGTTAAAATGTAGACTTCTCATGGATACAATATAAAAAACAGTGCTCAACATATACTTTAAATTAGATTTCTTATGTTTATACTCTATAAAGTCATAGAAAACCCATATATGATGACAAATCAAACAATTTCCAAAGGGATTGTGTTCCAAAAGCAGAATGTTATCAAGTTGTGGCACAGCAGAATATTATCGGTGGTTGCAAGTCTATACTAACCATCAAGATTATTGTAATATCCTATCATTATAGGAGTAAGGAGTAGAGAGAAAACGTATAACTATTACAAAGTAAAAAAAGGCAGTACATTGGGCAGATAAGTTCATATGCGTTAGGATGCAATCCTCTAATTCAAAAAAAGTGATATATTATGTTGTCATTTATACGGATGTGGTTAGTAATAGTGTTAAATTCCTCTTACAGTTGATTAAGAACTTTCTCCACATTACTATTCTTGGGAAAACGTTGTCATTGAGTGACAGGAGGCTAGGGGCTTGTGGTGGTGGGCCTTAGCTCCTGACCACCAAAGAGTCATCAGTGAGGAATTGCTACGTAAGACAAATAGTGCTACTTTATTAAAGGTAAATATAAGCCATGTTTAAGGAGAACTCTAACATTATATTACCAAATACAGTGTAGTTATGGTAGCATAAGCATTATGTATACCTATAAGAAAACATTTTCACTGTTGATCGGCGCTGCCTGTGAGGCGATAAGTACCGAAAGGCTGGGGCTAAAAGTGGACATCAATTCTCAGACAGGCTGCATATAACAAAAAACATTTGTACAAGTTCTTCACTACATGCTTTTGTGCAACTATTTTAGAGCTCAGATTTTGTTGGGAAAAAAAACAGAATCATGTTGCAGACGTGTTGTATGCGAGTTGTAGTTGCACGTGACCTGCATTGATATCGATGGCAAGTGAGGCACATGCAACTTGTGACCGGGGGGACAGATATTGAACAAATTTGCAATTGTGCGACTCAGTAGATCACAGCTCATGATGCAAACTATAAGAAATCATTAGATGTGGTGTTGTGATACGACACAACAGCCTTAATGTTGTGCGCCCTACGGTGAATTTTCCCTCTACGTCCTATAGATTTTCTATGAAGTTTGGAGAGGTGAATTATTACAACAGCAGTAAAGTCACTGAGGCTCCTTGTAAGATCACTGCAATGACACACACTTTCTCTTTTTATATCTAAGAACGTGTTCTAAAATACAACCTACAATTAGCATAACAATGATTGTGTACAATTTTCTGCTTGATGGCACAAGTCTGTGGCTGGTTCTGACTCACCTGTTCCTTGAGAACATTCACTAGGGCATTTACATGTGTTTGTTCTTCCTTGGCTTTCTCTAGTTCACTCTTCTTGTTGTTTAACTCCTCTTGCATTGCTACTAATTGCTGCAAAACAGAACACAAACAGAAAAGTCATTACTGTTTCATGGAAATACTTGCAACACTTTGATGGCTTCCTAAATTGTTATTTATTTGCTTCACGTAAAGGGAATCTGTGAGCAGGTTTTTGCTAAGTAAGCTGAAGCCAGCATGCTGCAAGGGTTAACACAGATATTTCACGGATGCCTGTCTTGCCAAGGTCCGATCTATTTGCTATGTTTGTATAACCAGCAGAACTTATCATTGCTTGAACTACATTGTCACATGCATGACAGTCCGGCACATCTCTCCCTCCGTTTGACATCCCACTGTCAATGCTCAATCTCTATACAGAGCCTGATGTGGGCAGGGGCAGCTCTCTCCTCTCTACTACATGACTTAAGCGGGCTTTACACACTTCGATATCGGTCCCGATATCGCTAGTGTAGGTACCTGCCCCCATCTGTTGCGTGACATGGGCAAATCGCTGCCCGTGCCGCACAACATCACCCAGACCCGTCACACATACTTACCTGCCCGGCGACTTCGCTGTGACCGGCGAACCGCCTCCTTTCTAAGGAGGCGGTCCGTGCGGCGTCACAGCGACGTCACTGAGCGGCTGCCCAATAGCAGCGGAGGGGCGGTGATGAGCGGGACGTAACATCCCGCCCACCTCCTTCCTTCCGCATAGCGGCCGGGAGGCAGGTAAGGAGAGCTTCCTCGTTCCTGCGGTGTTACACGGAGCGATGTGTGCTGCCGCAGGAACGAGGAACAACCTCGTTACTGCTGCAGTAACGATTTTTGAGAATGGACCCCCATGTCACCGATGAGCGATTTTGCACGTTTTTGCAACGATGCAAAATTGCTCATCGGTGTCACACTCAACGGCATCGCTAATGTGGCCGGATGTGCGTCACCAATTCCGTGACCCCAACGAGTTCGCATTAGCGATGTCGTAGCGTGTAAAGCCCCCTTAAATCTAAAAAAATCAGATTATGTCAGAACAGCTGCACTCAGTAATCTAAGTGATACATCATTGGATTCAGGATCTATTTGCCTACATCTTGCTGCCCTCAGATGAGGTAACAAAAACCTCCAGACAGATTCCCTTTAAATTTAATTCTATCCCCATATAAAGGGTTATTTTGTAAGTGAGACGCAGTACTGTGCATTGCAGTTGTTTGTATAGTTTCAGTGTACCAGCCATGAAATGCATTGATCAATGATATTTCACTGCAGTCATTACACAAATATTGTATATCCATATACAAAACTTGCCTGTTATGTAATGATATAGCCACAAAATATTAAATTTCCCGCACTTTAATTTTTTTGCCTTGCACATCACTGCTTTAACGCTATGGATAAAGAATGCCAACAGTGTGCAAAGCAGTAATCAAAGCAAAAGGTGGCTACTTTGAAGAACCTAGAATATAAGACATATTTTCAGTTGTTTCACACTTTTTTGTTAAGTATTTAATTCCATATGTGATAATTCATAGTTTTGATGCCTTCAATGTGAATCTACAATTTTCAAAGTCATGAAAATTAAGAAAACTCTTTGAATGGAAAGGTGTGTCCAAACTTTTGGTCTGTACTGTATATATAACCCCTTTTCACTGTATTTTTCCCAGGTAAGCCAGCATTAATTCTCCTGTAGTGCTCTCAGTCTTTGATTATACGCAAGTGACCCACTGCAGCCGATGATTGCTCGCAGGGGTCATAGTTACTAACACCACTCAGTGATTGTAGACATGATGCTGTACAAGGTGCACTGCCGGAGGATCTGTGCTGGCACATCGGTGGAAAGATGAAAAAGATTCAAGCCAATAAAGTTCAATGTATAACACAACATGCTGATCCAGATGAAGGCACAATCTCCATTAGGCAGCCGCTAATTGCTCCACATTAGGCGACTTGACATACGGCACTCATATGGCATACTTTACATACGGCAATCAAAATAGTTCCCTGAACCAACGGCCCATGCCTGGAATCTAGCACGCACAAACTGTAATATTATATTGTTCAAAAAAGGCATCCAGGTCATCTGGGAACTTGTTTAGTGAATCAGCCATTATCAGCTCACGTGGCAGAGACGTCAATAATCTCACTGCTTTTACAGTAGAGTTGACTTCTGTGATGATCATAAAACCCTGTTTCCTCTAGATATAGAGGATGATCCTAATTCATTATTGCAGAGTTAGATGTAAAAAGATTATATCTTTCAGCAATTATTTTTTATACAAGCAACTGATTAAAGATAAAAAAAAGATATATAATTTAGATAACCCCATTAACTTACAAGATCCCTTATCAATATATGTTTAATTAGATTTCACTAAGGCCTGTTTCACGTCAGTGAAAAACAGACGTTTTTCACTGACGTGTAAAAAACGCATATGTCCCTCCGTGTGCCGTCCGTGTGCTATCCGTGATCCGAGCTCTGTAATTGCACATGGAGATATACTCACCTGTCCCCGCTCCTGCTGTCCGTGGTGCTGAACACTCCGGCTTTGCTGTGTTTCCGCCCCTACTGCAGCTACTTCCGGGTCGGCTGTGCCTGCATACATGAATATGTATGAGAATAAGCAGCTGTCTCTGAAGCAGAGGCCAGAGCGCTGGAGAAGGTGAGTTTAAAATGTTTTTTATTTTCAATGTCCATGTTTTTCTGGTATGTGTTTCAAGGATCACACCATAGTGTGGACCGTGGGACATCAGTGATGCCAGAAAAAAATGGACATGTCTCCGTGCTGCAATCACGGACACGCGTGTAAGCCACACAGAGACACAATCAGTGAACAATCACTGATGTGTGCACAGACCCATTGATTATAATGGGTCTGCGTATGTCATGGATTCTAGTACGTTTAAAAACTAGCACATACGTACCAGAATCACGGATGTGTGAAATAGGCCTAAGAGTGATACCCTACTTGATAAAGTTCCTCCTGAGAAAGGCCAGCTTTCAAATTGCATTTCTAGTCACCTAATAAGCTGTGAAAGCAGGTATAAATATACATTATGTATTCCGATTTATGCGTTATTAAAGGGGTTGTCTGGTTTCAATTAAAAAAAATTATGAAAATTGACAATCCCATTAATTTATTAAATATATGTACATATATATCCAACTATACAAATATATGTATTCATTGCAATAAAATTACTGCCACTGTCTCTGCTGTATACAAATATAATTGACAGAACTCCCTTGTACACGATTCATACTATATACAACGGAGCGATTACTGATAAACTCACAAAAAATTAGAAGGTAAACAATCCCGGTGAAAGCTATGAGCTGCGCATCCCTGGAGAGATAACAGGGTCAAAATTAACAGGGCGTCTAGCAGAGAAAAGAAGGTATAGCAGATTGTCAGATCTCTCCAATACCTGAAGTCTAAAATAATTATCGTTATCAGACAGATATCCGTCAAGCTCTAACATGGCCTCTCCGGTGCTCTTGCATGGCCGAAGCAGCAGGCATCACCAAAGAGCGTGACCAGAAGCCTGGAAGGAAAGTAGAAGGAAGCTACTCGCAATCCTTCGGCTTTGAATAAAATATTTAGTCACAAGATATTCTCCTTGTGTTAAAATGCAGACAAAAATAATAAAAAAAAAGTCAGCATGATTTCAACAAACGTCAAACTTTATTTCTATCCAAACGCTCATTATCTAGTACCAGATGTCTCTAAATTAAACCCAAAAAGCTGAATTCACCATTTCATTATTCATTTGTTACCATGAAATGTGTATGAATTCTGCTACAACAAGCAAGTTTCACCAGGTAAAACCAATGGTGCTTATTCTGTGGCAAATAAACTGGTACACATTCATGTACATAATCTCCCAAGCTTATAACCGGTCACTGAGAGGCAGGCAAGGTTCTGTTGTTCCAATCCTGCAATACAAATGTTTTAATTAGAAAAATTACCATCTGACCCCAACTTCACAAAAAGAGACATTATAAATTTTATGGCTCCCCGTAAAGGTCAGCCAAGCCCTGAGATAGGTTTTAAAATTCACAATCCATATTTTAGTCCATTAGACTACAAGAGCAAAGTAACATTCTTACAAAATGCCAAGGAGAAAAATTTCCAAAAATGCTGATTGCTATAGGGGAAACGCAATAGAAAGGAAGAGACTTCAGGCAATGGTCCGCAGATTTTCGATTTTCATCAAAAAGTAAAAAAACAGCTGTTGGCCTTACTTTAGACAACTTTCTTTATGTTGTCATTTTCCTGGCTTAGAATTTTAAGACATGGCTGGCACGAAAAATTACAAGATGCAAGATGTTTTGCAACTTGCTTCTATATACATGCATGGAGAATGCTATATTTAAAGGGAACCGGTCATCAGATTTTTACCTATTAAACTAAAAGAATCACCTTCTGCAGCTCCTGGGCTGCATTCTTGGAAGGTGCACCTTGGCCCTGACTCCCCTTCCAGACCCCAAAAATAATTTTATTTGCAGGCCATATAGCAGGATGAGGATATATAGCAGGATGAGGGTATATAGCAGGATGAGGGTATATAGCAGGATGGGGGTATATAGCAGGATGGGGGTATATAGCAGGATGCGGCCATACACCAGAGTGGGGGTATATAACAGGGTGTTGGTATATAGCAGGATGCGGCCATATGCCAGGAAGGGGTATATAGCAGGATGGGAGCACATACCAGGATGGTAGTATATAGCAGGATGGGGGCTATACCAGGATGAGGGACATATGTATACAAGGATGGGGATCATATACAAGGCAGGAGGATCATTACCAGGATGGAGTACCTTAGTAGAGAATTTGGGGACATTACCCCCATAACAGTGTCAGCAGCAGATCCTCGCCCCATAACAGTGTGTCATGACCACATTTTTTGCTTAAAATTATATTTTCCTTGTCTAAAACCAGGGTGCGTCTTATGGTTCGGTGCGTCTTATGGTCCAGTGCGTCTTATGGTCCGAAAAATACGGTATGCTGTTACCTACATTTTTTCCTTAACTTCCAACCATATATATGGGAGTAATGCAGAGAGCACTTAGCTGTTTTCCTAAGGCTAGGGCCACATTGTCTCATTTGAGAGAATCGGGTCGTTTAGCTAATGACACACGGATCAGACTCGGATCAGACTCGGATCAGACTCGGATCAGACTCGGATCAGACTCGGATCAGAGAACCGGAGCACACTGTAAGGGGAAGATGGATAACAACATTTCTCCAGATACTCCATTATGTCAGTGCACAGAACTGGAATCAGATTTCATCCAAGTGCAGTCCGAAATTTTCCATGCACCCATAGACTTGCATGGGTGATCGGCACTGCTACATTGAACAATATTGAACCATGTGCTATCCCACAAAAACATTGGATAACAGTCGTCTGATTAATACAGTGGTGTGAGCGAGCCCTAACCCTAAGGCTAAGTTCACATTTCCGTTGTTTTGCATCAGTCACATGCGTCGCTTAACGCATGTGACTGATGCGCTGTACAACGGATGACAAAGGACAGAATTCTTCGTCGGACTCCGTTGTGTGCGGGGGCGGAGCGCGAGGGGGCTGAGTTCAGGGTGGGTGGAGCCGAGCGGGGCCATGGCACTGAGGACGTCAGTGCTGCGGGGACTGCATGGCTGGGGACAGGTGAGAGTGTGTGAGTGTGTGTGTGTGTGTGTGTGTGTGTGTGTGTGTGTGTGTGTGTGTGTGTGTGAGTACATGCGGAGTGCGGGAGGGGGCAGAGCCGAGCGGGGAAGTGTCAGGCTCCCTGCACAGCCAGGGTAAATATCGGTATAAGCAAAGCACTTTTTGCTTGGTTACCCGATATTTATCTTGGTTACCAGCATACACCGCTTAGCGCGGGCTCCCTGCACCCGTAACCACTGTAAATATCGGGTAACTAACCAAAGCGCATTGCTTGGTTACCCAATGTGTATCCTGGTTACGTGTGCAGGGAGCCAGAGAGAGCATGCGCAGCAAAATCCTACGGATTGCGCTGCTCAAAAAACGTTACAGGCTGCGTTGCTCCCGCCCGGCGGTCAGTTAAAAAACGACTGACCGCGACGCAGCGGATGCAACGCAGCATCATCAGTCACAATCCGTCACTAATAGAAGTCTATGGGGAAAAACTGGATTCCTGCAAAATATTTAGCAGGATACCGTAATTCCTCAAGGCGACGGATTGTGACTGATGCAAAACAACGGAAGTGTGAACCCAGCCTAACTCTGGTGCTGAGGATCTAGAATTACTTATTTCCACTTCAGCTATGAAATGTAGATGTGGGAATGACACTTTAACCTCATTGTTGTTTGGATGGGCATCATACAATGTAAAATACTGCATAATCAAACATCATACAAAATAATAGTATCAGTTCAGTTAATAGGAATTTGTCACTAGGTTTTTGCAGTGTAATCCACTGTGATTCCAATGATCTATCACTTTCTGGGCTGTTTCGTGCAGTTTTCATAGAATCACTGCTTTCTCTGCTGCAGATCTAGAAGATCTCTGAATGCTGAGCTTGGTATAACTCCACCTACACTACTGATTTGCAGCTTTCTGTGTACACTGTGTATAGGAAGAAAGCTGCCAAATCAGTGTTGTAGGTGGGAATACAGATCAGGAAAACTACAAGGGCAGGAGACAACTAGTCCTATAATGATATTCTCCTGCTGATAAAACACTGATTTTATTGAAACTACAACAAGCAGACCAGTAAGTGCACATTGATGGAATAAGAGTCTCTGCCCCTACATCATGCTGCTCTCAGATTAGGTACTGAGGTCTGTACAGTGCGATGCAATCCTCACACGAGTCACAACTAAGTGTGACTCCAGCCTTAGTCTTATGCTTTTTCT
The DNA here is from genome assembly GCF_048569485.1 of Anomaloglossus baeobatrachus. Classification (NCBI taxonomy): domain Eukaryota; kingdom Metazoa; phylum Chordata; class Amphibia; order Anura; family Aromobatidae; genus Anomaloglossus; species Anomaloglossus baeobatrachus. The sequence goes on from NC_134354.1 coordinate 625,025,057, forward strand.
TAGGTAGCAAGTGAATATTGAAAGAGACACTTGGAAGTTGCAGCAATGATGTAATTATAATTAAGATTGGACTAGAAGGTTCAGTCTCCATATAAAAGTAATAAAGAACCAATGAGAAAAAAAATACACTGCAGGTTTACAGAGGAGAACATGTTCTATTTTAGCTTTTACTTCAAAAAGAGAGCGCTCCACTGTAACCTTGAGTAGCTGGAAAAATCCCTTGGAGGATGTGTATAAAGTTTTTCTACAGTTATCTCCTTAGAAATAAAATAAAAGTTTTTACACTAAGGGCCTCAGGTTACTTGTTTTCTTTCAGAACGTGCACCAGGAAAGCTCCCGACATATGCGCTACACATGTCTAGAAGATTCTTCTGTCAGATGGGGGCCAAATAGCTGTATAGCTGTCCTTAGAGTCTCCAAAGGCTGGAATACATCACTATATTACAAAAAGGGCAGCAATTTGTGTCATTCCATCCAGTAAATAAATGAAAGGTACAAACACTGAATATGGAAAACACTGGAGATTTGGACAAATTAGTGCAAGGATTCTGAGGACTGGGAATCTCTGAAGAATCACTTATCACTTATACTGGAGTGGGATGAAGTACAATCATTTTAGATGAAATGGGAAGCACAACTCTTGCCCTCATGTAACAAACCTAAAGAACTTCATGGGGCAGTGTAACTATCTCCAGGTATCCAGTCATCGTCTATGATGTAAGGCTTGAAGGTGCGGTGCGCAACAGCGTAAAGAGGACAAGACAGGGCAGTGGTCAGAGATTTCAACATTGAGGTGAGTAGGTTTGGGTTTTTTTTTTTTTTTTAAAATGACATTCGCAACTTGGGGTCATACGTCAGACAGATGTTCAGAAGTCTGGGACTTTCTGTACTTGTGTATCTGTGGATGAAATTTTAGAGGCCTACTGAGGCTTGTGTTGATTGTTAAGTTGCAATAGAATAAATGTATTATTTCTCTTTACAGTACAATTCCCCTTATATTGTGGAAATAAGTAATAGTCAAAATATTAGAAATTCAGATTGAATACATTTCTCCTTTAACAGAGTATTGTATTTTACTCTAGCTACCATCTAGCGGGTAGTTTGGCTCCCCACGGCCTGTAAGCTCCCACTCCCTGCAATAGTCATTTTTGAAGCAGCTTGACAATACAGTAAAGGGATAGCAGCAGTGGCCATTTTAATGTTTGTTCATGTTACTTCACACAAGACTGCATACTCATTAATCAAAGAAGTCAAAAAATGTGCCTGTATCATAATGTGGCTATAATTCATTTTCTTAGGGACAGTTTCTAAAACATAATGCGCTTTATGCATCTAATTTTTAGTCTTCCTTGTAGTCTCCACATAGCTTTTCATAAGCCAGATGAGATACCCCATACTTTGCACTGACGAGGGGCAATCACCCCGAAACACCGTGTCTGCAAATTGGGATTCTGATCTGGCATTAATCCTAAGGCGGGCTTTGCACACTACGACATCGCAAGCCGATGCTGCAATGCCGAGCGCGATAGTGCCCGCCCCCGTCGCAGCTGCGATATCTTTGTGATAGCTGCCGTATCGAATATTATCGCTACGGCAGCTTCACATGCACTCACCTGCCGTGCGATGTCGCTGTGGCCGGCGAACCGCCTCCTTATTAAGGGGGTGGGTCGTGCGGCGTCACTGCGATGTCACACGGCAGGCGGCCAATAGGAGCGGAGGGGCGGAGATGAGCGGGATGTAAACATCCTGCCCACCTCTGTTCTTCCGCATAGCCGACGGGAGCCGCGGTGACGCAGGTAGATGTTCCTCGCTCCTGCGACTTCACACACAGCGATGTGTGCTGCCGCAGGAGCGAGGAACAACATCGGACCATCGAGTCAGCGTAATTATGGAATTCGCCGATGCTACATCGATGATACGATAACGACGCTTTTGCGATTGTTAATCGTATCATCTAGGATTTACACACTACGATGTCGAGAGTGACGCAGGAAGTGCGCCACTTTCGACATGATCCCACCGACACCGCACCTGCGATGTCGTAGTGTGCAAAGACCGCCTAAGTCTTATGAAAAGGCTTGTTTAAAAAGCCACTTTTGACTTTTAGGATTGCTACTTCCAATAGGTGGCGCTAGAGTGTGTCTCCTTCCTCACTAGAGGGACAATTTGAATAATTCCCAGAGGGGCATTGCAGCTATAAGTCCCTTCACTGGCAGCAAGACTGGTTTGACAGGTCTCTGTAACGAGAATAGTCTTCCCTGTGCATCTCCAGGAGCACACCACTCATCTGCCTGTCGGCTTTTTGCTTCCTGGAGGTGAGGGTGTCATTCTGAAGATAACCAGTTCAGACTAACATGCATGGTCGCCCCACCGGTCTGAATTGGACACTCTTCCCGTGCTGCAAGAAAAGGCAGTGGTGCCTCCGCAGCATCAAAAGAGAAGCATGGGTACTGAAGTCAACCTAATCTAGTAATCTAGTGAGCATTTGCAAGCCCTCGCTTAGAAAACAGAGAGGGAGAGAGAGAGAAAAAAAACGCATAAAAAAAAGCCGCATAAAAAACCTCCAGAAAACAAAAAAAGGCATCAAAATCCACATAAAAAACTGCAGTGTGTACACATGTTACAGAGCAAATAGTGTGTACATGTAGTTAAAATATAACTTTTAATAATTAAGAGTAAAAACTTGAAAAAGGGTACCTAAACAAAAAAGTATTACCACCAGATTAAACCTTGTGGACACAAATCGCCCAAACAATATGGAACTAGCTGGCACACACGGTGGCTGAACCCTAAAAGTGAGTATTAAGACAAAAACAAATCGCTAAGGCTATGTGCGCACTAGGCGTTTTTGCCGCGTTTTTAGCGGCGTTTTTTACCGCGTTTTTGTGCTGAAAACGCAGTGACATTGCTTCCCCAGCAATGTCAATGGGTTTTCAGAAGTGCTGTCCTCACACAGCGTTTTTTTTTAGCTGCGTTTTTGTGGTGACCACAAAAACGCAGCATGTCAATTATTTCTGCGTTTTCCACTGCGTTTTTCACTCATTGAATTCAATGAGATGTTAAAAACGCAATGAATAACGCATATAGCCGCGTTTCTATGACTAAAAACGCAGCTATAAACGCAAGGGGTGGGTACTACAGTGACGTGTACAGGAAGAGGATTCCTTCTGTTGGTAAACACAGAAGCATGAATCCTCCCGGTACCGTCACCGCTGCCTCCACCTCCCGTCCTGTGCATGTCAGCTCCGTGCGGCGCCATGTCTGGGCGGGAGGTGGAGGCAGCGGCGAAAACAAAAGTGAACAGTAGAAAAAAAAAAATGTCATATACTCACCTGTCCGCAGGGTCCCGATGCCATGCCCGCTCCCATCTCCTCCCGGTCCCGCCGCTCTGGCTGTGTGCAGTCTCCCCGGCCGGCAGGACCTTGCTTGCAGGACCTGGCGGTGGATCACCTGATGCAGTCACCTGACGCATCAGCTGATCGCGGTGTCGCCGGCTTTTTCGCGCCCGGCCGGCTATCAGCTGATCCTGCCGTCAGGGGACTTCATCAGCTGATTACCGGCAGCTCCGGCAGCGATCGTATAGGATCAGACTCCTGTCCAATCGATCGCTCCAGGAGCTGCTGGTAATCAGCACAGCACATAAGTGAGTATTATATTTTTTTTTTTTTTCTACTGATGCATCAGCTGCTTGTATAATCGGCTTTTATACAATCAGCTGATGTGTGATGGGATTCAGGCACTTGATCCTGACACATCATCTGATCGCTTTGCCTTCCAGCAAACCGATCAGATGATATTGGATCCGGATTGGACGGCGCGGGACCCTGACCCAGGATTACTGCGGAGGGGGGTTCTTTATTTCAATAAAGATGGAGTCACTAATTGTGTTGTGTTTTATTTCTAATAAAAATATTTTTCTCTGTGTTGTGTTTTTTTTTTATCATTACTAGAAATTCATGGTGGCCATGTCTAATATTGGCGTGACACCATGAATTTCGGGCTTAGGGCCAGCTATACAGCTAGCCCTAACCCCATTATTACCTAGCTAGCCACCCGGCTTCAGGGCAGCTGGAAGAGTTGGATACAGCGCCAGAAGATGGCGCTTCTATGAAAGCGCCATTTTCTGGGGTGGCTGCGGACTGCAATTCGCAGTGGGGGTGCCCAGAAAGCATGGGCACCCTGCACTGTGGATTCCAATCCCCAGCTGCCTAGTTGTACCCGGCTGGACTCAAAAATTAGGCGAAGCCCACGTCATTTTTTTTTTTAATTATTTCATGAAATAATTAAAAAAAAAGGGCTTCTCTATATTTTTGGTTCCCAGCCGGGTACAAATAGGCAGCTGGGGGTTGGGGGCAGCCCGTACCTGCCTGCTGTACCCGGCTAGCATACAAAAATATGGCAAAGCCCACGTCATTTTTTTTTTCTTTTTGGGCAAAAAACTGCATACAGTCCTGGATGGAGGATGCTGAGACTTGTAGTTCTGCAGCTGCTGTCTGCTCTCCTGCATACACTAGTGAATGGAGGATGCTGAGACTTGTAGTTCTGCAGCTGCTGTCTGCTCTCCTGCATACACTAGTGAATGGAGGATGCTGAGACTTGTAGTTCTGCAGCTGCTGTCTGCTCTCCTGCATACACTAGTGAATGGAGGATGCTGAGACTTGTAGTTCTGCAGCTGCTGTCTGCTCTCCTCCATACACTAGTGAATGGAGGATGCTGAGACTTGTAGTTCTGCAGCTGCTGTCTGCTCTCCTGCATACACTAGTTCTGCAGCTGTCTGCTCTCCTGCATACAATGAACATTTTGAAGAAGGAAATGACATCAGACCTTTTTTTTTTTTTTTTTCATCAACAATCTTTAACCCTTTCACGACCGGCCGATTTTTCGCTTTCCGTTTTTTTTTTTCGCCATTCTTTTTCTGAGAGACGTAACTTTTTTATTTTTCAGTCAATATGGTCATGTGAGGGCTCATTTTTTGCGGAACGAGCTGTACTTTTAAATGAAACCATCAGTTTTACCATATTGTGTACTAGAAAATGGCAAAAAAATTCCAAATGCTGAAAAATTGCAAAAAAAGTGCGATAGCACTATGGTTTTTGAGATATTTTATTCACTGTGTTCACTATATGGTAAAACTGATGTGTGGGTGTGATGCCTCAGATCAGTGCGAGTTCGTAGACACCAAACATGTATAGGTTTACTTTTATATAAGGGGTTAAAAAAAAATCGGAAGTTTGTCCGAAAAAAGTGGCGCACGTTTTACGCCATATTCCGTGACCCGTAGCGTTCTCATTTTTCGGGATCTTAGGCTCAATGACGGCTTATTTTTTGCGTCTCGAGCTGACGTTTTTAACGGTACCATTTTTGCGCAGATGCTACGTTTTGATCGCCTCTTATTGCATTTTGCGCAAAAGTTGTGGCGACAAAAAAACGTCGTTTTGGCGTTTGGAATTTTTTTGCCGCTACGCCGTTTACTGATCAGATTAATTGATTTTATATTTTGATAGATCGGGCGTTTCTGAACGCGGCGATACCAAATGTGTGTATATTTTTTATTTTTTTAACCCTTTAATTTTCAATGGGGCGAATGGGGGGTGATTTGAACTTTTAGGTTTTTTTGTTTTTTTTTAATTTTTTAAAACTTATTTTTTTACTTTTTTTTTTTATTTTACTAGTCCCCCTAGGGGGCTATTGCGATCAGCATTCCGATCGCTCTGCAGTATCTGCTGATCACAGCTGGAAGGCTGTAAACAGCAGATACGCTGTCTTTCTCTTTTGCTGTGCCCCGGGCACAGCGAAAGTGAAACCAATTCATGTGTAGTACAGGAGTCATCACATGACCCTGTGCTACCATGACAACTATCGGGAGTCACGTGATCGCGTCATGTGACTTCCGGTTTCGGCGGTAAGTAAAACTTTACCGCGATCGCGCTTATAATGGCGCTGTCATGTATTGACAGCGCCATATAAGGGGTTAATCGGCACGAGCAGATAACGATTCTGCTCGTGCCTAGCAGGCACACATCTCAGCTGTGAAAATCAGCTGAGATGTGTGCCGATCACGGCATGCTGCCGCCGGAGGACCGCGGGCAGTAAGATTATGTCATTTAGGACGTAATTTTACGGCCCGCGGTCGTTAAGGGGTTAATGGCATTGTGCACTGATTAAAAACGCAGTGAGCAAAAACGCAGCAAAAAACGCACCAAATCGCGGCAAAAACGCAAGCGTTTTTGCCGCGTTTTTTTAGCCGCGGGTGCGTTTTTTAGACAAAAACGCACATAAAAACGCAGCGTGAAAAAAACGCCTAGTGCGCACATACCCTAACCCAAGTATAGAAGGACCATCAAATGTGTGTTCCACATACATAGAACAAGGACAGTGGTCCTGAGCTATGCCACATGTATGCACAAACAGGGGAGGAAATAACCTCAATTATTCAAATGACCTAAACAAAAATCATATCGTCATTTATACATACCCCACATACAAGCAAAAACATGTATTGGTTAGCAAAACACAAGGATACAAAAGACAATACAAAATACAATACCCTTTTTCAGGTTTTTACTCTTAATTATTAAAAGTTATATTTTAACTACATGTACACACTATTTGCTTTGAAACCTAATCTTGTGTTTAGTGTTGTCCAGGAATTTGTTTTCCTTGCTTTTTGCAGCGTGTACACAGGGCCTCAAATGGCAAAGAGCAGTGAACTATAAAATTAAAAATCCCTATGTTCGTGAGAAAGTGGAAGATTTTAGTAAGCCGTAAATTGCCAAGTTACTTATTTTTAAAATCACTATGAAATTTTACTAATTTAGAAAGTTGAGATAACCAATTCCAATTTTAACCTTTTTAAAAATCCTCTCCATTCTCAAGAACGGACTCTTCTGAAGAATAGAGGGATTTTGATTTCTCTGGCAGTTTAGCAGCGTTTATAGGCTTCTTTTCAATAAATGCTTGTAATCACTGATGTACAGTTGGCCCGATCTTTGGAACACACGGCCCGGCCACCTTTAGCATCAATACGCTCCTCCGATGTTACTACAGCAATCAAAAAGTGCACAGTTTGGACCAGAGGTCCAACATCATTGGTATAAACTGTGAATCCTCAGGCGTGTCCACCTCCATCAAACAAGAGGCAAGAAGGCAGGGAAGAAGTGCGCTCCCCAAGAGTAAACCTGTGAACAACACTTTAATGGGAAGGTATAATATACAGGTAGAATGTTCTTGCCCTGCATAAAAGGTTAAAACTGACTATAACCAAGAACAATACATAAAACGGCAGAATTCTGAACTTTAGAGTTGCTCTGAGGGAGCCGTGTTTTAAGCAAAGTGGAAGTGACAATTGTTTGCATTGATTCAACTGGATCACATACAAATATGTGACAGTGAAAAATGAATTTGGAAGATGTATTTTGCATAACTAGCTTTAGTGAAAAAATTAGATGCAGAAAGCGCATTATGTTTTAGAAACAGTCCCTAAGAAAATGAATTATAGCCACATTATGATAGAGGCACATTTTTTGACTTCTTTGATTAATGAGTATGCAGTCTTGCGTGAAGTAACATGAGCAAACATTAAAATGGCCACTGCTGCTATCCCTTTACTGTATTGTCAAGCTGCTTCAAAAATGACTATTGCAGGGAGTGGGAGCTTACAGGCCGTGGGGAGCCAAACTACCCGCTAGATAGTAGCTAGAGTAAAATACAATACTCTGTTAAAGGAGAAATTTATTCAATCTGAATTTCTAATATGTTGACCATTACTTATTTCCACAATATAAGGGGAATTGTACTGTAAAGAGAAATAATACATCTATTCTATTGTAACTTAAAAATCAACACAAGCCTCAGTAGACCTCTAAGATTGTATCCACAGATACACAAGTACAGAAAGTCCCAGACTTCTGAACATCTGTCTGACGTATGACCCCAAGTTGCGAAAATATTTTTCATTTGTAAAAAAAAAAAAAAAAAAAAAAAAAAAGAAAAAAGATAAGCCCAAAACCTAATATACTCACCTCAATGTTGAAATCTCTGGCCACTGCCCTGTCTTGTCCTCTTTACACGGTTGCGCACCGCACCTTCGACCTCTACATTATAGACGATGACTCCTGGCCGCCTCCAACCCAGAGATCAGGCCATCGCAACCTTATGACACACAATAGCTTCTCTTCTAGCTTGGATGCGACCGGATGTCCTGACCTATAGTAAAAAGGCCAGGGAAGCAGTGTGCACAACAAAGGAAAAAGGAGGAGCGAATGGCATAGTGAGTAGTAATTAAAAAAAACAAACAAAACGTAACAATTGCATCACCAGCTGCCCAATTTATCATCATCCAGTCATTGTAAGATCCAGACATTGATATCCCAACTCTTAAGGTGGTGTCACACACAGCGACGACGACAACGACGTCGCTGCTACGTCACCATTTTCTGTGACGTTGCAGCGACATCCCGTCGCTGTCGCTGTGTGTGACATCCAGCAACGAGCTGGCCCCTGCTGTGAGGTCGTTGCTCGTTGCTGAATGTCCTGCTTCATTTTTTCGTCGTCACTCTCCCGCTGTGTAGCACACATCGCTGTGTGTGACAGCGAGAGAGTGACGAAATGAAGCGAGTAGGGAGCAGGAGCCGGCGTCTGGCAGCCTGCGGAAAGCTGTAACCACTGTAAACATCGGGTAACCAAGGGAAGACCTTTCCCTGGTTACCCGATATTTACCTTCGTTACCAGCCTCCACCGCTCTTGCTGCTAGTGCCGGCTCCTGCTCTGTGCACATGTAGCTGCAGTACGCATCGGGTAATTAACCCTATGTGTACTGTAGCTAGGAGAGCAAGGAGCCAGTGCTAAGCAGTGTGCGCGGCTCCCTGCTCTCTGCACTGTGACATGTAGCTGCAGTACACATCGGGTTAATTAACCCGATGTGTACTGTAGCTAGGAGAGCAAGGAGCCAGCGCTAAGCAGTGTGCGCGGCTCCCTGCACTGTGACATGTAGCTGCAGTACACATCGGGTTAATTAACCCCATGTGTACTGTAGCTAGGAGAGCAAGGAGCCAGCGCTAAGCAGTGTGCGCGGCTCCCTGATCTCTGCACTGTGACATGTAGCTGCAGTACACATCGGGTTAATTAACCCGATGTGTACTGTAGCTCGGAGAGCAAGGAGCCAGCGCTAAGCAGTGTGCGCAGCTCCCTGCTCTCTGCACATGTAGCGACATTATGATCGCTGCTGCGTCGCTGTGTTTGACAGCTAAGCAGCGATCATAACAGCGACTTACAAGGTCGCTGTTACGTCACAGAAAATGGTGACGTAACATCGATGTCGTTGTCGCTTTCGCTATGTGTGAACCCAGCTTTAGACACGCAATAGCTTCTGAGGCCAGGCTGCGACTATAATTCCTGGCTTACAGTGAAGGGGTCAGAGATGCAGAATGCCCAAGAATGGAAAAAAGAGGACCGGATAGTAAGCAGCGGGGTGGCCGGAGAAGAGTATTGGTTAAAAAAAATTAAAATACTCACCTGCCCAGCTGTTTGCTGCCTGCCATCCGGTCCTTTTCTTTCCACTGTTGCACATTGCAGCATCTCCAAGATTTCATGTCGCATTCAGGCCCTAATAGTCACTGGGCATAATTAGGTTGCAACTTTATTGCCCCAGTAACCTCCAAGTCTGGATGCAGCCAAAAAGCGTATACAGTTGTGAAAAGCCTGGAGATCTGGTGTGCGACATTGGAAAGAAGTGGGTAGGATGACTTGTGGTGTCCAGTAGGAGGTCAGCCAGAGTGGAGAATATTGCTTTTGTTCTTTTTTTTTCAGGCCGTAATTCCAACTTACATATATATCCGGCTTACAAACAAAGCTACAGAACATACTTAGATCATAACCTGGGGACTGCTACTTTTTTTTTTCTTTTAATAACACATACATATATTTAAAAAAAAAAAAAAAAAAAAAAAAAGGTAGTCTAAAAACCTCTCCATAGTTTGTGTGTCACGAATTTCCTTGGTTAGAGTATATTTTTACATTTCATTGTGGACATTCAGATAAATGGTGCGTTAGTGTTTTTGTGTCTTATTGTAATTTTTCTGTAATTTTAAAAGTCTAAATGATTTGAATGAGTGTAAAGCTGCATTCTCACATCTGCGTGAGTGGTACTATCCGAGGGTGGGCAGCACTACTAGGAGGGAGGTATGAACCTCCCGGACCCAAATGTTCGGGCCCCATGGGACATTGACACTGAGCACTTAGTATCTTATAGGTGGCATCTTGGGACAACTGGGCTGTGATTCTGCTTCCAGTTGCCTTATTCTGATCCCCTGATGAACCCCAACAACTAGTGGGGGGAAATGCGTAGCATGAAGGAAGTGTGTACCTACACAATACTAGGCACAATATTTAATTGATTCGTCATGACGTTTGGGAAAAATTTGGCATCTGACTACGGATATCCACTGTAGCCCAGGAAAACTACCAACAAACAGTAGGGTATCCTATTCACATCTATGGTAATACTTTACTGTATGTTATAATACATCAACCATTATTCCTATGACTGAGGGTTTTTTAAATATATTGCAGAGTATTTATCCATATCAGAGATCCCCATTTTTGTGACATTGCTAAGAATAGGATTATGTTTTTTCAGTCTAACACAAGAAAGGGGACTGTTGCTGGCACTGGCCCCGTGGTACCAGATATGAAGTCCTAATTTAGGCAATATCATTATAATCGGTGGATTGAACTGTATCTGTATTGTTAAGCGGGCTTTACACACTACGATATATCATACGATATGTCTTCGGGAGTTACGTCGTAAGTGACGCACATCCGCCATCATTTGACATATCGTAGCGTGTGACAGCTACGAGCGAGTGTGAATGAGCAAAAATACTCACCTTATCGTTGCTCGTTGACACGTCGTTCATTTTCAAAATATCGAACGTCCTTCTGCACGCCGGTTGTTCATTGTTCCCGAGGCAGGACACCTCGCTCCGTGTGACACCCCGGGAACGTTAAAATCTGCAGCTTACCTGCGTCCCGCCGGCAATGCGGAAGGAAGGAGGTGGGCGGGATGTTTACGTCCCGCTCATTTCCGCCCCTCCGCTTCTATTGGCCGGCCACTGTGTGACGTCGCTGTGACGTCGAACGTCCCTCCCCCTTCAGGAAGTGGATGTTCGCTGCCACACAGCGAGGTCGTTTGGAAAATAAGTACGTGTGATGGGGGGTTACAACATTGTGCGACACGGGCAACAAATTGCCCGTGCCGCACAAACGATGGGGGCGGATGCGATCGCAAATACAATCGCACGATTAAATGCAGTGTATTAAGCAGCCGTTAGTCTCACAAAAATATTTTAATACTTTCTCGTGTTGTGTTTGGCATCTATGTGCTGATTTACTGCACCTTGCATTTTTTTTTTTTTTAGAGTGGTGGTGGGTATATTGTAAGGCAGATAGGAGCAGAGAGGGTGAGCCGTCGTGGAATAGGGGCACCACACACCTAGGGTGCTTAAAGCCCCATTGTGAGGTAGGACCAAGAAAAGGGAAAGGTATATCCCCCAGTGTCCAATTTTGACTCGTATAAAACTATTATTCAACTTCACCTCATGCCCCTTTATATCATCTTCTAATAACACACTACACGCACATTGTGTATTTGTTTATATGGTTGGAATTATTTGCTTTTTTAATATCAATAATAAACTTTTTGAATGGGTATAAATTTGCTAATTGGTCTAACTACTATCCGAGAGAAGCAGACCAATCTTTTTCTCAGGTGTCATCTTAGTTGCTTCCATTTATTTTTCACTAACAGGTGCACTGTCTAAACTTTTTTGCTATCCATTGACTCAATATATAAGTGAAAAACGGATGAAACTTGGATGGAACTCTGAATTACACATTTTGCCATCTGTGTGTCATCAGTTTCACATGGATCCTCATAGAATTTAATGGCTGCAAAATGGATGAGAATAGGACGAGCTCGGAGTCTCCGTTTTTTTTTCTCCCCCAGCAAACACACAGACCATAGAGTTTCACTTATCCATATTGACATCAGTTTTAAAAATGGGTCTGTGTCTCTCGTTAGACAAGGGTGGGATGTTTCACAAATATGTGTAAACACAGACTTAGGGCTTTTATCCATAACCAATTTTTTTTGCATTCAATTATGATTGCTTCAGCAGGGCACACAGATCTGACTGCACACTGACCATATTATAATCAATAGCCCCATGCAGCTGAATGAAGCCCAAATTGAATAAAAACAATCTTTTCAATACAAATTTCATAACACAGAATGGAAATGAGATGATTTTGTCTGAATAAGGCAAGGTTTAGATGGTCGTGTTTCACAATCCATATACAGACTGCATTGCAAGAACTGAGAGTGGGTCTCCGAACTCATACTTACAACCAGATATATTGCCTTTGAGGCTATAAGTTTCAATTTTCAAGTCTTGCCACAGATTCTCAATGGGATTTAGGTCTGTACTTTGACAGGACCATTCACACACATTAATATGCTTTGATCTAAACCATTCCATTGTAGCTCTGGCAGTATGTTTGGGGTTGTTGTCCTGCTTGGAAGGTAAACCTACGCCCCACTATCAAGTGCTTTGCAGCCTCATGCAGATTTTCCTCCAAGATTGCCTTTCATTCAGCTCCATACATACCTGAAGACCCATCTCTTCCAACAAGCCTACAACCTACAATAACCCTCAGTTCAGTACACCACTGCGCAACCAGCTCTGTCCTCACCTATTGTACCATCACCCATCCCCTGTAGTCTGTGAGCCCTCGCGGGCAGGGTCCTCTCTCCTCCTGTACCATTCTGTTTTGTATTGTTAATGATTGTTGTACGTATACCCTCTTTCACTTGTAAAGCGCCATGGAAAAAATGGCGCTGCTATAATAATAAATAATAATAATAATAAATATAATAATAATAATACATCTTCACATCAACTCTGACCAGCTACCCTCTTCCTGCTGAATAAATGCATCCAAACCACATAATGCTATCACCACCATGCTTTTAACATGTATGTACCGTATTTTTCGGACCATAAGACGCACTTTTTTTCCTCCAAATTTCGGAGGAAAGTGTGGGGTGCGTCTTATGGTCTGAAGCTGCGGGGTAGGGAGCTGTGGGGAGTCAGCGCTATGCAGTGGGATCACAGGAGGCAGGGAGGGTCGCTGCTGCAGGATGCCAGCGGCTGGAGAAACCACGTGTGCCCGCTGCTTAAAGTCAGTGAATATTCATTAGCTGCTCCCCACCCACTTCTTTCTGCAGTCAGCGGGTGTGAGGAGCAGCTAATGAATACTTGTTTAATGTAAACAGCGGTCACACGTGGGAGCTCCAGTCGCCGGCTTCCTGCAGAGGTTGGGGAGACTGTGTGTTCGCTGTTTAGGAGGCAGGAGCAGAGTGCAGCTGCAGTCATGTCTCGCCCGGAGGATGTGCAGATCACTGCAGTGTCCGGGCCAGAGCACGGCATACCTTCACAGCACAGCCGCAGTCTCTGTGCTGAGGGCTCAAATTACTTTCACTTTGCTCCTGCCTCTGCACTAGAAACAGTCTCCCGTAGCTGACAAGGACCTACAGTGATGTAATGCAGACGGGTGGGACAGAGCAGAACAGAACAGCACAGTGCCCGCCCCTTCATTACATCACTGCAGGTCCTTGAGATATAGCAGACTTTGTTTGTAATGCCAGGACCAAACTGAAGCATGGTGAGCAGCACATCAGTAAAAGTAAGGCAATAAATAATATATAAAGGCATTACTGTACACCTGGATGGGGTTGGATCATATATATATAATGTATATATATATATATAATGTATATATATATATATATATATATATATATATATATATATATATATATATATATATATATATATATATATTTTTACACGCACACTATATAACTATATACAGTGCCTACAAGTAGTATTCAACCCACTGCAGATTTAGCAGGTTTACACATTCGGAATTAACTTGGCATTGTGACATTTGGACTGTAGATCAGCCTGGAAGTGTGAAATGCACTGCAGCAAAAAAGAATGTTATTTCTTTTTTTATTTTTTTTTTAAATTGTGAAAAGTTTATTCAGAGGGTCATTTATTATTCAACCCCTCAAACCACAAGAATTCTGTTTGGTTCCCCTAAAGTATTAAGAAGTATTTCAGGCACAAAGAACAATGAGCTTCACATGTTTGGATTAATTATCTCTTTTTCCAGCCTTTTCTGACTAATTAAGACCCTCCCCAAACTTGTGAACAGCACTCATACTTGGTCAACATGGGAAAGACAAAGGAGCATTCCAAGGCCATCAGAGACAAGATCGTGGAGGGTCACAAGGCTGGCAAGGGGTACAAAACCCTTTCCAAGGAGTTGGGCCTACCTGTCTCCACTGTTGGGAGCATCATCCAGAAGTGGAAGGCTTATGGAACTACTGTTAGCCTTCCACGGCCTGGACAGCCTTTGAAAGTTTCCACCCGTGCCGAGGCCAGGCTTGTCCGAAGAGTCAAGGCTAACCCAAGGACAACAAGGAAGGAGCTCCGGGAAGATCTCATGGCAGTGGGGACATTGGTTTCAGTCAATACCATAAGTAACGTATTCCACCGCAATGGTCTCCGTTCCAGACGAGCCCGTAAGGTACCTTTACTTTCAAAGCGTCATGTCAAGGCTCGTCTACAGTTTGCTCATGATCACTTGGAGGACTCTGAGACAGACTGGTTCAAGGTTCTCTGGTCTGATGAGACCAAGATCGAGATCTTTGGTGCCAACCACACACGTGACGTTTGGAGACTGGATGGCACTGCATACGACCCCAAGAATACCATCCCTACAGTCAAGCATGGTGGTAGCATCATGCTGTGGGGCTGTTTCTCAGCCAAGGGGCCTGGCCATCTGGTCCGCATCCATGGGAAGATGGATAGCACGGCCTACCTGGAGATTTTGGCCAAGAACTTCCGCTCCTCCATCAAGGATCTTAAGATGGGTCGTCATTTCATCTTCCAACAAGACAACGACCCAAAGCACACAGCCAAGAAAACCAAGGCCTGGTTCAAGAAGGAAAAAATCAAGGTGTTGCAGTGGCCTAGTCAGTCTCCTGACCTTAACCCAATTGAAAACTTGTGGAAGGAGCTAAAGATTAAAGTCCACATGAGACACCCAAAGAACCTAGATAACTTGGAGAAGATCTGCATGGAGGAGTGGGCCAAGATAACTCCAGAGACCTGTGCCGGCCTGATCAGGCCTTATAAAAGACGATTATTAGCTGTAATTGCAAACCAGGGTTATTCCACAAAATATTAAACCTAGGGGTTGAATAATAATTGACCCACACTTTTATGTTGAAAATTTATTAAAATTTAACTGAGCAACATAACTTGTTGGTTTGTAAGATTTATGCATCTGTTAATAAATTCTGCTCTTGTTTGAAGTTTGCAGGCTCTAACTTATTTGCATCTTATCAAACCTGCTAAATCTGCAGGGGGTTGAATACTACTTGTAGGCACTGTATACACACACACACACACACACACACACACACACACACACACTATATACAGTTAGGTCCAGAAATATTTGGACAGTGACACAATTTTCGCGAGTTGGGCTCTGCATGCCACCACATTGGATTTGAAATGAAACCTCTACAACAGAATTCAAGTGCAGATTGTAACGTTTAATTTGAAGGTTTGAACAAAAATATCTGATAGAAATTGTAGGAATTGTACACATTTCTTTACAAACACTCCACATTTTAGGAGGTCAAAAGTAATTGGACAAATAAACCAAACCCAAACAAAATATTTTTATTTTCAATATTTTGTTGCGAATCCTTTGGAGGCAATCACTGCCTTAAGTCTGGAACCCATGGACATCACCAAACGCTGGGTTTCCTCCTTCTTAATGCTTTGCCAGGCCTTTACAGCCGCAGCCTTCAGGTCTTGCTTGTTTGTGGGTCTTTCCGTCTCAAGTCTGGATTTGAGCAAGTGAAATGCATGCTCAATTGGGTTAAGATCTGGTGATTGACTTGGCCATTGCAGAATGTTCCACTTTTTTGCACTCATGAACTCCTGGGTAGCTTTGGCTGTATGCTTGGGGTCATTGTCCATCTGTACTATGAAGCGCCGTCCGATCAACTTTGCGGCATTTGGCTGAATCTGGGCTGAAAGTATATCCCGGTACACTTCAGAATTCATCCGGCTACTCTTGTCTGCTGTTAGGTCATCAATAAACACAAGTGACCCAGTGCCATTGAAAGCCATGCATGCCCATGCCATCACGTTGCCTCCACCATGTTTTACAAAGGATGTGGTGTGCCTTGGATCATGTGCCGTTCCCTTTCTTCTCCAAACTTTTTTCTTACCATCATTCTGGTACAGGTTGACCTTTGTCTGATCTGTCCATAGAATACTTTTCCAGAACTGAGCTGGCTTCATGAGGTGTTTATATATATAGTGTATATATATATATATATATATATATACAAATATATAGTGTATATATATATATATATATATATATATATATATATATATATATATATAGTATATATATAGTGTATATATGTATATATATATATATATATATATATATATATATAGTGTATATATATATATATATATATATATATATATATATATATATATATACACAGATTTAAATTTTGATGTTATGGTGAAGAATCAGCAACAAGTGGGACATAGTTGTGAAGTTGAACAAAATGTATTGCTTATTTATATTTTTAAAAAAATTAAAATAACTGAAAAGTGGGGTGTGCAATATTATTTGTCCCTTTTAAGTTAATACTTTGTAGAGCCACCTTTTGCTGCGATTAAAGCAGCAAGTCGCTTGGGGTATGTCTCTATCAGTTTTGCACATCGAGAGACTGAAATTCTTGCTCAGTCTTCCATTGCAAACAGCTGGAGCTGAGTGAGGTTGGATGGAGAGCGTTTGTGAACAGCAGTTTTCAGCTCTTTCCACAGATTCCCGATTGGATTCAGGTCTGGACTTTGACTTGGCCATTCTAACACCTGGAAACATTTATTTGTGAACCATTCCATTGTAGATTTTGCTTTATGTTTGGGATGATTGTCTTGTTGGAAGACAAATCTCCGTCCCAGTCTCAGGTCTTTTGCAGACTTCAACAGGTTTTCTTCAAGAATGGTCCTGTATTTGGTTCCATCCATCTTCCCATCAATTTTAACCACCTTCTCTGTCCCCTGCTGCAAGCCCAAACCATGATGCTGCCACCTCCATGTTTGACAGTGTGGATGGTGTGTTCAGGGTGATGAGCGGTGTTGCTTTTACTCCAAATATATCGTTTGGCATTGTGCCTAAATAGTTAGATTTTGGTTTCATCTGGCCAGAGCACCTTCTTCCACATGTTTGGTATGTCTCCCAGGTGGCTTGTGGCAAACTTTAAACAACACTTTTATGGATATCTTTGAGAAATGGCTTTCTCCTTGCCACGCTTCCATAAAGGCCAGATTTGTGCAGTGTACGACTGATTGTTGTCCTATGGACAGGATCCCCACCTCAGCTGTAGATCTGTGCAGTTCATCCAGAATGACCATGGGCCTCTTGGCTGCATCTCTGATCAGTCTTCTACTTGTTTGAGATGAAAGTTTGGATTTGCAGTGGTATGATACGCCTTCCATTTCAATATGATCGCTTGCACAGTGCTTCTTGGGATGTTTAAAATTTTGGAAATCTTTTTGTAACCAAATCCGGCTTTAAACTTCTCCACAACAGTATCACGGACCTGCCTGTTGTGTTCCTTGGTCTTCATGATGCTATCTGCGCTTTAAACAGAACACTGAGACTATCACAGAGAAGGTGCATTTATACAGAGACTTGATTACACACAGGTGGCTTAAAGTTATTATCAGTCATTTAGGACAACATTGGTTCATTCAGAGATCCTCAATGAACTTCTGGAGTGAGTTTGCTGCACTGAAAGTAAAGAGGACGAATAATATTGCACGACCCACTTTTCAGTTATGTTTTTAAAAAGTTTAAAATAAGCAATAAATTTGGTTCAACTTCAACTGTGACTATAGATGCACATATTATTCAGAAATGTAAGATCCATGGGACTGTAGACAACCTCCCTGAACGTGGCTGCAGGAAGAAAATTGATGACAAATCAAATACCTGAAGTATATCAAGAAAAGAACACTGTCCCTACTGTGAAACATGGAGGAGCCTCTGTTATGTTCTAGGGCTGATTTGCTGCATCTGAAACAGGGTGTCTTGAATGCAGGGTACAATTAAATTTTAAGACTATTAAAAGATTCTAGAGATAAATGTGCTGCCCAGTGTCAGAAAGCTTGGTCTCAGTCACAGGTCATGGGTCTTGCAACAGAATAATGACCCAAAACACACAGCTAATAACACCCAAGAATGGCTAAGAGGAAAAAATTGGACTATTGTGAAGTGGCCCTCTATAAGCCCTGACCTAAATCCTATTGAGCATCTTTGGAAAGAGCTGAAACATGCCGTCTGAAAATGGCAACCTTCAAACACGAGACAACTGGAGCAGTTTGCTCTTGAGGAGTGGCCAAAATACCTGTTGAGACATGCAGAAGTCTCAATGACAGTTACAGGTATTGTTTGATTGCAGTGATTGTATCAAAAGGTTGTGCAACAAAATATTAAGTTAAAAGGTACCATCATTTCTGTCCAGACCTGTTTCATGAGTTTTATTTTTTTTAAAAAATTCTGTGGAAGCATGCTTGAAGAGCAATGTCTGACTTTCATTTGTTCATTTTTAAAGTTTTATTTTTTACTTTTGTCAGATTCAAGCTATTTCTGTGACCATTGTGAGTTTTTCTTTCATTAAACGAGGGGTACCAACAATTTTGACCAGATGTGTATATGCATACATTGTGTGCAGAATTATTAGGCAAATTAGTATTTTGATCACATGATACTTTTTATACATGTTTTCCTCCTCCAAGCTGTATAGGCTTGAGAGCCAACTACCTATTAAGTAAATCAGGTGATGTGCATCTCTGTAATGAGGATGGGTATGGTGTAATGACATCAACACCCTATATAAGGTGTGCTTAATTATTAGGCAACTTCCTTTCCTTTGGCAAAATGGGTCAGAAGAGAGATTTGACGAGCTCTGAAAAGTCCAAAATTGTGAGATGTCTTGCAGAGGGATGCAGCAGTCTTGAAATTGCCAAACTTTTGAAGCGTGATCACGAAACAATCAAACGTTTCGTGGCAAATAGCCAACAGGGTCGCAAGAAGCGTGTTGGGCAAAAAAAGTGCAAAATAATTGGCCATGAATTGAGGAAAATCAAGCGTGAAGCTGCCAAGATGCCATTTGCCACCAGTTCGGCCATATTTCAGAGCTGCAACGTTACTGGAGTATCAAAAAGCACAAGATGTGTCATATTCAGGGACATGAGGTAAGATAAACCTGGCTCACTCAGTAAGTGGGTGCTCGGAGAAAAATAGAGTATCAACTATAGAACAAAGCTCCGGCACACGCCAAAAAATAGAAGAAAATCGTAATTTTGAAGTATTTTTTGTTTTTATTTAACTTGTGCATAGAAAAGTCCAACGTTTCAACCTTAATTCAGGTCTTTATCAAGTACATTCTAAAACACAGTCAATGATTGAAGTTTTGCTAGGCAACGGTTGTTGCATCAGATAAAGGCAGCTTATAAGGTGGTATACCTTATGCCAAGAATTAGGATGAACATCCATAAAAGGGAAAATAAGTGAGAGCGCTGTATGAGCGTGTTAACCACTCCCCAGGCTCCTCAAGAGTTTAGATCTGAGTGAGTTAAAGGTGCTATGGCTGCAGAGAAATCGTATGGGATTATGCAAAAGTGCAACTACATGTTCAACATTCAGTGGTGGTTCAGGGTGTGACATCTATGAGAGGGGATGTCATAAGCTGCCTTTATCTGATGCAACAACCGTTGCCTAGCAAAACTTCAATCATTGACTGTGTTTTAGAAAGTCCTTGATAAAGACCTGAATTAAGGTTGAAACGTTGGACTTTTCTATGCACAAGTTAAATAAAAACAAAAGTACTTCAAAATTACGTTTTTCTTCTATTTTTTGGCGTGTGCCGGAGCTTTGTTCTATAGTATATTCAGGGACATGGCCAAGGTAAGGAAGGGTGAAAAACGACCACCTTTGAACCAGAAACATAAGATAAAACGTCAAGACTGGGACAAGAAATATCTTAAGACTGATTTTTCAAAGGTTTTATGGACTGATGAAATGAGAGTGACTCTTGATGGACCAGAGGCTGGATCAGTAAAGGGCAGAGAGCTCCACTCCGACGCAGATGCTAGCAAGGTGGAGGTGGGGTACTGGTATGGGCTGGTATCATCAAAGATGAACTTGTGGGACCTTTTCGGGTTGATGATGGAGTGAAGCTCAACTCCCAGACTTACTGCCAGTTTCTGGAAGACAACTTCTTCAAGCAGTGGTACACGAAGAAGTCGGTATCGTTCAAGAAAAACATGATTTTCATGCAGGACAATGCTCCATCACATGCATCCAACTACTCCACAGCGTGGCTGGCCAGTAAAGGTCTAAAAGATGAAAAAATAATGACATGGCCCCCTTTTTCACCTGATCTGAACCCCATAGAGAACCTGTGGTCCCTCATAAAATGTGAGATCTACAGGGAGGGAAAACAAACACCAATAATTGAAGGATAGAATCCGTACCACATTTAAATTGCTAGTATATTTAAAGTATATTTAAAATATAAGGTCAATGATATATAACCAAAATGTGGGGATATAGGATCAATGGGACCATTCGGATTAAATACTGAACCAAAAAAGAAAAAAACGAACGAAATGGTCACTTAATATATCTTTATTAATATAAAAAATTATTTTATATATATATACACACACTTGAATAAAAAACAGGGCTGTGGACTGGAAAGACGGCGTCAAAACCTACATATCATATAATAGTAATAAAAGTCAGTTATAATCAGACAGTAATACAATAGGGCAAAGGGTAGTATATGGGAATTCAGAGGCTATGCATAAATATACTAATTGAATAAATAAATAAATATAGACGTAGAAAAAAGTGTCAAGTGCTGAGGGTTATAGCAGCAATTAAAGCAGCAATTATATCACAATTTGAAACTACAATCAGCAAAAATTACAGCTGTAATCAGCAAAAGTTACAGCTGCTAACACCCTATAAACACATCATGCATGAATTCCACGAGACACTAAACCGATGGCCTAAGGAATGCAGGTGGGATATAGAAGGAGGAGGACGGCTCAAATGGTATTAGCCAGCAGGAAAGGAAAATATACTTAAGTTTAAGTAAAGTTAAGCA
The DNA here is from genome assembly GCF_048569485.1 of Anomaloglossus baeobatrachus. Lineage (NCBI taxonomy): Eukaryota > Metazoa > Chordata > Amphibia > Anura > Aromobatidae > Anomaloglossus > Anomaloglossus baeobatrachus. Next base: position 625,046,406 of record NC_134354.1, read on the forward strand.
AGTGTCAGAATCGGCACAAAAGAACTATCAGAGTCAACAAGATAAAGTATTAGATAATGGTATAATCACCGATGGCCACAGAGCACAGCCTCCTCCAGTTATGCGACGCCTGCCCCGACGTGCGCACGTTTCGTAGCGACTTCCTCAGGGGGTGGAGTCATTGAGAGTTGCCTGGGATTAAATGTATACACGCGACCAATAAGCGCAAGGATTGTGCGCATGCGTCTTTGGTCATACTCGTAAGAGGTCACGTGGGGAAGGTGTCAGAGAGTGTCATAGTTGAACTATCAAATCATTGAACAGAAACGAGAAGGTAGGCGTGGAATAACATAGCAAATAGCAGAGCATAGCAAATAACAACTTGGGCCATCCAGATAGGTTTTCATACATTGCAACATAACAAAATCATGTATGAATAAGTTTTAATGTATATAAAGAGAAAGATTTATCATTAATGTAAACGTCATAATATTATTATTATTGGTCAGTGTAGATCACGTGATAAGTAATCTTAATTATTTCAGGTAACAATAACTATCTTGACCATGTCAATAAATTCATCGATGCTAAACTTCAACCTTTGGTTGAATGTCTCCCCTCCCATACCCGTGATACAAGCAATTTCCTAAAGAAAATTGAGGGTCTCCACATTGATGATCAATCAATTTTGGTCACATGCGATGTGGAGTCCCTCTACACAAACATTAAACATATGGATGGTATCACAGCCACTCGGTTTTTTATGAGTTGCTCCTCAATTTCACCAAACATGCAGAAATTTATTTCACAACTCTTGGAATTCACACTAACACACAACTTTTTCACCTTTAAGGGGTCCTTCTTCCTTCAGACCCAGGGAACAGCTATGGGGGCGGCCTTTGCGCCTTCATATGCAAATCTGTTCCTGGGTCTGTGGGAAAGGGACCTCTTCCTGTCAGATAATGAATTCTCGAAGGACCGCGTCCTCTTTTGGACGTGGTACATCGATGATATTTTCATGATCTGGCAGGACACTGAGGAGGAACTACATCAATTTATGGGAGCCCTGAAAATAAACGATTATAACATCTATCTCACCTATCAGGCTGATCGGAATTCTGTTGAATTCCTTGATGTTATTGTGAGACAATTTTAATTATCTTCACACTGATCTCTTCCGTAAAAAGACTGCGACTAACTCCCTTTTACATGCTAGTTCTTCGCATCCCCCAGCCTTGATTAGGTCTATTCCTGTTGGACAATTCCTGCGTTTACGTAGGATTTGTTCAAGTGATATGGACTTTATTAAACAGTCTGCTGAACTTAGTGAGAGATTCCACGAAAGGGGCTATAGTCGCAGACTAATTAAAAAGGCATTGAATAGAGCTAAATCTACTCCGAGACAGAACCTTCTATATAATTCTGAACCATGTAAAACTAAAAGTAATCAGGTGAGGTTTATTACAAAATTCAGTTCACAACATTCCTCCCTGTACTCTTGCCTTGAGAGATTCTGGTCAATATTGACTACAGATCCAGTGTTTTCCCAATACCTTAATGCTAGACCAAATATCACCTTCAGGAGGTCAACTAATCTACGTGATCAATTAGTCCAAAGCCATTATACCAACAGACCTATCACTTTCCTTGATCAGCATCGTCCACCTTGGGGTTGCTTCCCCTGTGGGAATTGTGTTGCATGTGCGAATATCATTAAGGCCAAAACATTCACTGACTCAAAGGCCAATAAGATCTTTAATATTACACATTCCATCACATGCACTACTAAGGCTGTTGTATATTATGCCACGTGTCCATGTGGACTGATATACGTTGGCCTTACCTCTCGCCAACTTAAAGTCAGAACACGCGAACATGTCAATGGAATTTTGGCAGCTAAGGACATTGTTGACATATCCACTTTAAAGACTATCCCGAAACATTTCAAACTCCACCATAATTGTGATGCATCACAATTTTTGGTGAGGGGGATAGATCACATTCGCCCCCACATAAGAGGTGGGAATGTTAAAAAACAACTAGCAAGACTTGAGGCTAAGTGGATATGGACTCTGAACACGGTGTCCCCCCTAGGACTTAATGAGAACCTCAGCTTTGTTCCTTTTTTGTGACCACTTAGTGAGTCTATATAGCTTTCCATCATGTTATATTAATATGTTTTTAATTGATTTTCGGTTTTAATTCATGATTTTAATTTCTATACATCTCTTTTTTATTCAGTTTAGCACTTCTGACTATATATGATGGAGAATATTCGAGATTGCTGCATGTATACATGTCAGGGGAAATTGGATAACTATATCTGGAAATATAACATTATGTCTGGACTATCCTTGGAACAAACTGGATGATCTACTAGATTGATTCTTCTTCATACATTGCAATTTTAGTGCCAGTTTTATTGGTACTATTTCATTGAGATTTACTTCTATTGTCATTGATATTATGCTTGTGTGTGTCCCGTGTTTTGTGCGCTTTTTGCATGATTTGCATGTGTGTGCGTGCGCATATATGCATGTATGTGCACGCACACATGTGTATCCAGTTTAGATTCGAATTGTGTGGAATGTGCCCATATTTGGTGTGATTCTGCCATGGACCTTGGTTTAATATGCGCTCTGATCCTTTCACTCCCTGTGATTGTCACTTCCTTTTCCTCACTGTCTAACACTCCCACATAGGGACGAGCGCTGTTACTCCTTGTTCCTGGGGTTGACATTCTGTATGGGACCATCTGATATATCGAAGTGTATTTGTGTCGATATTGATAGGACGATGTAGAGTCACTGTTTGTGACCATAATATATCCCCATGTAGGTCTGAATGGTATTGGATTTTAATTTTTGACTATAGTAATGTCTTTATTTAGCGTATAGTCTGTATTAGCATGCCTATCTCACGATTTGCATTATGGATGATTGATATCATTATATATGATACAATCATTTCGATTTGCCCCTGCAATTGTGTGATTTTCTCTATATGGTTGTTCTCATTTTCCTTTTTCTTGTATTGTCAAGTTTATTGATCCTTGCATTATACGGTCAGGCTCATTCCCCTACCTTTACATTCACACTTCATATGAGTATATTAGTTCTTTCTGTCTTTATCACATTTGCTATATAATTTCACACCATTATATTTATATTCTATGTTAGTCTACTTTATTTTTGTTATACACTCTGTAGATCCGCCTCCCCTGACACTCTGATAATCTGTTTGTCTTGTCTATTATATCTCTACATGAACTACTTTTGCACAATTTTGTCTTGTCCTTCTGAGCCTCATTATTTATCCCCTTTGTGATTGGTTAGGATCACTTGCCCCCACATTTATCACATTTACTACACTTGCTACATAATTTAACACCATCATACTTATATTCCATGTTAGTCTACTGTATTTCTTTTATACACTCCGGCGATTCGCCCTTCCCCCGACACTTTGACCAGATGTATGAGCTATTTTGCACAATTTGGTCTTGACTATCAGAGCCTTATTAATCCCCTTGTGAATGGTTGGGACCACTGCCCCCCCCCCTTTTCCCCCCCTTCTTTTCTCCTTTCACTTTCTATGTCACAATTAACATATTCTTATTTGTCTAACTACTAGTCTCATTTCACTTTTCTTTATTATGATACACCTGTTACCAGCTCCTTTAAAACTATTATATTATATTATGTTTGGTCTCTTTAACCCCTTCAGCCCCCGGGCACTTTCCGTTTTTGCGTTTTTGTTTTTTGCTCCTTTTCTTCCAAGAGCCGTAACTTTTTTTATTATTCCGTCAATCTTGCCATATGAGGGCTTGTTTTTTGCGGGACGAGTTGTACTTTTAAATGAAATCATAAGTTTTACCATATAGTGTACTGGAAAATGGCAAAAAAATTCCAAGTGCGGAAAAATTGCAAAAAAAGTGGGATCGTACAATAGTTTTTGGGATATTTTATTCACGGTGTTCACTATATGGTAAAACTGATGTCTGGGTGTGATGCCTCAGGTCGGTGCGAGTTTGTAGACACCAAACATGTATAGGTTTACTTGTATCTAAGGGGTTAAAAAAAATTCACAAGTTTGTCCAATAAAAGTGGCGCACGTTTTGCGCCATTTTCCGAAACACGTAGAGTTCTTATTTTTTGGGATCAATGGCTCAGTGATGGCTTATTTTTTGCGTCTCGAGCTGACGTTTATAATGGTACCATTTTTGCGCAGATGCTACGTTTTGATCGCCTGTTATTGCATTTTGCGCAAAACTTGCGGCGACCAAAAAACGTAATTTTGGCGTTTGGAATTTTTTTGCCACTACGCCGTTTACCAATCAGAATAATTGATTTTATATTTTGATAGATCGGGCATTTCTGAACGCGGCGATACCAAATATGTGTATATTTATTTATTTTTTAACCCTTTAATTTTCAATGGGGGGAAAGGGGGGTGATTTGAACTTTTAGGTTTTTTGTTTTTTTTTTTTATTTTTTAAAACTTTTTTTTTTACTTTTTTATTTTATTTTACTAGTCCCCCTAGGGGGCTATAGCAATCAGCAATCCGATCGCTGATCGCTATCTGCTGATCACAGCAATACCGCTGTAATCAGCAGATTCACTCACTTTGGTTTTCCCTCTGCTCTCGGCCGAGGGAAAATGAAAGTGAAAGATCATAGCAGCAGGCGTCATCACATGACCCTGTGCTACGATGGCAACCACCGATAGTCACGTGATAACACACGTGACTTCCGGTGGGGGCGGCGGTAAGTAACAAACATGGCCGCGCGCATTTAAATCTTGCTGCCAGACTTTGGCAGCAAGATTTAAGGGGTTAATGGCCGCGGGTGGAAGCGATTCCACCCGCGGCTAGGAGGCACACATGTCAGCTGTTGAAAACAGCTGATATGTGTGCCGATCCACGCCGCCTGCCCGCGGCAGGGGGCGGGGCTTAACGGGACACGATCTATGACGGATAGATCCGTCCAAGGTCGTGAAGGGGTTAATGGGATTTACCTCTTCTATATACACTGAAATTATCCATATATGATTTTACTTTACGGATATTTAACTAGACAACTCAATTCATTATCCCCTTGTTATGTCGTACTCTCACGCCCACTTTTTTGTCTTTGTCTAGTAATCTATTAATTCAGCTATGATGCGTTCTGACACCTTTCTCACATGACCCCTTACATGCACGCACCTCCTTTTATGATATACCCTGTTTACTTGCCCCTTTAATACTACTCCCACTTCTTTGTCATTTACACGCGATTTGTGTTTTTTTATATGTGCTTGGCTATTTGCCGTTCTCACCCGTCCCCTGTATGACATGCACGGATTATTCCGCATCCTATTCGACACGTACGGCATGTTCCCCGCCTAGTTTGTGACGTACTTATCACGTTTTGTCTTTATCCAGTAATTTATCAATCCAGCTATGATGCGTTCTGACACTTTTCTCACATGACCCCTTACATGCACGCCCCCCCTTTTTATGTTATATCCTGTTCACTTGCCCTTTTAATACTACTCTCACTTCTTTGTCATTTACACGGGATTTGTTTTTCTCTATAAGTGCTTGGCTATTTGCCGTTCTCACCCGCCCCTTGTATGACATGCACGGATTATCCCGCATCCTATTCGACACGTACGGCATGCTTCCCGCCCAGTTTGTGACGTACTTATCACGTGATCTACACTGACCAATAATAATAATATTATGACGTTTACATTAATGATAAATCTTTCTCTTTATATACATTAAAACTTATTCATACATGATTTTGTTATGTTGAAATGTATGAAAACCTATCTGGATGGCCCAAGTTGTTATTTGCTATGCTCTGCTATTTGCTATGTTATTCCACGTTGCATTTCCATGCCTACCTTCCCGTTTCTGTTCAATGATTTGATAGTTCAACTATGACACTCTGACACCTTCCCCACGTGACCTCTTACGAGTATGACCAAAGACGCATGCGCACAATCCTTGCGCTTATTGGTCGCGTGTATACATTTAATCCCAGGCAACTCTCAATGACTCCACCCCCTGAGGAAGTCGCTACGAAACGTGCGCGCGTTGGGGCAGGCGTCGCATAACTGGAGGAGGCTGTGCTCTGTGGCCATCGGTGATTATACCATTATCTAATACTTTATCTTGTTGACTCTGATATTTCTTTTGTGCCGATTCTGACACTTGCTTAACTTTACTTAAACTTAAGTATATTTTCCTTTCCTGCTGGCTAATACCATTTGAGCCATCCTCCTCCTTCTATATCCCACCTGCATTCCTTAGGCCATCGGTTTAGTGTCTCGTGGAATTCATGCATGATGTGTTTATAGGGTGTTAGCAGCTGTAACTTTTGCTGATTACAGCTGTAATTTTTGCTGATTGTTCTTTCAAATTGTGATATAATTGCTGCTATAATTGCTGCTATAACCCTCAGCACTTGACACTTTTTTCTACGTCTATATTTATTTATTTATTCAATTAGTATATTTATGCATAGCCTCTGAATTCCCATATACTACCCTTTGCCCTATTGTATTACTGTCTGATTATAACTATTATTACTATTATATATGTAGGTTTTGACGCCGTCTTTCCAGTCCACAGCCCTGTTTTTTATTCAAGTGTGTATATATATATATATATATATATATATATATATATATATATATATAAAATAATTTTTTATATTAATAAAGATATATTAAGTGACCATTTCGTTCGGTTTTTTCTTTTTTGGTTCAGGGAGGGAAAACAGTACACTTTTGGAACAGTATCTGGGAAGCTGTGGTGGCTGCTGAACGCAATATTGATCATAAACAGATCAAGCAACTAACAATCTATGGATGGTAGGCTGTTGAGTGTCATCATAAAAATAGGTGGCTATATTGGCCATTAATTTTTTGGGGTTTTGTTTTTGCATGTCAGAAATGTTTATTTCTAAATTTTGTGCAGTTATATTGGTTTACCTGGTGAAAAAAAACAAGTGAGATGGGAATACATTTGTTTTTTATTAAGTTGCCTAATAATTCTGCACAGTGATAGTTACCTGCACAGATATCCTCCTAAGATACCCAAATATAAAAAAAAAATTACTCCAACTTCCAAAAATATTAAGCTTTGATATTTATGAGTCTTTCGGTTGACTGAGAACATAGTTGTTGATCAATAATAAAAAAAAAAAAATCCTCTAAAATACAACTTGCCTAATAATTCTGCACACGGTGTATTTTCGGACTATAAGACACACTTTTTCCCCCCCAAATGTTGGGGGAAAGTAGAGGATGCGTCTTATAGTCTGAATTTAGGGCTGCGGGGAATGAGGATGCTGCGGGCCATCGGGGGCACAAGCAGGCTACAGAAGCGCCTACCGTGACCACATGGACCCGCTCATTTCATATGCCTGCCCATCATCTCTCAACGCTGAAGCCGTTGCAGACAGGTGGGTTGGATGATGGGCGGGGGATGCACGCATACTAAACAGCCGGCCCGCATGATCATCCCTGGCAACTACAGCCTGGAGTGATCATGTGCGGCTGTATTCACTGCTCCCCGCGCATCATCATCAGTGTGGGGTGCAGTGAATCCGTTTACTCACCGGCCACGATCCCTGCAGCATCGCGATGTCCTCCTGTCTGCCGGCCGCAGCTGTGTGTGGAGACTAGCGATGCGCACAGCGATAACATCATCACTGTGCGCACGTGTCCACACACAGCCGCGGCTGGCACAGACAGGAGGACATTGCGATGCTGCACGGATCGTGGCCGGCTTCACACAGGTCAGTGGCACTGCTGCTGGCACAGACAAGAGGAGGAGCGATGCTGCTGGAGTGAGGAAAGGGGAGTATAAACGTTTATTTTTTTGTGTGCCACAGGATGCGGCCATACACGAGGATGGGGGTATATAGCAGTATGCGGCCATACACCAGGATGGGGTATATAGCAGGATGCGGCCATACACCAGGATGGGGTATATAGAAGGATGCGGCCAAACACCAGGATGGGGTATATAGTAAGATGCGGCCATACACCAGGATAGGGTATATAGCATGATGCGGCCATATGCCAGGATGGGGTATATAGCAGGATGCGCTCATATCCCAGGATGGGGTATATAGCATGATGAGAGTACATACCAGGATGGCAGTATATAGCAGGCTGGGGGCTATACCAGGATGAGGGACATATATACAAGGCAGGAGGATCATATACAAGGAAGGAGGATCATTACCAGGATGGGGTAGAGATTAGTAGAGATTTTGGGGACATTACCCCCATAACAGTGTCAGCAGCAGATCCTCGCCCCATAACAGTGTGTCATGACCACAGTTTTTGCTTAAAATTTTATTTTCCTATTTTCCGTCTCTAAAACCAGGGTGCGTCTTATGGTTCGGTTCGTCCTATAGTCTGAAAAATACAGTGTGTGTGTGTGTGTGTGTGTGTGTGTATGTGTATGTGTGTGTGTGTGTGTGTGTGTGTGTGTGTGTGTGTGTATGTGTGTGTGTGTATGTGTGTATATATATGTATAAAAGTATATATATGAAACAAATATATCATTTTAGAGAACAAGCTGTTAAGTTAACTGGATATAGCTGGAATAAAGCATGATTATGAATTCCTTTTTTTTCAAGAAGGGCACAACACATAAAATGCCTTCATTTGTTATCTGTGATGAATGGGACATCTCTTGAACCATACATTGAACTTTAGACTGGAGATGAGGTAAGTTTGTGCTCATTGTTTAGTCTTGATGCATTGTCTTGAAGTGAATTGATTGGCTCAAGTCCATGGCTTAGTTACATTATCTAGTTACAGAGTAATATGGTACATTCCTTTGAGATAACAATTCTTGTCGAAACAAGTATCATTTGCTGCTCTTCAGAGTTCTGCTACGATATATTCAATAGACTATATTAAAGCATAATTCTACTTACAAAACCACTTCAGTAATCTAACAATAATAAAATCTTTTGCACTTTGCTTCTTTTTATTTATTACTGATGGTACCCTTTCTGCAAATCTTGAAAGCTACCACTGTCCAATATTATGCACATTAAAATGCAGAGATGCCAAGGGAAAAGAGCTATTGCTCTAGAAGACTCTGCCAGTCCATTAATACATGGTCCACCATTTAGAGAAAATGCATGGAATGACAAAACATATGATGCCTGGGGCCTCTAGAAGCTGGCCACAATCAGTTGATCAGGGTGGTTCTATTCAGAGAGATGAGACTATGTGACCCCATTGTAGAAACTATACCCCTCAAGGAATTTATCTACATGTGTGGTGAGTACCTTCAACCCCCAGGTAACTCAGAAAATTTTAGAACATTGAGCAGTGAAAATAAACCATATTATCTCACAAAAATGCTGCCTTAGCCCCAAATTATTTATTTTCACAATTTCTCTGGAGTATATTGATACCCCATATGTGGTGAAAAATTACTGTTTGGGTGCATTGCACAGCTCAGAAGGGAAAGCTCGCCATTTTGGCTGGAATAGATTGCGAACACTATGTCATATTTGAAGGGCCTTGACTTGCCAAAACAGCAGAAACCCAGATAAGTGACCCCATTTTGGAAACTTAGGGTACCGTCACACTTTAGCGATGCTCCAGAGATCTGACCTGGTTAGGATCGCTGGTGCGTCAGACCATGGTCGCTGGTGAGCTGTCAATCAGGCAGATCTCACCAGCGATCAGTGACCAGCCTCCAGCAACGCGTGGAAGCGATGCTGTGCTTGGTAACTAAGGTTAATATCGGGTAACCAAGCAAAGCACTTTGCTTGGTTACCCGATATTTACCTTGGTTACCAGCGCGCACCGCTTAGCGATGGATCTCTGAACTCCTAGCCAGATTACACATCAGGTTAATAAGCAAACCGCTTTGCTTATTTACCCGATGTGTACTCTGGCTACGCGTGCAGGGAGCAGGGAGCCAGCACTGGCAGACTGAGAGCGGCGTACGCTAGTAACCAAGGTAAATATCAAGTAACCAAGCAAAGGACTTCGCTTGGTTACCCGATATTTACCTTGGTTACAGCTTACCGCAGGCTGCCAGAAGGCTCCCTGCACATTCAGATCGTTGCTCTCTCGCTGTCAAACACAGTGATGTGTGCTTCACAGCGGGAGAGCAACGTCCAAAAAAAATGAACCAGCACTGTGTGTAACGAGCAGCGATCTCACAGCAGGGGCCAGATCGCTGCTCAGTGTCACACACAGCGAGATCACTAATGAGGTCACTGGTACGTCACAAAACACGTGACTCAGCAGCGATCTCGCTATGTCAGAAGTACCCCTAAACCTCTTGAAGAATTCATCTATAGGATTTGTGAGCATTTTTACTCTGCATGCGATTCATAGAATTGTAAAAAATTAGGCTGAATAAATGAAAATGACTTTTTTTGTTTTATTTTACACTAAATTTTTGCTTTGGCACAAAGTTTTTAATTTTCAAAAGGGGTAATGGGACAAAACGAATGTTACAATTTTTTGTTCAAGGCTCAGAAAGGAAGGAGTGCAATATTGGACTTCAGATTTTGCTGAAATGGTTTGAGAGTGCCATGTCACATTGGCAGAGCCACAAAAGGTGCCAGAAAAACAGAAAACCCCACAAGAAGTGACCTCATCTTACAAACCATACTCCTCAGTGAATTCATCTAAGATTCCAGTGATCATATTAACACCACAGGTGTGTCACAGAATTTTCTACCATTGGGCGGTAAAGAAAAAATAATTTTATTTTTACTACAAAAATTTATTTTTTGTCCTAGATTTCACAGTGTGAAATGGGTAAAAATGGTGCCAAAATTTGTCGCACAATTTCTGCTGAGTGTGGCATATACCCCACATTTAGCTGTACAGATTCCGCCTGGCCTCTGTTCAGTGTTGTCCTTTTCAGAAGTACACATAACTGTGGTTGACTGTGCTTTTATGCACCACTGAAAAGACAGACACGGCTGGATCATAGGACAGACTGAGTCTAAAGGCCCCTTTACACACTGAGACTTTCAGCGATCCCACCAGCGATCCCAACCTGATAGGGATCGCTGGTAAGTTGCTAGGAGGTTGCTGGTGAGAGGTCACACAGTCAGACGCTCCAGCGATCCCACCAGCAACCTGACCTGGCAGGGATCGCTGGAGCATCGCTACACCGGTTGCTGGTGAGCTGTCACCAGCAACCAGTGACCAGCCCCCAGCCAGCAGCGACGCACTGAAGTGATGCTGCACTTGGTAACTAAGGTAAATATCGGGTAACCAACCCGATATTTACCTTGGTTACCAGCGCACGCAGCTACACGTGCAGAGAGCAGGGAGCAGCGCACACTGCTTAGCGCTGGATCCCTGCTCTCCTAGCTACAGTACACATCGGGTTAATTACCCGATGTGTGCTGCAGCAACATGTGCACAGAACAGGAGCCGCGCAAACTGCTTAGCACTGGTTCCCTGCTCTCCTAGCTACAGTACACATCGGGTTAATTACCCGATGTGTGCTGTAGCTACACGTGCAGAGAGCAGGGAGCCGCGCACACCGCTTAGCGCTGGCTTCCTGCTCTCCTAGTTACAGCACACATCGGGTTAATTACCCGATGTGTACTCTGCTACACGTGCAAGGAGCAGGAGCCGGCACTGACAGGGAGAGCTGCGGAGGCTGGTAACGAAGGTAAATATCGGGTAACCAAGGACAGGGCTTCTTGGTTACCCGATGTTTACCGTGGTTACCAGTGTCCGCAGAAGCCGGCTCCTGCTGCCTGCACATTTAAGTCCCCTTTACACACAGACTTTCTAGCGATCATGCTGCACAGCGGGAAACAAAGGACCAAAGAATGGTCCTGAACGATTTGTAGCGATCAGCAACTTCACAGCAGGGGCCAGGTCGCTGATGTGTTTCACACACTGCAATGTCGCTGGGGAGGTCGCTATTACGTCACAAAACCAGTGACATTACAGCGATGTCGTTTGCGATGTTGCAGTGTGTAAAGCCACCTTAAGGAGACTCCATCTGCCTCATTCTAGGAAATTTTCCGTTCGGGTTTCCACCTGAATCACGTATTTCAGAGATTTGCAAGGAAACCCAATATAAGCGCTCAGTGTTAAGCACAGAATTAAGCTGAGCCTTACTGCGATTTTTGGAAGGACGAATGAATAAATCAACAGCAGGTCAACAATTGCTTTTGTTTAACTGTTACACCTTTCACTATCAGTTTGTGCGATAACAGCGATACCATATTTATATTTTTTTTTATATTTCACTACTATAAAAGTAAACTCTCTCCCCATTTTTTTTTTTTGTTTAAGTATTTGCATTTCTATATTTTAAAAGTTATAACACAGGTTTACAAAAAAAAATAAATAAATAAATAATAATAATTAATAATATATATATATATATATATATATATATATATATATATATATATATATATATATATATATATATATATTTCGGGTGCCAAGGTTTATTTGAATGGAGTTAAGGTATTTTGAAGGTGCTGAATAAAAAAATCCAATCCCTTTTGCAGAATTGGTTCTAGTTTTTGAGATAATGCACATGCATGAAAATAATTCATTCCCCCAATAGCTTTTGGTCTTTCTTTTGACTCTAACAGTGTCTAAGGTGAAGAAACATCCCATATAATTATTTTGTATTTCAATTTGTAGGCCTACAATGCTATAAAAGTGACTTTTTGAATCCAGAATACTATTGTGAATTTGCTGAGGGATGAAGTCGGCTACAGTATAAGTTTGTCAACCCAGTCTTGCTTTATACCCAAAACGTTCTGTCTTAATAAGTAAATACATGGAAAAATGATGACTTCAAAGCCTGCATCAACAATCCTGATGTATTCAGCCACATCTATACAGAGTACATGATTGAAAAAAGAAGAAATATCACAGATGTTGTGTATCGCGTATACCTGGCTTATTTCGGAGTACAGCTTGGAGACCAGGATAAGTCTTGACCTCTACATATGGTTTGCAAAACATGTATGGAGTACTTAGGACAGTGGATAAGTGTTGAAAGAAAAAGTTTAAACTTTTGTGTGTCAATGGTATGGAGAGAACCAAAAAACCACCATGATGAGGCTTTAATCGTTACAAGAAAGCTTGGTGGGATTATTGCGATTTGTAATCAGCGACACGACCTATTCCACATGGCAATGACATTCCCATAACAGTGTTTTCCAGATGATCCACTGTCATACTCTGAAGAGAAGCAGAGATTGGAGTGAATGGCAGGTAGTAGCAGCTCTACAAGGCCTCAACCTTTAAGCCAAAAAGAACTCAATGACCTGATTTGGGACTTAAATCTGTCCAACCAAGCAACTGAAATTTTAGCATCCAGACTTAAGGCACAAAATCTTACACAGGCGGAAGTTAAAATTACAGCCCACTGGACAAGAAAAGAGAGGCTTCTCCTATATTTAAACCAAGATGAGATAAACTTGTATACTGCAATGATATCCCAGGAATTTTACTTCAATTGGGACTAATGGAATATCGACTAGAAGACTGGAGCAATTTATAGATCGCTCCATTTGAAGCTTGAAATGTGTTTGCTTGCACAATGGTAACAGTTATAAGTCTCCTCCCATTGCTCACTCAACAAAACTTAATGAAGAATATGAAAATGTAAAAATCATATTACAGAACTGTTATCATGAACATCAGTGATCAATGTGTGTTGATCTGAACAGATGGTGAACAACTTGTCAGGACAGCAATCTGGGTACACAAAATACACATTCTTCATGTGCCTCTAGGATAGCAGGGCAAAGCAAGATCATTGGACAAAAGTGTCATGGTCTATAGGGGAAGAAATTATTGTTGGCACTGGAAATATCATCAACAAAATGATTCTCCCACCACTTCATATTAAGCTAGGATTAATGAAGCAATTTGTTAGGGCTTGGGACAAAATCGGGTAAGGCTGCTTTCACATATCCGGTTTTTGCAGTGCGGCTCAATCTGGCTTAAAAACCTATGCAACGGATGCGGCGAAAAAAACTGATCCGTTGCATAAGTTTTTCCATGCGGCCTGTCCGTTTTTTGACGGATGCGGCTTGATACTGAGCATGCGCAGTGCAAAAAAACACATCCGTCGGCCGGATGCGGTTTTTGCCGCAGGACGCCGCATCCGGCGTCCATAGGCTTGCATTGTAAATCGAACCGCATCGGCGCAATGTGTTTTTTTTCGCGGCACAAAAAAAACGTGCCAGGCAACGTTCCATCCGGCCGCTGCATAAGCTAAATATGCCGCATCCGGCAAAAACCGGACGCAACGCAAGGCCATGCGGCACAATACGGCGCTAATGCAAGTCTATGCGGAGAAAAAAGGCAACCGGCGGCAAAAAAAGGGTTGCTTTTTTCTGCAAAGCGCCGTATTGTGCCACTCAGCAAAAACCGGATGTGTGAAAGCGGCCTTATTGCTTCAAGGACATTTGTATATCATTCCCTGGATTGAGCATTAAAAAACTAAAAGCCGGAATCTTTGATGGTCTTCATATTCATAAACTCATATTCTATTCCAATTTTATCATCACATGCATGAATGACACTGAGGTTTCGGTCTGGAAGAGTTTTGTATGTGTTGTGAAGAACTACTTTGGTAATCACAGAGCAATTATGAAGAATTGGTCCAATATATGCTCGCTAACTTCAGAAATTTGAGACTTAATATGAGCATAAAGTCTCCATAGCATTTAAACAGATTTCCAGATACCCTTGGAGACTTGAACAAGGAACAAAGCGAGAGGTTCCTTGAGGATATGAAGGCGATAAAGGAGAGATATCAAGGTAGACGGGACATACACGTGATGGCTGACAACTGTTGGGAAGTCTTCAACGTGATTGTCTTGATAACACACAAAAGGAAATGGCATAAACAGTGATTTTTTTTTTTTAAATGTTGACATTAATAAGGATTAATAACTATTTAATATTGTATTAATCAAATCATACATAACTTTTTCCTGTAACTTAAATATATTTAATTTCTTTTTTGTAGGATTTTAGACTGTTTACTTACTAGTTATAAATAATATTCTTGCACTTCTGAATATTTTTAAGGAGTTGTTTTAATTATTAAATCTCAGAAACGAGAGCCGATCTGGCAAAAGTCATTCTTAATCAGAACCATAAACTTAATATAAAACTATTCAGACATCGTTGGCACCAAATTCACTGTATACCAGTGTAATTATTATGTGTTTGTGTTGACAGAGTCATGGGATGTGTGATGTTTTTTGGATAAGTTCATGTTTTTATTTTTACCATTTTTGGTCACAATATTTTTTGAGAGCTTTTTATTATTTATTTGAGAGGATTTTAGAAGTAGACACTAACTGCTATAGTAATTTTTTTTCTCCCTGCCTCTCTGATGACGCTTTGTTTGAGAATCTCAGTCCATACTGGGATACTCAAAGCATGATTAGGAGACTGCATCAGTGATGCTCATTCAGGGGCTGGGCTAGTCCCTGTGCACTGTGCACCATGAAAGCTGGCTCTGTTGTCGGCTAAGATCAGTAATAATGAGCAGACAACAGAGCAGACCGCACTGTCATAGTTACTTAGATTGAAAAAAGCCCTAGGTCCATCTAGTTCAACCTTCCTCCACCAGTTCTACATTTGGTCACCAAGTTATTTATAACCAACAATGTTTTGTATACTGAGGAAATAATCCAGCCCTTTTTTAAAAGCTGTTATAGTGTCTGCCAATACTACCTCTTGTGGTAGGGCATTCCACAGTCTGACTGCTCTAACTATAAAGAACCCCTTCCTACTTAACTGTCGGAATCGCTTTTCTTCCACTCGCAGTGAGTGGCCCCTGGTCCTTAGTATTGTCTTTGGAAGGAATATGTCATGTGCCAGTCCTTTATATTGACCCCACATGTATTTATACAAATAAATGAGATCTCTTCTAAGATGTCTTTTTTCTAAGCTAAACATATCTAACTTTTTCAACCTGTCATCATATGGGAGGCCTTCCATTCATAGTATCATAGTTTTTAAGGTTGAAGGGAGACTCTAAGTCCATCTAGTTCAACCCGTAGATTCCTTGTAGTAGTCTAGTTAGCCGCCTAACTACACTACTACAGTGTGCTTTGCATTTGTATCCTAACATGCATTGGGATTCTCAAACAAAACATCATCAGAGAGGAAGTAGGGAAAAAATACTGTAACAGTTACTGTTAGGAAAGGTGAGGGAATTTTTAATGCAAGTATATTACAAATTAGTTTAGAATATGGCACTAAAAAGATAGGGATTTATATGAAAATACCATTTCCCTTCAGACTCCCCTTTAAAGGTTACTTAATCTACATAACATAGATGTTGCATATATTAGAATCAAAGCTCCATTGATTTGAGATGTCCATCTTTGAACATTTTTACATTAAAAAAGCTTACTTGTTGCATATTTTGCATTGTTTGTTGTAAAAACTGTAACTGCTGATCCTTGGTCAAGCTTTCCTCTGTCCGTGAATGAAGTCCTTTATCTTGCTTCAGAAGATCAACCTCGTTCCTGTAGGCATCTAGTTGCCACCGCAGACTGTCATTCTCTTCTTTTAATGCATAGGCTTGGGCAGCTAGTGCTAAAATAAGAAGCAAAAACAGGAAGGTAAACGACTTGCAGATAGAAATACATTTTTAAAATGTCATCTTTTGACCATTGTAGATTACAGCTACAAAGGGCGTCCCTTGCCCTAGAGGTTCTGGCACATCCATGCCATGCACAAGTCTGCCCATTTGAATTAGACTTGTGTAAAGGGGGCTTTACACGCTACGACGACGCTAATGCGAGGTCGTTGGGGTCACGGAATTGGTGACGCACATCCGGCCGCATTAGCGATGCCGTTGCGTGTGACACCTATGAGCGATTTTGCATCGTCGCAAAAACGTGCAAAATCGCTCATCGGTGACATGGGGGTCCATTCTCAAATATCGTTACTGCAGCAGTAACGAAGTTGTTCCTCGTTCCTGTGGCAGCACACATCGCTCCGTGTGACACCGCAGGAACGAGGAACCTCTCCTTACCTGCCTCCCAGCCACAATGCGGAAGGAGGGAGGTGGGCGGGATGTTACGTCCCGCTCCTATCCGCCGCTTCGCTTCTATTGGGTGGCGGTTCAGTGACGCAGCGGTGACGTCGCTGTGATGCTGCACGAACCGCACCCTTAGAAAGGAGGCGGTTCGCAGGTCACAGCGACATCGCCGGGCAGGTAAGTAGTGTGACGGGTCTGGGCGATGTTTTGCGGCACGGGCAGCGATTCGGTACCAATATCGCAGCGTGTAAAGCGGCCTTAACCCCTTCACGACCGGCCGATTTTTCGCTTTCCGTTTTTTTTTCGCCATTCTTTTTCTGAGAGACGTAACCTTTTTATTTTTCAGTCAATATGGTCATGTGAGGGCTCATTTTTTGCGGAACGAGCTGTACTTTTAAATGAAACCATAGGTTTTACCATATAGTGTACTGGAAAACGGCAAACAAATTCCAAATGCAGAAAAATTGCAAAAAAAAAGTGCGATAGCACTATTGTTTTTGAGATATTTTATTCACTGTGTTCACTTTATGGTAAAACTGATGTGTGGGTGTGATGCCTCAGGTCAGTGCGAGTTTGTAGACACCAAACATGTATAGGTTTACTTTTATATAAGGGGTTAAAAAAAATTCGGAAGTTTGTCTGAAAAAAGTGGCGCACGTTTTACGCCATATTCCGTGACCCGTAGTGTTCTCATTTTTCGGGATCTATGGCTCAGTGACTGCTTATTTTTTGCGACTCAAGCTGACGTTTTTAATGGTACCACTTTTGCGCAGATGCTACATTTTCATCGCCTGTTATTGCATTTTGCGCAAAAGTTGTAGCGACAAAAAAACGTCATTTTGGCGTTTGGAATTTTTTTGCAGCTACACCTTTTGATCAGATTAATTGATTTTATATTTTGATAGATCGGGCGTTTCTGAACGCGGAGATACCAAATGTGTGTATATTTTTTATTTTTTTAACCCTTTAATTTTCAATGGGGCGAAAGGGGGGTGATTTGAACTTTTAGGTTTATTTTTTTAAAATTTTTTTTTACTTTTTTTTTTTTTACTTTTTTTTTTTATTTTACTAGTCCCCCTAGGGGGCTATAGCGATCAGCAATCCGATCGCTCTGCACTATCTGCTGATCACAGCTACACAGCTGTAAACAGCAGATACGTGCACTTCCTGCTTCCCTGGCCTCCGTGCAAAGCGAAAGTGAAAGTGGTTCATGTCTAGCACAGGAGTCATCACATGACCTTGTGCTACCATGACAACCACCGGAAGTCACGTGATCATGTCACGTGACTTCCGGTATCGGGCGGTAAGTAAAAATTTACTGCGATCGCGTTTATACTGGCGCTGTCACATATTGACAGCGCCATTACAGGGGTTAAATGGCACGAGCAGACAACGATTCTGCTTGTGCCTAGCAGGCACACATCTCAGCTGTGAAAATCAGCTGAGATGTGCGCCGATCGCGCCATGCTGCTGCCGGCAGACCGCGGGCAGTAACGTTATGACCGCTAGGACGTAATTTTACTGCCCGCGGTCGTTAAGGGGTTAATGCTCCATTGTCCTGTTTTCATGCTGTGGGGTGTATTAAACATTTGCTTTCCAGTGCTCCCTCAGATAACAGATGATCGCTAAGCAGCACAATAGAAAGATTAACTTATTGTCAGGAGGCCCTTAAAGCGACTCTATAAGATCGTTTTTGCTATGTAATCTGAAGCTGGCATGCTGTAAAGCTGGGTTTACACACTGCAACATCTCAAACGACATCGCTGTAACGTCCCCGGTTTTGTGACGCAATAGCGATGTTGTTTGCGATGTTGCAGTGTGTGAATCACATCAGCGACCCGACCCCTGCTGTGAAGTTGCTGATCGCTACAAATCGTTCAGGACCATTCCTAGGTCCTTTGTTTCCCGCTGTGCAGCATGCATCGCTACAAAGTTTCAGTGTGTGAAGACTTTGCAGCGACTTTGTTAGCAACTTCCCTTTCAAAAAGCTGCTTATCAACGTCCCCAACAACCAGCTAGGTCGCTCTGCAGGTCCAGATCGCTGTTGCGTTGTTGGCCAGGTTTGCCTGTTTGACAGCTCACCAGCGACTCACCAGAGACTTAGGGAGGTCGCTGTTACGTTACAAAACTGGTGACGTTACAGCGATGTCCTTTGCGATGTTGCAGTGTGTACACCCAGCTTAAGAGTTAACATGCAAATTACGGCCATCCGTCTCTTATCTCAAAGTGTGTTTTTGTTTACATGCAATATTAGTTTAAGCCTTTTAGCTTTATCATTAGTGGGTATGAGGAGCCTCATGAGCTGTAGCCTGACTCCACCCCTTCAGTGATTAGCAGCTTCTGTCTATGGAAGTGTAGACTGAATGCCTGGTGTGGGAGGGGGAAGCTGTTTGAGCTCCAGTACATGTTAGAAAAATATCTTTCATGGTGTCAGAACGGCTGCAGCCACTAATCTAAGTGATACATTATTAAAGTCAGAATCTCTTTGCCTACATTATGCTGCTCTCAGATGGGGTAGCAAAAACCAGGTGACAGATTCCCTTTAAACTGCTGAAAACGCAGATAAAAGCATGACACAGACCCCAATGCAGCTGTTGTAACATGCACACATCTAGTCGATCATGGATATGAAAGATACATGTGTGCTATGCCTTTAACCAAACTTATTACAAGTTTTGATTTGTACAGACAATAAGAAAAAAAAGACTTTTATAAGATCCACCCGAGAACAAGTGTTCTTCAATCTTTTTTATTTTGCTTTTTATATGATTGTTTTTCAGAACTATATTGTTTCTACAGCAGTCTGGATTTAAGAGAACCATTAAAAATGCGTACTCGTGCAGACACTTTATCTTTTCTTAGTACCAATAGCTTTAAGGCAGTCACCAGTTGAAGGAGAAATATAATGACAAAAACTGTATAAAAATTTAAATGCTGATATGAGAAAGTGTGGTGGTAACACAAGAACATTACCGCATTAGTAGCACTGAATGACACTTAAGTCATTTCCCTGGGATGCTCCATTTGGACTGTTTTCAATTTAAAATGACATTTTTATTACCATAACTGATAGCAGGTGTTTGTGAGAAAATCGATTAGTATGCAGGGATGAAAATTACTTCTCCCAAATGAATTGTTCAGTCTGTAATATAGGAGGAAAATTGAGTGGCAAAGTGCAAAAGGCCATAAAACATTTCCCAGCTACATTACACATAAATTATCTGGGTTAAGAGAAACATATAGGAAATTGTGGTGTCATTTCCAGAGATTGGACTTCTTTCAGTGTTATTTAGCTACTGATTATTTTCATGCATTTCATCATTTTATAATACAATCTTGTGTTCCTTGGAAGGGGAGAGAATGCCATTATGAGGAACAGATGTTCACAAAAGAAATGCACTCGCTTCTCACATTCTTTACATGAACAATGTCTCTGATTTCAATTTTGGATGAAGTCATCTCCTTTTTTTCATGAAACATTGCAGAAAAGAATATGACCTAATAATTGATTAGAAACGGAGTTTAAATTTACTTAGTCGCAGAAGTAATATTATTAGAAGCCAAGTTAATTTACCAAATTACCCACCATGTGTATAATAAATTCAATATACTGAGGTTTCTAAATAATATGACACTTGACTCCACTAGGCTATAGGACAGCTATTAACTATAGCATAACTTTATTTGGAAACTAATATACTAAAATCCTATTAAACCTCTTTTACCAAGTTTTATTTTGAGGTTTTTACATGTTTGTAGAAGGTGTCAAGTGTCTCTAGAAATCTTGATTTTTTTTTATTTTGCAACACTTAAAGCAAAACTATCAGTAGCCTCAACCCTATTTTTTAATGTAGGCCATACTATGTTGAACAAAATGATAACTTGATATCTGCGATCCCATGATTTACCCCAGAGAAATCCACGTTTTTCTTAATATGTAAATGAACTATTAACATCTATGGGTTGGACATGGATCTCCCTGAAAATCTGCTTTGAGAGCTTATTTTAACCCCTTGAATCACAGACATAGCACGTCCTTTGCTGTATCAGGCTGTCTCTGCCGTGCTATGTCTGTCATGGATTAAAACAGTTACTGTCTGAAAACACACAGTGACTGTCCGTGCCGACAGCAGTTACTACAAGCTGACCAGCATATGAAGATATGCAGGGACCCATTTCAGCGATCCAGAATTTATTTAACCCTCCAGATGCTGCTATCAAGAACGATTGCGACATTTAGCAGGTTGTGGAAGGGACAGGGCTCCCTCTCAGCCCCATTGGCACCCCCATGACAAAATCATGGGGAGCCGATGATTGTCATTGCACCCGGAAGTCAAACAATGACCTCCTGGTGTGCCAGGTATGGTGGCCTGTTAGACCCAGCCATAGGCAGGGTCTAACAGGCCATCTGTCAGTGTAATCTGACAAGTCTCATGTATTGCAATTCATGTCTATTGCAATGCATGAGACCAGTGACCAGAAAAACAAAAAGTTAAAAGTGAAATGGAAGGACTATCATACCACTGCAAATCTACCAAGACCCAGCCGTCCCTCAAAAATTTCATTTCAAACAAGGAGAAGACTGATCAAAGATGCAGCCAAGAGGTCCATGATCACTCTAGATGAACTGCAAAGATCTACAGCTTAGGTGGGAGAGTCTGTCCATAGGACAACAATCAGTCGTACACTGCACAAATCTGGCCTTTATGGAAGAGTGGCAGGAAGAAAGCCATTTCTCAAAGATATCCATAAAAAGTGTCATTTAAAGTTTGTCATAAGCCACCTGGGAGACACACCAAACATGTGGAAGAAGGTGCTCTGGTCAGATGAAACCAAAATCGAACTTTTTGGGCACAATGCTAAACGATATGTTTGGCGTAAAAGCAACACAGCTCATCACCCTGAACACACCATCCCCACTGTCAAACATGGTGGTGGCAGCATCATGGTTTGGGCCTGCTTTTCTTCAGTAGGGACAGAGAAGATGGTTAAAATTGATGGGAAAATGGTTAGAGCCAAATACAGGACCATTCTTCAAGAAAACCTTTTGGAGTCTGCAAAAGACCTGAGACTGGGACGGAGATTTGTTTTTCAACAAGACAATGATCCCAAACATAAAGCAAAATCTACATTGGAATGGTTTACAAATAAACGTATGCAGGTGTTAGAATGGCCAAGTCAAAGTCCAGACCTGAATTCAATCGAGAATCTGTGGAAAGAGCTGAAAACTGCTGTTCACAAACGCTCTCCATCCTACCTCACTCAGCTCCAGCTATTTGCAAAGGAAGAATGAGCAAGAATTTCAGTCTCTCGATGTGCAAAACTGATAAGACACATACCCCAAGCGACTTGCAGCTGTAAATGCAGCAAAAGGTGGGGCAAAAAGTACTAACTTAAAGGGGCCGAATAATATTGCACTCCCCAATTTTCAGTTTATTATTTTTTATAAAAGTTTACAACAAGCAATAAATTTTGTTCAACTTCACAATTGTGTCTCACTTGTTGTTGATTCTTCACCATAAAATAAAAATTTTTATCTTTATGTTTGAACCCTGAAATGTGGGAAAAGGTTGAAAAATTCAATGGGGCAGAATACTTTCACAAGGAACTGTATAAAGTAAATTCTTGACTTTGTTGATTTGCTTATTCTACCTCCCAAAGATCGCTGTAAGGGCTTGGCTCACGTTTATCCTGTGCTCTAAGCTAAGTACTTATATTGGGGTTTCCGTGTAAATCTCTGAAATACGCGATTTAGATGGA
This sequence comes from Anomaloglossus baeobatrachus, assembly GCF_048569485.1. Classification (NCBI taxonomy): domain Eukaryota; kingdom Metazoa; phylum Chordata; class Amphibia; order Anura; family Aromobatidae; genus Anomaloglossus; species Anomaloglossus baeobatrachus. The sequence continues at coordinate 625,069,198 of NC_134354.1, forward strand.
ACCCCAGATGGAATATTCCCTATAATGAGGCAGATGGAAACACTTTGGACTCTCTCTTGCTTCTGATTTGCCCATGTCAGTCTTTGTATGTGTGCATAAAAATGCGGTTGACCACTTTTTTTGTGCAAATCTTAAAACCAGACAGCACTGAATAGAAGCCACACAGCCCACAGTATCTCTGCTGCCTCATTAGTGAACGGAGTGAATGGATATGTGAGGGATTTAATGTGAAAAACCTATTTTGTAGATTTAGTTGGAAAGTCCGACATAAGTGCTCAGTGTAGACAATTCAGGGACTCTGTATAGGGAGTCTGCAAACTATTGTAGGAAAACACTGCACTCCAAAAGTCAAACAGCACTCCTTCCCTACCGAGGCTCATCGTGTGGCCAAACGGTATTGCACAGTCACATATGGGGTATTGTCACATTCACAAGAAATTATGTAACAATCATGCTATCACTTTTTCCTATCGTCAAAATGTAAAATCTAAGGCTAAACCATCATTTCCCCAGGAAAATTATTGAAATTATACAAATTGTGTTATACTCATGTTTAATTCATTTGTATGTATTATAACAATACAAAAAAAAAAAACAAAACAGAAAAAACTGCAAATTGGAGATAATTTCACACAAAACCCCAAAGATGGTCCAGACAAAATTGTTGGCACCTTTTCAAGACTTTGAGTAAACAAACTTGTATTAAGCATGTGATACTTGTTCAAAGTCACCTGTGACAAGTAGGTGTGGGCAATTACAAAAGCACACCTGAAACCAGAGATAAAAAGTGGAAAGTTGACAATTTTTGCATTGTGTGTCTGTGTTTGCCACTCACACTAAGCTTGGTGAACAGAAAGATGAGAAGAGATCTGTCTGAAGACTTAACCAAAATTGTTGAAAAATATAAACATTCCCAAGGTTACAAATCCATCTCCAGAGATCTTGATATTCCTTCGTCCTCAGTGTACAACATAATCAAGAAGTTTACAACCCATGGCATTGTAGCTTATCTCCTTGGATGTGGACAGCAGAGAAATATTTATGAAAGACTGCAATACAGAATAAGCCGGATGGTGGATAAGCAACACCAATCAAGTTCCAAAGAAATTAAAATTGCCTTGCAGGGTCAGATCAGTGTCAAACAATCGTTGACATTTGAATTAAATAAAATACTATGGCAGGAAACCCAAGAGGACCCCACTGTGAAACGGATACATAAAAAAAACTAGACTGCAGTTTGCCAAATTGTACATGACTAAGCCAAGCGTTTTTGGACTGATGAGAGCAAGATAGAGCTTTTTGATAAAGCACATTACTCTACTGTTTACCGAAAATGGAATAAGGCCAACATAGAAAAGAACACAGAATCTACGTCAAATATGGTGGAGATTCAGAGATGTTTTTGGGTTGTTTGTTTTGTAGCTTTTGGCACTGGGTGCCTTGACTGTGTTCAAGAAATCACAAAATCTGAAGATTACCAAATTATTTAGGGTGGCAATGTAGTGCCCAATATCAGAAACTGGAATTGCATCCTAGGTCATGGGTCTTCGAGCAGGACAATGACCTTAAACATACTTTAAGAAACAAGCAGAAAGGGATGGAAACAAAGTGCTGGAGAGTTCTGAAGTGGCCAGCAATGAGTCCGGATTTAAAACCAATTTAACACCTTTGGAGAAATCTTAAAATTGCTGTTGGCAGAAGTCACCCTTCAAATATGAGCGACTTGGAGCAGTTTGCAGGGTCCAAAATTCTTGTTGAGAGGTGTAAGAAGCTTGTTGATGGATATAGGCGATTGATTGTAGTTATTTATTCCAGTGTGAGTAACCAAATATTAAGTTGAGGATGCAAACAATCTTATCCTGCCCAATTTTGGGGTTGTGTGTGAAATTATATGAAATTTACCTTTTCTGTTTTTTCATTTTTTTTATTTTTTTTTTATTTGTGTTGCTCCAAATACAAACAACAGTAATAAACAAACCTGTGTCTAACAAAACACATGAAATTGTAATAATTTTCTGGGAGAAATGCTTCATTTTTTGGAACAATTTCAAGGTTGCCAACACTTTTGCCCTCGACTATGTTCAGACAATAAATTTTAATAGCTGATTTACAGATATAAAAAAGTGGATTTCTTTAGAATAAAATAGTCATATCGTACATACCAAGGTATCATTTTATTAATGATAAAAGTGCTGCTGAATGAACAGACAGGTAATATTTTCATATAAATGTATCAAAGGAATAAGAGCTGCGCGTTTCAACACTAGACTGATGTCTTCCTTAGGCCAGGCACGTTTCATACATGTCTGGCCTGAGAAAGACATCAATTCCAGACTGGCCAAGGGTCACCTCATCAACACTGGACAGGTTCATAGGCATATATGAGGATATTGAGTTTGGATCTGTAGCTTCCCGGCTAGTCCATGGCGCATACAACAAAACACAGATGTGTGAAACTGGCCTAGTTCTTGCTAAAAATCACCTAATAATTACATTTTATATATTCTTTAAGTAATATAAAGCACATAAGACAACTGACAAACTCCAATCTAGAAACTGCAGGAAAACCATCATATGTTCCTAGTCAGGTACAAGTTTGACATATACAGTTAGGTCCAGAAATATTTGGACAGTGACACAAGTTTTGTTATTTTAGCTGTTTACAAAAACATGTTCAGAAATACAATTATATATATAATATGTGCTGAAAGTGCACACTCCCAGCTGCAATATGAGAGTTTTCACATCCAAATCGGAGAAAGGGTTTAGGAATCATAGCTCTGTAATGCATAGCCTCCTCTTTTTCAAGGGACCAAAAGTAATTGGACAAGGGACTCTAAGGGCTGCAATTAACTCTGAAGGCGTCTTTCTCGTTAACCTGTAATCAATGAAGTAGTTAAAAGGTCTGGGGTTGATTACAGGTGTGTGGTTTTGCATTTGGAAGCTGTTGCTGTGACCAGACAACATGCGGTCTAAGGAACTCTCAATTGAGGTAAAGCAGAACATCCTGAGGCTGAAAAAAAAGAAAAAATCCATCAGAGAGATAGCAGACATGCTTGGAGTAGCAAAATCAACAGTCAGGTACATTCTGAGAAAAAAGGAATTGACTGGTGAGCTTGGGAACTCAAAAAGGCCTGGGCGTCCACGGATGACAACAGTGGTGGATGATCGCCGCATACTTTCTTTGGTGAAGAAGAACCCGTTCACAACATCAACTGAAGTCCAGAACACTCTCAGTGAAGTAGGTGTATCTGTCTCTAAGTCAACAGTAAAGAGAAGACTCCATGAAAGTAAATACAAAGGGTTCACATCTAGATGCAAACCATTCATCAATTCCAAAAATAGACAGGCCAGAGTTAAATTTGCTGAAAAACACCTCATGAAGCCAGCTCAGTTCTGGAAAAGTATTCTATGGACAGATGAGACCAAGATCAACCTGTACCAGAATGATGGGAAGAAAAAAGTTTGGAGAAGAAAGGGAACGGCACATGATCCAAGGCACACCACATCCTCTGTAAAACATGGTGGAGGCAACGTGATGGCATGGGCATGCATGGCTTTCAATGGCACTGGGTCACTTGTGTTTATTGATGACATAAAAGCAGACAAGAGTAGCCGGATGAATTCTGAAGTGTACCGGGATATACTTTCAGCCCAGATTCAGCCAAATGCCGCAAAGTTGATCGGACGGCGCTTTATAGTACAGATGGACAATGACCCCAAGCATACAGCCAAAGCTACCCAGGAGTTCATGAGTGCAAAAAAGTGGAACATTCTGCAATGGCCAAGTCAATCACCAGATATTAACCCAATTGAGCATGCATTTCACTTGCTCAAATCCAGACTTAAGACGGAAAGACCCACAAACAAGCAAGACCTGAAGACTGCGGCTGTAAAGGCCTGGCAAAGCATTAAGAAGGAGGAAACCCAGCGTTTGGTGATGTCCATGGGTTCCAGACTTAAGGCAGTGATTGCCTCCAAAGGATTCACAACAAAATATTGAAAATAAAATTTTTTTTTTTGGGTTTGGTTTATTTGTCCAATTACTTTTGACCTCCTAAAATGTGGAGTGTTTGTAAAGAAATGTGTACAATTCCTACAATTTCTATCAGATATTTTTGTTCAAACCTTCAAATTAAACGTTACAATCTGCACTTGAATTCTGTTGTAGAGGTTTCATTTCAAATCCAATGTGGTGGCATGCAGAGCCCAACTCGCGAAAATTGTGTCACTGTCCAAATATTTCTGGACCTAACTGTATATAAAAATGAACACAAACCTTACTTGCAAATTAAAGTGGTAGATCTCTACCCAGACTATACCTTCTCAATCAGTATAAAAAGAAAAGATACAGCTCACCGTATGATATTATGCTGGTAAATTCATGTTGTAGAGAAGGTCAGACGGTGCATGGAATAAGGGAGGCTCAAACATGATTGCAGCAAAAAGAAAAAAATATCCAACAGCAACGTCTTCATAGGGAAAATATTTTTCTTAAAATCCCATTTTATTGAAAACGAATTAAAAATCATAGAGCAGAAAGTTGTAAACACGCGGTTGACGCGTTTCAGAAGATAGACTTCCTTAGGCTATGTGCCCACGGGGACATTGTCCTGCGGATATATCCGCAGGACATTCCGCAGGTGCTCCCAAGAATCCGCACCACAACTTCTGTTTGTTTCCATGCTGCGGAATGTCCTCCGGATATGGTGCGGGCATTCTGCATTGAGGATACAGTAACATGGCTTCGGCACTGCATCTTCAATGCAGAACAAGTGCTGCAGTGATCGGGGGAGTTCATACTTACCTTCATCATGCAGCACCTCGCTTTCCGGCGGCCGGGTCACTGTCAGGCAGCGTCTGGTTCACTGTGCTGGAGGTGGGCGGGCCTGAACTAGCTCCGGCTGTCACATGACCGGAGCTCGTGCAGGCCCCGCCCACCTCTTCCTTCCTGTACCTGGCTGGATCCACCGCGCTGCTGTACACCGGATGGAGAAGTGACTCGGGTCTCTATCAAGGCAGGTAAGTATATGGGAGCCTGCGGAGAAATCCGCAACAATAATTGACATGCTGCAGATTTTTCCGCACGAAAATCCGCACGATTTCCGCTGCGGAAATATCCGCAGCGTGGGCACAGCATTTCCCAAATGCCATAGAAATGGCTGGGGAGTAGCTGTGCTGCAGATTTCTGGAAAATCCGCGGATTTTCCGTGAAAAATCCGCGGCAAAATCCGCGCATTTTCCGCAGTGTGGGCACATAGCCTTAATCATAACCATAACAAACACTGCAAAAGAAGGGGTATAAATGAAAAAGAAAATAGGAAGGAGGAAGAAACATACGGTAATTGTCTAACCAGAACATGTGTGATTAGAGACCACAAGAATGCAATTAACCCATTATGCACTGGAAGAAATATCAGGTAATGTTCACCTGATGCATCCGCAAGTTACATATGCTGGAAGCAAAATATATTTTTGAGATGAACACTAGATATCCTAATGGATTAAATAAGAAATCGGATATTTCTCATTTTTATTAATATAAATACATTTTTCATATATTTGTGGGTTTTTTTTGTCAGTGTGAACATTACCTGATATTTCTTCCAGTGCATAATGGGTTAATTGCATTCTTGTGGTCTCTAATCACACATGTTCTGGTTTAGACAATTATGTTTCTTCCTCCTTCCTATTTTCTTTTTCATTTATACCCCTTCTGTTGCAGTGTTTATGGTTATGATTAAGGAAGTCTAACTTCTGAAACGCGTCAACCGCGTGTTTATAACATGCTGCACTATGATTTTTAATTCGTTTTCAATAAAATTAAATTTTAAGAAAAATATTTTTCCTATGAAGACGTTGCTGCTGGATATTGTTTTCTTTTTGCTGCTCTCAATCAGCAGGATTCCTCCACAAGGAAAATAAAATCCATGCTCATTTACGGTGCAGTCACCGTTCCTGCGTTGTTGCACTAGTTCTTGGGGCTGTTGTGACATTTCCTGAGGTGAGTAAGGGCTAAAACTGCTGGAACGGCGCCGGAACTGGAGGAGAGTACAGGAGTGATTATTTTACTTGGGTGAAAAATACCGATTGAGAAGGAGTTGACCAAGGTCACTTGATTCATGCTGCCCAGATAACAGTCAGCTTGAACCAGTGCCAAACCGTTCAATGGTTGCCAGGTATGTTTTTTTTATGTGAAACATTAAAAAAAAGTTTGAAGAGCTGGCTGGAGATTTTGAACAGAGAGGAGACTGCCCGCCTTCTCTCTGATGCACAGGTCTCTTATGCTGTACACAGAACAGAAACAGCTGTCAATCAGCTAAGAAGCAAGCCAGGGGTGGCACAGGATTAGGCTATGTTGAGTATTTGAATGCAGTTACGCTGCGTATTGCACTGCAGCGTAACTGCATGCGTCCTGCGTCCCCAGCACAATCTATGAAGATTGTGCATAATCCATTCCCATGTGGCGTTTTAGAACGCAGCGATTTGCATGCTGCCCAATCGCTGCGTTCTAAAAAGCAACATGTCACTTCTTTCGTGCGCATTGCATGCTGTCTCCATTCTGTCTATAGGGAGAGGCAGCATCCAGAGCGCACAAATTCTGGAGTCACCAAAGTTTCAGAAAGGAGCTTTTCAGCTGCGCTCTGAAGCGGACATGCAGTGACTTTTACACTGCGGTGCAGAGTGCACACACGTGGGCACATAGCCATAGTCACATCTCTGCTCTCTGCCTATAGTCCCCTAGCCAGCATTTTAAACACTATCCTTTCAGAGAAAAACATACCTGGCTGAAGACAGACTTGGCCACTGATGGTTACTGTATTTTTCGGACCATAAGACGCACTTTTTTTCCCCCAAATGTTGGGGGAAAGTTGGGGGTGCGTCTTATGGTCTGACTATATGGCTGCGGCTGGGAATGAGGGTGCTGCGGGTCATCGGGGGCACGAGCAGGCAGCAGCAGCGCCTGCTCGTGACCACGTGGGCCCGCTCATTACATATGCACGCCCATCCTCCCGCCCATCTCTCAGCGCTGAAGCCGGCACTGACAGGTGGGCGGGAGGATGAGCGGGGACGCGCGCATAGCAAAGAGCCGGCATGATCACCCCTGGCAATTACAGCCTGGAGTGATCATGTGCGGCTGTATTCACTGCCCCCCGCGCGTCATTACCAGCGCGGGGTGCAGTGAATCAGTGCACTCACCCGTCCCCGTGTGTGGAGCCGCCCCCCTGCTGCACGCGATGACTTCCTGTCTGTGCCGGTCAGCTGATCTGTGCCGGTCAGCTGATCTGTGCCGAGCTGGTCAGCTGATCGGCACAGACAGGAAGACATCGCGATGCAGCAGGGGAACGGCTCCACACACACAGATCAGCGTGCCAGAGAGGAAGATGATCGGTGCTGCAGGGAGTGAGGAAAAGGTGAGTATAAACGTTTATTTTTTTTCTCTGTGCTATAGGATACAGGCCATATACCAGGATGGTATATGAGCACGATGGGAGTATATGAGCAGGCAGGATGGGAGTATATGAGCAGGCAGGATGGGAGGGCATGTGAACAGGCTGGATGGGGGGGCATGTGAACAGGCTGGATGGGGGGGCATGTGAACAGGCTGGATGGGGGGGCATGTGAACAGGCTGGATGGGAGGGCATGTGAACAGGCTGGATGGGAGGGCATGTGAACAGGCTGGATGGGAGGGCATGTGAACAGGCTGGATGGGAGGGCATGTGAACAGGCTGGATGGGGGGGTATGTGAACAGGCTGGATGGGGGGGCATGTGAACAGGCTGGATGGGGGGGCATGTGAACAGGCTGGATGGGGGGGCATGGGAACAGGCTGGATGGGGGGGGCATGTGAACAGGCTGGATGGGGGGGGGGGGGGGGTATGTGAACAGGATGGATGGGGGTTTATAGCAGGATCATATACAAGGCAGGAGGATCATTACCAGGATGGGGTACCTTAGTAGAGAATTTGGGGACATTACCCCCATAACAGTGTCAGCAGCAGATCCTCGCCCTATAACAGTGTGTCAGGACCACATTTTTTGCTTAAAGTTTTATTTTCCCATTTTCCTCCTCTAAAACCAGGGTGCGTCTTATAGTCCGGTGCGTCTTATAGTCCGAAAAATACGGTACTTTTAAGATTTCCTTTAAATATCACCATTCCTGCAATGTCTGTTTTCCAAAATACTCATTATTTGTCTATGAAGTAGTTCTGGGACATCTTTACTTAGAACACTGCTTTTTGTTATTCCTTTAAGACAACTCCTAAAAATGTTGGAATACATTGCTAAATGAATGGTAAGATTCAATCTGTGAACGGTGTGGTTCTGTACAATCATGGAACTGTCAGCACTGACTGCACAGAGACCCATCTCCAACTGGTAACCTTAAAGGGAACCTGTCACGTGCAATATGCACCAGGAACCACGGGCAGTTCTGGGTGCATATTAGTAATCCCTGCCTAGCAGTTCCTGTATACACTACCAGAGATAAACAGATCTTTAGAAAAAGCATTTCTAAAGATCATTTGTTATATGCTCATGAGGCCCGGAAATAGTCGCAAGGGGGTGAGTTCCCTTGGCTAGCAGACACACCGCACATACTTCACTTTTCATGGCGACTGACGGAGGATGGATGTGCACAGTGCACGTTCCGGAGTCCCCTGGACTTCCGATAATGCACACTAAAATGATTCCGGGTGTAAACTTCCCGGCTTCAGTGTGCTACAGGGCGCGTGACCGGAAGTCTCGGGGACTCCGGATCATGCACAGTGTGCATCCATCCTCCGCCGGCTGTCATCAAGACTGAGGTATGTGCTGTGAAGCTGCGCATTCATTAGCATGTTAGTACGCCGACAGGGACGTGCTAACATGCTATGTGGGCCAGCTAGCCAAGGGAACTCACGCCCTTTGACTATTTCCGGGCCTCCTTGCCAAAGGAAAGGAAGTTACCTAATAATTAAGCACACATTTTATAGGGTGTTGATGTCATTACTAGAGATAAGCGAACTGGCCGTGGTTCGGCTCGAGTTCGGTTCGTCGAATGGAGGTCTCGTCCGAGTTCAGTTCGGCGAACGTTCGACGAACCGAACTCGAACCAATAGGAAATAATGGGAGGCAATCACAAACACATAAAAACGCATTATAAATGTACACATACAGTTAATAAACATTGCCATAACACTTACCGGTCCCCGCGATCCCTCCTGCACTCTGTCTCCTGCCGCTATTCCATCCGATGATCGCTGAATCCTCCCGGTGACCAGCACTGCCAGCAGTGATGCAGGACCTATCGTGACGTCAAAATAGCCATGTGACCAGTCACGTGGCTATTATCTCATTGGCTACAGACTGGTCACATGGCTTTGACGTCATGTCCTGTCCCAGGTCCTGTCATTGCACTCTCCGGTACACGGTACACATTTATGTATCGCCGTGTACCGGCGACATGCTCTAGCACACGGTCGACTCCCCGTTCCGTTAGGGACCGGCTGACACAGCCGGTCATTAACGGAGATCACCGTTGCCATAGCAACGCAGTTAGCGGTGACGTCACCGCTAACCGCGGCTCCGGGAATTACATGATCGGAGCACCGTTGTTATGGTAACGCATCTGTCAGCGTTACCGCTGTTACCGCTAACAGCCAGCAGCACTGATCACTCACGGAGTGAAGGCTGCACGCTGCTTCCCGTGCAGCCTACACGGAGTGAAGGCTGCACGGGAAGCAGCGTCTTCCCCCATGCAGAGCAGAGCAGAGCTGCATTTGTTGAACGAGAAAGACAGAAGACCATGGATCGTGGAGGGCTGACAGGGGGTAAAAAAGATGGAGTCTCTAATGTGTCTGTGTATTTATTTCTATTTTTTCTCTGTGGGGTGTCTTTTTTTTAACCCTTTATTGGAGATTCTTAATGACCGGGTCAAACGTGCCTGACATTAAGAATCTCTGGCTGAATACTAGCTAGTAAAACAAAGCTAGTATTAACTCATTATTACCCAACAAGCCACCCGGCTTCAGGGCTGTTGGAAGAGTTGTATACAGCGCCAGATGATGGCGCTTCTATGAAAGCGCCATTTTCTGGGGCGGCTGCGGACTGCAATTCGCAGCAGAGGCGCCCAGAAACCTCGGGCTAACCTGTGCTGCGGATTCCAATCCCTAGCTGCCTAGTTGTACCTGGCTGGACACAAAAATGGGGCGAAGCCCACGTCATTTGTTTTTTTTAATTATTCCATGAAATAAGTGAAATAATTAAAAAAAAGGGCTTCCCTATATTTTTGGTTCCCAGCCGGGTACAAATAGGCAACTGGGGGTTGGAGGCAGCCCGTGGCTGCCTGCTGTACCTAGCTAGCATACAAAAATATGGCGAAGCCCACGTCATTTTTTTGGTGGGCAAAAAACTTCTGCATACAGTCCTGGATGGAGTATGCTGAGCCTTGTAGTTCTGCAGCTGCTGTCTGCTCTTCTCCATACAGACAGACAGCAGCTGCAGAACTACAAGGCTCAGCATACTCCATCCAGGACTGTATGCAGAAGTTTTTTGCCCCCTGAAAAAATTATGTGGGCTTCGCCATATTTTTGTATGCTAGCCAGGTACAGCAGGCAGGTACGGCTGCCCCCAACCCCCAGTTGCCTATTTGTACCCGGCTGGGAACCAAAAATAAAGGGAAGCCCTTTTTTATTATTTCATGAATTTCATGAAATAATTAGAAAACAAATGACGTAGGCTTCGCCCCATTTTTGTGTCCAGCCAGGTACAACTAGGCAGCTGGGGATTGGAATCCGCAGCACAGGTTGGCCTGAGCTTTCTGGGCCCCACTGCTGCGAATTGCAGTCTGCAGCCGCCTCAGAAAATGGCACTTTCATAGAAGCGCCATCTTCTGGCGCTTTATCCAACTCTTCCAGCACCTGCCTGCTATACCTGGCTAGCATACAAAAATATGGCGAAGCTCACGTCCTTTTTTTGTAGTTTTTTGGCAAAAAAAATAAAAATGCTTCCCTGGATTTTCCATTGCCAGTGAAGGTAACACCAAGCAGTGGGGGTTAGCAGCCAGTAGCTGCTTGGATTACCCTTAGCTAGCAATACAAAAAATGCAGCGGGAGCCCATATATATTTTTTTTAATTATTTATTTAAATAACTAAAACCAGAATGGGCTTCCCTGTATTTTGATTGCTGGACATCACAGTGCTGTAAAAATAAATCTTTAAAAAAAATGACGTAGCGCTCCGCGATATTTTTGATTCTCAGCGCAGATAAAGCAGACAGCTATGGGTTGCCACCCCCATCTGCCTGCCGTTACCTTGGTTGGCAATCAAAATACAGGGAAGCCCATTAATTTTTTCTATTTAAAAATTAGTTAAAAAACAAATGACGTTGGGTCCCCCCATTTTTGATAGCCAGCTAGGGTAAAGCAGACGGCTGTAGCCTGAAAACCACAGCTGGCAGCTTTACCGTGGTTGAGGATCCAATGTGGAGGTCCCCTCAGGCTCTTTTTTTATAATTATTTTATAAATATTAATAATTACACTATAAAAGTAGGGTCCCCCCCAAATTGGATCACCAGCCAAGGTAAAGCGGACGGCTGTGGTCTGGTATTCTCAGGGTGGGAAGGCCCATAGTTATTGGGCCTTCACAGCCTAAAAATAGCAGGCCACAGGCACCCCAGACGTGGCGCATCCACTAGATGCACCAATCCTGGCGCTTCACCCCAGCTCATCCCGTGCCCTGGTGCAGTGGAAAACGGGGTAATAAATCGGGTTGATACTAGCTGTAAAGTCACCTGAGATCAAGCCCAGCAGTTTGTGATGTCATGGCGTCTATTAGATACCCAACATCATAAACTGTCAGTACTAACAAAAAAAAAAAAAAAAAAAAAAAAAAATCGACAAAAGAAATTTATTTGAAAAAACAGTCCCCAAAACATTTCCTCTTTCACCAATTTATTGTAAGAAAAAAAATAAAAGGGGTCCCACGACGACTCTGGACCGTCTAGAATATGGAGGGGAGACACTCAGGGAACGTATCCCCCATTTTCTAGGAGTGCAGACCCTTCATGTGAGGAGTGTGGGTGCAATGAATCTGCACTCACATTCCCCGGGTCCACAGCAGCAGAGTCCATGTCGTAATGGTTGCTACCAAAGCTGCAATGCCCTGCTCATGAGGTAAGGGCATGCCTAATCATGAGAACTATTCTACATTTCCAAATATTGGTATTTGCTGATATTATTGCTATTCCACCTACTATATATTGGGGATAGGATCTTAGAGCTGGAATACCCCTTTAAGTCCAGTTATCCAGCTGAATGAATACTTAACAACAGAGCTCGCTATTTAGATGTGTTTTCTTGTGGCGTATAACGGACTCTCATGTTTGGTAGTCGTTCAGCAGGGAAACTATAAAAGCAAATCCCTCCATTTGGAAATGTAGTATATAACTCTCCTGATCAATTATGTTCCTTACCTCATGAGCAGGGCATTTCAGTAATAATAATAATTTATTCATTTATATAGCGTTATTATATCCATAGCGCTGTATGTCTTTGGAGTGTGGGAGGAAACCGGAGTACCCGGAGGAAACCCACGCAAACACGGGGAGAACATATAAACTCCTTGCAGATGGTGTCCTTGGTGAGAATTGAACCCAGGACCTCAGCGCTGCAAGACTGCAGTGCTAACCACTGAGCCACCGTGCCGCCCATTTAGCTTACAGATGCATAACCACCACTCACTGTGTCTGAACACAGGAAGCTGAGCTGACAGCCGCTCTGTGCATGCAGCAGCGTCTATTGTGAAGGAGAGGGCCGTGGGGGGATCAACGCTGCACAGGTACCGTGGGACACCGGGGAACACCGGTGGTGTTATAGGGGGTGACCTGGCAGGGCCTGGGGAGGAGTTTTCTGTCGCATGTGTCATGGCACATGCGACAGAAATCAGAGGAGTAGGGTGAATGCGGCCGACGCGCTGCTGTGCGTGCGGCCATCTTTGATTTCTGGGAGAGCATCAGGGGGGGGCACTTTGGCGACACCGGGGGACCGGAGGGGACTGGGGAGGAGATTTATCATGTTTGTTCATGCCAGATGGGAGATAAATAATTTTTTACCGGCGCTGTCATTTACTGTAACGTGATCATCGGTGTACGGTGTATACCTGTGATCACGTGAGCGGGGACCGGAAAAACCGTCCTGAATCATGACCTCCAGGGTCTCAGCTAGCCCTGAAACCCCGGAGATTTTCTGACGCTGGGGGGGCGTTATTCACTTATTTCTGCCTGCTGTTTATAAACGGCAGATCAGAATAAGGCTACATTAACACGATCGATCCATTTTTGCGGTCTGCAAAAAAGGTCCATTTTTTTCACGGGTGCATCCGTGTGGCATCTGTTTCCGTTCCGTAGACGGTCCGTATGTCATCTGTTTGTCATCCGTGTGCCTTCCGTTTTTTTTGTGTACTGCAAAAAAACTGAAGGAGGGAAAATACATAAATTTACCCAGGATCCATAGCTTCATCCTACATGAGGCGGTCACATGTTCACTCCAGTGCCATTTTCTACTGCTTTTCACAGCGTAGAGCGCTCTCGTGATTTTCTTGTGCTTGTGCACTTCATATCAGTCTTTTCTGTCATTATAATGGCAGAAAGACACAATGTCCCACTCTCCTGCATTTTGTAATTTTGCACCCTTTGGTGCCTTTCATGTGGCACTAAGGGGTGCTTAGCTTTGTATTTAGCCAAAAAAATGAAAAAAAAAATGACATAGGGTTCCCCCTATTTTGGTAGCCAGCTAGGGTAAAGCAGACGGCTGCAGCCTGCAGACCACAGCTGGCAGCCTCACCTTGGCTGGTAATCCAAAACTGAGGGCACCCTTACGCTGTTATTTTAAATTAAATAATAATTAAAAAAAAAAAAAACACGTAGGGGTCCCCGCAAAATTGGATCACCATCCAAGGTAACGCAGACAGCTGGGGTTTGATATTCTCAGACTAGGGAGGTCCATGGTTATTGGACTCTCCCCAGCCTAAAAATAGCAGGCCGCAGCCGCCCCAGAAGTGGCGCATCCATTAGATGTGCCAATCCTGGTGCTTCGCCCCAGCTCATCCCGTGCCCTGGTGCGGTGGCAAACGGGGTAATATATGGGGTTAATACCAGATGTGTAATGTCACCTGGCATCAAGCCCTGGGGTTGGTGAGGTCAGGCGTCTATCAGATACCCGACATCACCAACCCAGTCAGTAATAAAAAAAAATAGACGACAAACACATTTTTATTTGAAAAAACACTCCCCAATACATTCCCTCTTTAACCAATTTATTAGAAAGAAAAACAAATCCAGGTCTGGTGTAATCCAAGGGGTTGCCATGACGATCCACACTGTCCCAGTCAATGAAGAGCAGGATGTTCCCCATTGGCTGGGAGACCAGTGCAGTGACCTGAGCTAACATCAATGGGTCAGCCCAGGTCACTGCAGGGGATGACAAGTACTGCTGTCAGTGAGGTACATTACCTGCGCTGATCTCCTGCACTGCTGACAGCACCTGTCACTGAGTTCAATGACCGCCGCCTTCACAGCCAAGTATCGCGAGCGGCCCGTGACGTCACCACTAGTCAGTCTCGGGTCGGAAGCGAGAGAAGGTGATGTGACAAGCGGCGGCCATGGAGGACAGTGACAGTGCTGAGGTCGGGACTTCATCACCGCAGGTAAGCCGAGCGGGACCATGTGTGCAGAGTGCAGGTGGGCGAAGCCATGTGTGCTGGCGGCGGAGTGCGAAGTGGGTGGCGCTGAGGACGTCAGTGTCGTGGACTGCTTGGCTGGGGACAGGTGAGTGTGAGTGTGTGTGTGTGTGTGTGTGTGTGTGTGTGTACACATGCCGCATGCAGGAGGGGGCGAGTGAGCTGAGCGGAGAAGTGTGGGCTTCCTGCACGTAACTAGGATAAACATCGGGTTACTAACCAAAGCGCTTTGCTTGGATACCCGATGTTTATCTTGGTTACCAGCTTCTGGCAGGCTGCCAGCGATGGCTCCTGCACACTGTAGCTGTAAAAAGCCCTGCTTTTTGCTGCTAGAACCGTTCTCGAACGTATCTAGAACTATCGAGCTTTAGCAAAAAGCTGGAGTTCTAGTTCGATCTAGAACAGCCCCCATAATCACTCGAGCCGCGAACTGGAGAACCTCGAACCGCGCTCAACTCTAGTCATTACACCCTCCTCCTTAAGGAGATGCACAACACCTGATTTACTTAATTGGTAGTTGTCTGTCAAGCCTATACAGCTTGGAGTAGGACAACATGTATAAAAATTATCATGTGATCAAAATACTCATTTGCCTAATAATTCTGCACACAGTGTATTGTATTGGGAACTAAATTAGAAACATTTTTCAAGTCTTAAAAAGATATTTCCACAAAAAGCAAGACCATAAGAGAACGTAATGAGAAAAAAAACAATATAGAATAACACAAGGTGATAGATACTTTTTAACCACCACACCCACTAACCACCACACCCACATATTATTGTGGTGTTGATCCTATTAACGTAAGGTGTGGATAGTGTAGAGACACCAGACAGATCGCATAGACCATGTATAACGACAAAAAGAAGAAAGAATGCGATCGGACGTCATTTGCAATTTTAAATAATGCTTTTTTATTTATTTTTGGATGTGGCTGTAAGAAGAGATGCACAAAACATGATGCAGACAGACATCTACAGGAAAGCAACACCATCGAATATGTTGCTACATGCATCCTCAGCTCATCCTCGGTAAATGATTAATTCTGTCCCAACGGGACAGTTCCTGCGTTTACGCAGGATCTGGTCCGTTGAGTCGGAGTTTGAACAACGCGCAGAAGAACTTAAAGAAAGGTGTTTGAAACGGGGCTATAGCCGACGTGCAATTAAACGAGCCTATAATAGAACCAGACATTCCTTGAGAGATGATTTGCTGTAAGCCTCTAAAAAAACATCGAGTTTAAAACCAGTCAGATTTGTTACTAACTAGAATTCCCGTTTCCCGCAAATAAGGAAATGTTTGGAGAAGGCATGCCCTATTTTAATGGCTGACCCCATCCTTTCTAAGATTCTGCCTAATAGACCACTAATTTCGATGAGGCGATCGTGGAATTTACGCGATATTTTGGTATCGAGCCATTATGATGTGGGGGATAGGATGCAGTCGTTTCTTGATGGCGGTAATCCCAGACTTGGATCTAGGCAATGTGGACGACACATTGCATGTCCGAACATGGAACACACGGATTGTTTCTCCAATTCATCTGGGACAAGGACATTCAGTATTAAAAAATCTATAACATGCAGGACTAGTGCAGTTATTTACTACGCAGTATGTCCTTGTCCCAAGATATATGTAGGACTAACAACTCGCCCTTTCAAACTTTGCATAAGGGAACATGTGAATGGAATTAATGCAGCGGCTGATGAGGTGGATGTATCAATTTTAAAAACACTGCCGAAAAACGTTAGACTTTTCCATCAATCAAATGGGGCACTGTTGAAAGTCCATGGCATTGATTCCATGAGACTATCTTGGCTGGTTATCAAAATTGTGGGGACCGCACGCTGTTTTTGTTTTTTTTTTTTTTAAATTACCCCCATGCATTGTCAGCAGCAGATCCTCGCCCCATAACAGTGTGTCATGACCACATTTTTTGTTTAAAAATTTTGTGTTCCTATTTTCATCCTCTAAAGGAGGTCCGGTGCGTCTTATAGTCCGAAAAATAGGGTATTTACAGTGGAAGCACAACACTATGAGGTTGTGTGCTTCATACAAAACTGCACGTGTCCACATGGTGTTGTGCTTCCACTGTAAATAAATGAACTGTACTGCATCTGTGCTGGATTCAGTTTTCGTCAAAACAACGCAAATGTGAAACCGGCCTAATGCAGATAAAGGTGAAGAAAGCCATAACTGGCAAATGCTTCCACTAAGTTTATGACCGGAAAATTCAGATTTGCATTGTCCTCATTTGCCCTAGATTTTATATATGATCATCTGAGTACAATAGAAGGAACATTAAAAAGAATTATTGGAAGAGAATTGACCACACACATTGAGTGACTCAATGGAATCACTGTCCAGACAGAACATTAGAAGAGGAGCTTCACAGGAGACAGGCAGATGAGGTCATGAAGCAGTCCTCAGGTTTGGAAAGATAGATAACCTTCAAAGAGGAACCTTGCCAAATAGTAATGATCTCATAGATAAGTCCATGTGATAAAAACTGATACTGACATTTTTAGGATCCGCTGATCGTCCTTCACATGCACATCATAAGAACATATGTTGTATGTTAACTAGCATATTTTTTTTCCAATTATCTTCCTAAGCTGCAGTCATAGATCCTCCTCACATCAATTTAACCTCGCCAAACACATATAAATCAAAAAGCTTTATATGGGTCCAGATTACAGACTTGAATAAATGTATATAAAAACAGCTGCCAAATGTTACACTAAGGGTACCTTCACACTTAGCGATGCAGCAGCGATCCGACCAGCGATCTGACCTGGTCAGGATCGCTGCTGCATCGCTACATGGTCGCTGGTGAGCTGTCAAACAGGCAGATCTCACCAGCGACCAGTGACCAGCCCCCAGCCAGCAGCGACGTGCAAGCGACGCTGCGCTTGCACGGAGCCGCCGTCTGGAAGCTGCGGAGACTGGTAACTAAGGTAAACATCGGGTATGGTTACCCGATGTTTACATTAGTTACCAGCGCACACCGCTTAGCTGTGTGTGCAGGGAGCAGGGAGCCGCGCACACTGAGCGCTGGCTCCTTGCTCTCCTAGCTGCTGTACACATCGGGTTAATTAACCCGATGTGTACAGCAGCTACATGTGCAGAGAGCCGGAGCCGGCAGCACAGGCAGCGTGAGAGCTGCAGAGGCTGGTAACTAAGGTAAATATCGGGTAACCACCTTGGTTACCCGATGTTTATCTTGGTTACAAGCTTACCTCAGCTGTCAGACGCCGGCTCCTGCTCCCTGCTCGCTTCATTTGTCGCTCTCTCGCTGTCACACACAGCGATCTGTGTGTCACAGTGGGAGAGCGCCTTTGAAGAAAACGAACCAGGGCTGTGTGTAACGAGCAGCGATCTCGCAGCAGGGGCCAGATCGCTGCTCATTGTCACACACAGCGAGATCGCTAATGAGGTCACTGCTGCGTCACAAAAAGCGTGACTCAGCAGCGATCTCGGCAGTGAGCTCGCTGTGTGTGAAGCACCCCTTAGTTTCCTTGTTCTCAGTAAACTAACTGACAATCAACTTCCTTTGTTAACTTAGAAGACAAGTTCCTCCGTCAGCAAACATAATACGTCTACATTCCTCAACACTGGAGCTAAAGTTCAAAGAAACAATGTTCCAATATAAAATGTATTGTGTTCATCTTGTGCTTACAGATTTCTAAGAAAAAATGGTATTATCAATTTATTTTTTCCAAAATAAGTGTAATAAATTCGCTTACCGTATTTTTCGGACCATAAGACGCATTTTTTTCCCCCCAAATGTTGGGGGAAAGTTGGGGGTGCGTCTTATGGTCTGACTATAGGGCTGCGGCCGGGAACGAGGGTGCTGCGGTGGAGCGGGTCATCGGGGGCACAAGCAGGCAGCAGCAGCGCCTGCCGTGACCACGTGGGCCCGCTCATTACATATGCACGTCCATCCTCCCGCCCATCTCTCAGCACAGAAGCCGGCGCTGACAGGTGGGCGGGAGGACAAGCGGGGACGCGCGCACAGTAAAGAGCCGGTCCGCATGATCACCCCTGGCAATTACAGCCTGGAGTGATCATGTGCGGCTGTATTCACTGCCCCCCACACATCATTATCAGCGCGGGGTGCAGTGAATCAGCGCACTCACCCATCCCCGTGTGTGGAGCCGGCCCCCTGCAGCACGCGATGTCTTCCTGTCTGTGTCGGTCAGCTGATCGGCACAGACAGGAAGACATCGCGTGCTGCAGGGGAACGGCTCCACACACACAGATCAGCGTGCCAGAGAGGAAGATGTGATCGGTGCTGCAGGGAGTGAGGAAAAGGTGAGTATAAACGTTTATTTTTTTGCTCTGTGCTATAGGATACAGGCCATATACCAGGATGGAATATGAGCACGATGGGGGCATATAGCAGGATGGGAGTATATGAGCAGGATGGATGGGGGTATATGAACAGGATGGGGATATATGGACAGGATGGGGGAATATGAACAGGATGGGAGTATATGAGCAGGATGGATGGGGGGGTATATGAACAGGATGGGGGTATATGAACAAGATGGCAGTATATGAGCAGGATGGATGGGAATATATGAACAGGATGGGGGTATATGAACAGGATGGGAGTATATGAGCAGGATGGATGGGGGGTATATGAACAGGATGGGGGTATATGAACAGGATGGGGGTATATGAACAGGATGGGGGTATATGAACAGGATGGGGGTATATAAACAGGATGGGGGTTTATGAGCAGGATAGGAGTATATGATCAGGATGGATGGGGGGTATATCAATAGAATGGGGGTATATGAACAGGATGGGGTATATGAACAGGATGGGAGTATATGAGCAGGATGGGGGAATATGAGCAGGATGGGGGAATATGAGCAGGATGGGGGAATATGAGCAGGATGGGGGAATATGAGCAGGATGGGGGAATATGAGCAGGATGGATGGGGGAATATGAGCAGGATAGGGGTATATGAGCAGTATGGGGGTTTATAGCAGGATCATATACAAGTCAGGAGGATCATTAACAAGATGGGGTACCTTAGTAGAGAATTTGGGGACATTACCCCCATAACAGTATCAGCAGCAGATCTCGCCCCATAACAGTGTGTCATGACCACATTTTTTTGCCTAAAGTTTTATTTTCCTATTTTCCGCCTCTAAAACCAGGGTGCGTCTTATAGTCCGGTGCGTCTTATAGTCCGAAAAATACGGTAATTCAGGCACACTTTTTAAAGATTAAAAATATATTTTTGGAGTAGCTTTTTAGAAGGTTTACATAGATTTGATTTTATCTATAGATATAATTTTTAATGGATAATTAAAGGGAATCTATCACCTCATTTTGAGATATTAAACTGGCCAGAAATGTTTGAAATGATGCTATGTGCAGGTTTAAAAAACCCAACCATGTAGTTATCTTAAAAAAGACTTTATATGGTTAGGTGAATGTATCTCATACCTTCGGTTTCAGTCATAGGGATTATGTTATTGATATCTTACCTATTGTCAATCAACATCAGTCATGCTATTTTTTTTTTAATTAAATCACACCCACCAGATCAGAAATGATTGCCGTGACTGGCCCAACAACACGGCAATCTCCCCTGAAACCCGCGCTTGTGCACTTAATGTCTTCTGTGCACTGAATCTGGGTGTACATCCCCAGATTCATTATGCGATGTGTGCATGCTCTGGGCTGCTTACATCACTTTGGGAGTGCGCACGCTTGGTGCGTCCCTAGCTTCTCCCCAGGCAGTGCGCGTCTCTCTCTTCTCACCCCGTTCTACATCGGTAATAGGGTCGTTTTAAGTGTGCGCGCTTCCAAAATTTTTGTATCCGAAATAAAGCAGAAACGCTCTGTGTGAATATAGCTTTCTAGAGTACGGTGCTTTTTTCCTCCCAGTAAAAATCTTGCCCAACTCTTACGTGATCAGCATTTTTAGGTTTGATGAATTTACAAAAAAATAAAAATAAATAAATCTTTCTATTAAATATATCTGAAACAGCAATATAAACAATGATATATATCTTGGTCCATTATATTTCAGAACAATGAATTGTGGTTTATAGAAACTATGCACAGTGCTTATTTTAAGGGATAATGGAGCACTCAACATTTAAGATTCAGAACCAGTTTATTTAGCCACTGAAAAAGGTCTAATGTCGTGCATGTTTTGGAGTGCAGTAAAGTGAATTCTGGAATTTTGGAAAGATACAGGTCCTTCTAATATCTGCAGATAAATTATCTTGAGCTAACAAAGAATAGATAAAGCGACCTCTCTTAAGCTGGTGTCACACATAACGACGACGACAACGACGTCGCTGCTACGTCACCATTTTCTGTGACGTTGCAGCGACGTCCCGTCGCTGTCGCTGTGTGTGACATCCAGCAACGACCTGGCCCCTGCTGTGAGGTCGCCGGTCGTTGCTGAATGTCCAGCTTCATTTTTTGGTCGTCACTCTCCCGCTGTGACACACACATCGCTGTGTGTGACAGCGAGAGAGCGACGAAATGAAGCGATCAGGAGCCGGCACTGGCAGCTGCGGTAAGCTGTAACCAGCGTAAACATCGGGTAACCAAGGGAAGACCTTTCCCTGGTTACCCGATGTTTACGCTGGTTACCAGCCTCCGCTCTTGCTGCCAGCGCCGGCTCCTGCACTGTGACATGTGGCTGCAGTACGCATCGGGTAATTAACCCAATGTGTGCTGCAGGAGAGCAAGGAGCCAGCGCTAAGCGCGGCTCCCTGCTCTCTGAACTGTGACATGTAGCTGCAGCACACATCGGGTTAATTAACCCGATGTGTGCTGCAGGAGAGCAAGGAGCCAGCGCTAAGCGCGGCTCCCTGCTCTCTGAACTGTGACATGTAGCTGCAGCACACATCTGGTTAATTAACCCGATGTGTGCTGCAGGAGAGCAAGGAGCCAGCGCTAAGCGCGGCTCCCTGCTCTCTGAACTGTGACATGTAGCTGCAGCACACATCGGGTTAATTAACCCGATGTGTGCTGCAGGAGAGCAAGGAGCCAGCGCTAAGCGCGGCTCCCTGCTCTCTGAACATGTAGCACAGCGACGTTATGATCGCTGCTTCTGCTGTGTTTGACAGCTAAGCAGCGATCATAACAGCGACTTACAAGGTCGCTGTTACGTCACCGAAAATGGTGACGTAACAGCGACGTCGTTGTCGCTGTCGTTTAGTGTGACACCAGCTTTAGGGGTGCTTCACACACAGCGAGCTCACTGCCGAGATCGCTGCTGAGTCACGCTTTTTGTGACGCAGCAGTGACCTCATTAGCGATCTCGCTGTGTGTGACAATGAGCAGCGATCTGGCCCCTGCTGCGAGATCGCTGCTCGTTACACACAGCCCTGGTTCGTTTTCTTCAAAGCCGCTCTCCTGCTGTGACACACAGATCGCTGTGTGTGACAGCAAGAGAGCGACAAATGAAGCGAGCAGGGAGCAGGAGCCAGCGTCTGACAGCTGAGGTAAGCTGTATCCAAGATAAACATCGGGTAACCAAGGTGGTTACCCGATATTTACCTTAGTTACCAGCCTCTGCAGCTCTCACGCTGCCTGTGCTGCCGGCTCCGGCTCTCTGCACATGTAGCTGCATTACACATCGGGTTAATTAACCCGATGTGTACTGTAGCTAGGAGAGCAAAGAGCCAGCGCTCAGTGTGCGCGGCTCCCTGCTCCCTGCACACACAGCTAAGCGGTGTGCGCTGGTAACTAATGTAAACATCGGGTAACCATACCCGATGTTTACCTTAGTTACCAGTCTCCGCAGCTTACAGACGGCGGCTCCGTGCAAGCGCAGCGTCGCTTGCACGTCGCTGCTGGCTGGGGGCTGTTCACTGGTCGCTGGTGAGATCTGCCTGTTTGACAGCTCACCAGCGACCATGTAGCGATGCAGCAGCGATCCTGACCAGGTCAGATCGCTGGTCGGATCGCTGCTGCATCGCTAAGTGTGAAGGTACCCTAAGCTACTAAAGCCTGATGTAAGCAAGTTATTCAGTTTAAACTAAAAGGGATCATTTTTGAAAACCTCAACCAGATAAAGAGGTAATTGCCTATTTGGATCTAGCCATTTCGAACGAGTGGCAGAAGAAAAGTCATAGGGCTCATTCACACATCTAATTTTCAGATACGAGTATCTGTGGTTTCCATGATTTTTTGCGGACCGTGTTGTTCACGTAAAATTGCGGAGACATGTCTGATTTGATCACAGTGTCGGCTCAAAATTGGCATTACTAGTCTATGGATCAGTGACAAGAATCACATCGCAGCCCGATGACATCCGAGTGCAGTGTGATTTTCATGGACTCTCGGAATGGAGAAGGAGAATTTTTTTTTTTTAATTTCTCAACGTACGAGAAAATAGGATGTCTATCAAACCACTCTATGAACAAAGTCTGATGAGAATAATCAGTCAGTTTTTCTTGTACATGGAAAATCCAAAGTGTGAATCAGCCTTTACGGAAAGAAAATATACAGTATATTATTTCAGCCATCATCAATTAAAGATCTGTCCAAAATAATCGTCCACCTCAAGGAAGGTTTTCCAAAAAGCTGTTAGTACGGTTGTGATGAGGATAACCGTATTAGTTATTCATTGTGGATCTGTGGTGGGAAATTTTGCACATAGTCATTTTAAATTAGTTTCCATACTATCAAACTGTAACTGTATGCAAATTTATCTTCTGGTCACCTACACCCACCAATGTTTAATAAGCATAGAATAAGCTGAAACCCCGTAAGACTTTGAGGGTCGGGGTAAGTGAATGGTTTTTCCAAGTGTCAGGTACTGACATCAGTTTCACTATTAACTCTTGTGCACTTACATTTCTGGAATTACAGAATTAATAACTGCTATATTGGATGGCAGCAGTGCGGAAGTATAAGAATTACAGGCTGATCGCATCATCAACTGTAATTATATGTGGATTATGTAGATAAAATAATCCTGGTGCTTTTCCTTGCTTCAGTACACACAAGACCTAAAATAGCTGGATGAACTCCTGCTGCCTTATTAGTAACACACAATTACGAGGGGCTGCTGATAAGTCTTTGGCTTTGTGATATTTTTTTGTTTCTATGGTAACAAATGTTACATCACATAAAAGCCTTATGTGTCTAATAAATGTGTCCAAAATTTTGTGTTTGTTGCTTATGGCAACAGTGTTGTACGCACGCGGGAAAACAAAATGGTGAAGTCTAATGCGATATTCTCAGCAACTGAGAGTAGAGGAGTGATAAAATTCTTGTTTCTGCAAGGAAAGTCTGTGAAGGATATTCATGGTGATATGTTGCAGACATTGGGGGATCAATGCCCTTCATATTCCACAGTTAGGAACTGGGTTGCCAAATTTAAAGCAGGCCACTTCAGCACCAATGATGAGTAACGTCCTTGACGACAGAGAGTGGTTGTTGTTCCGAAGATCGTCGATGCTGTGCACGACCTCATACAGGAGAATCTATGAATTTCAGCTAAAGCAATAGCAGACATCATGGGGATTTCCTGTGACCATGTTTGTGTTTGACCCTGAAAACAAGGAGCAGTCAAAAGAGTGGAGGCACAGTGATTCTCCTCGTCCAAAGAAGTTCAGGGTGCAAAAATCAGCCACTAAGGTGAGGGACCGTATGTTCTGGGATAAGGAGGGTGTACAGCTAGTGGACTACCTTCAAAAGGGTTCCACCATCAATGCAAGGTATTACACTGAACGTTTGTACCAATTGAAGGCAGCTCTGAAGGCCAAAAGGCGTGGCAAGCTGTCCAAAGGAATCTTGTTGCTGCAAGACAACGCCTCTGCTCACACTGCACAAGTGACCACAGCAAAACTGGGAGAGTTGGACTTCCAACTGGTTGACCACCCACCTTCTGCACCAGATCTGGCTCCCTCCAGCTATCATTTGTTTCCAAATCTGAAGAAACACCTCAAGGGTACCAAATTTCACACCCTTTCTGATGACACGGCTGCTACGGATGCCTGGTTTGAGGCACAACCAGAATTCTTCTTTTTGCTAGGCTAACAGAACATGGAATACCGATGTAAGTGTGTTGACATCAGTGGAATGGAATTGAATGTGGAATAAATTGAAAGTTTCGTCATCCCATCTCGCTTCTTTCTGGGTAAAGAAAACGTAAACCCTTTACATTTATAGAAATGTTCTATTATACCTTTTCACAAAACACTGAAGATATGACACTTTGATACAATGTAAAGTAATCAGTCTTCAGCTCGTATCACATTGTTAGTTTGGTGTGCCCTCTAAATAACGCAACACACAGAAATTAATGTGAAAACCGCTGCAAACAAAAGTGAGTATACCAATAAGTTAAAATGGCCAAATTGTACCCAATTAGCCATTTTCACTGCTCGCTGTCATGTGACTCAGCTTCAAGGTCTCTGGTGTGAATTGAGCAGATTGTTAAATTTGGTGTTATAACTCACACACTCTTTCATACTAGTCACTGAAAGTTCAACATTGCACTTCCCGACAAAGAATTCTCTGAGGAGCTGGAAAAAAAAAAAAAAAAAAAAAGAATTGTTGCTCTACATAAAGAAGGCCTACGCTTTAGGAAGATTGCGATCACCCTGAAACTGAGCTACAGCATGGTGGAAAACCATGAAGCAGTTTAACAAGACAAGTTCCACAGAGAACAGGCCTCGCCATGGTCGGCCACAGTATTGTCCTTTCAAAATAGACATAAGAAGGCTGCCAGCATTGCTGCAGAGGTTAAAGGGTTGGCGCGGCGGGGTCAGCCTCTCAGTACTCAGAGGATACGCCACACACTCCATCAAATTGGTTTGCATGGCAGTAGTCCCAGAAGGAAACCTCTTCTAAAGATGTTGAACAAGAAAACCTGCAAACAGTTTGCTGAAGATTAGAGCAGCCCACAGAGAAGATTAGCAGACTACTGACAGAGATTACTGGAACCATGTCCTGTGGTCTGATGAGATCAAGATAAACCTAATTGGTACAGATGATGTCAAGCTTATGTAATGGCAACCAGGTGAAGAGTACAAAGACAAGTGTGTCTTACCTACAGACAAGCATGGTGGTGGGAGTGTCATGGTTTGGGGCTGTATAAGTGCTGCCGACTGTGGAGAGCTACAGTTCATTGAGGGAACCATGAATGCCAACATGTATTGTGATATACTGAAGCAGAGCATGATCCCTTCCCTTTAGAAACTGTGCCACAGGGTAGTTTTCCAACATAATAACGATCCCGAACACACCTCCAAGATGACTAATGCCTTGCTAAAGAAACTGAGGGTAAAGATGCTGGACTGGCCAAGAATGTTTCCAGATCTAAATATCCTCAATCAGAAGGCGGAGGAACACGAGGTCTCTAACATCCATCAGCTCTGTGATGTTGTCATGGAGGAGAGGAAGAGGATTCCAGTGGCTCCTGGGAAGCTCTAGTTAATTCTATGCTCAAGAGAATTAAGGCAGTGTTTGAAAGTAATGGTGGCCACATAAAATATTGACGTTTGGAAACAATTTGACGATTTTCACTTAGGGGTGTATTCACTTTTGTTGACAACGATTTTGACATTCATGGTTATACAGTATGTCGAGTTAGAGAGCACATCAAATTTTCACTATTGTATGAGGTGTACATGGATTACTTTACATTGTAAAGTGTCAGTCTCAGTGTTGTCCTATAAAAAGATTTGTGAAAATATATATATATATTATATAGAGCCGAGTGTATGTATGTATGTATGTCCGGGATTGGCATCTGCACCGTCGCAGTTACAGCCACAAAAGTTTGCACACTCACACGTCTGGACCCCGAGAGCATCATAGGCAATTTACCAATCAATTTTGCCCCTATCTACATAATGGGGGAAAAGTGAAACGAAAAGTGTTGGAGGCAAATTGACAGCTGCCAAATGTTAACAAGGGGGACTTAAAGAATGAGAGCGATGGCGCCAAAGAGTATATACTGTACAATTGCTAAGGTGGGGCCCAGACATGGGATACTCACCACACTCGGGGATATGAACACACACACACACACACACACACACACACAAAATGCGCCACACACTACCACGTGCGTGAACACATATACCACCATCAGCACACATTTTACCACATACACCAAACTCGCCACATAATCGCCCTAAAACACACACAAGTCTGGTATTATCCTTCAAAAATAAAAATCTGATTCATAAGCAGCCAAACCACAAGAACAACAAATGTACCATATAGGAAATATGGCAGCCATCAGTCACATGACCTGTCTATTATGTGTACGTGTGAGCTAATAGATACTGTCAGGGGGGAGGGCTTTCTGTTGCCTGGGGATTTATCAGCCTGCCAATAGCAACCAATGACAGCTCAGCTTCTATTTTGCTACAGTTAATTAATCTGAGCTCTGATTTGTTAATATAGGCAACAAAGGACATTCTCAGTATAACAAAGCTTGTGTGAGGTAATAGGATGTCAGTTAGGGTGTGTTGGTGGAAATGCTGATGTCAGTCACATTACCTCTATGTGAGAGGATATAGAAACTGTCAGTTACAGACTATTTTTACAATAATGCCTCAGAAGAAAAGGAATTCCTTGGCACGAATGTCAGCTGATGCGAAAAGAAAAGCTGCATTATGGTCCAATGAAAAATGTAAAGACCGAGAAACAAGGCTGACACACATGAGAATAGCAGCTGCTTCCTCAAGAGCCAATGAACTTTCTGAGGAGAAGGAAGCGAGGCTTGCAGACAAGAGAACAAGAGCAGCTTTCCTCAAGAGTCAATGAACTTTCTGAGAAGAGGGATGCGAGGTTTGCAGATAAGAGAAGAAGAACTGCTTCCTCAAGGGCCAATGAGTCATCTCAGCAGAGAGAAGGCCGACTTGCCACTAAAGGTACCGTCACACATAACGAGATCGCTAGCGAGATCGCTGCTGAGTCACGGTTTCTGTGACGCAGTAGCGATCTCGTTATGTGTGACATCTACCAGCGATCAGGCCCCTGCTGTGAGATTGCTAGTCGTTGCAGATTGGTCCAGGCCATTTTCTTCAAAGGCGATGTCGTGCTGGGCAGGACACATCGCTGTGTTTGACGCTGTGTGACAGGGTCACAGTGACTGCTGAAATCGTTATACAGGTCGCTACTGCGACCTGTATCGTTCCTGCATTGTTGGTTAGGTCTGACTGTGTGACATCTCACCAGCGACCTCCAAGCGACTTACCAGCGATCCCTATCAGGTCGCATCGTTTTCAGGATCGCTGGTAAGTCGTTGTGTGTGACTGGGCCTTAAGAGAATTGCTATTTCTTCCACCAGGGCACAGGAAATGGTTGGAGATTTGAAACATGCTGCCTTTTGTTACCAGTCAGACATAAACTATCAAGATCATACTAAAGTTCAGATAGGAAAAATGGATGTGGTCTGCATGTACTGCAGTGCCCTGAAATGGAAAGATGAACCGCCAGGTTTATGCTGTACAAATGGCAAGATAAAACGTCCACCTCTCCTGTCACCACCAGATCCCCTAAAGTCTCTGATGACAGGTACCAGTGCAATATCAAGGTATTTCTTAGACAACATTAGGAAGTACAACTCCTGCTCCGAAATGACATCATTTGGTGCAACAAAAGAAATAACATTCTATTTTGTTAACAGCAGCTATTAACCTGGGCGAAGCCGGGTAGTACAGCTAGTAGAAATTTATATATATATATATATATATATATATATATATATATATAATACACACACACACACACACACACACATATACACAAACATACATACACACACTATATTATATATATTATATATATATATATATTATATATATATATATATATATATATATATATATATATATATATATATATATATATATATATACACACAGTTAGGTCCAGAAATATTTGGACAGTGACACAATTTTCGCGAGTTGGGCTCTGTATGCCACCACATTAGATTTGAAATGAAACCTCTACAACAGAATTCGAGTGCAGATTGTAACGTTTAATTTGAAGGTTTGAACAAAAATATCTGATAGAAATTGTAGAAATTGTACACATTTCTTTACAAACACTCCACATTTTAGGAGGTCAAAAGTAATTGGACAAATAAACCAAACCCAAACAAAATATTTTTATTTTCAATATTTTGTTGCGAATCCTTTGGAGGCAATCACTGCCTTAAGTCTGGAACCCATGGACATCACCAAACGCTGGGTTTCCTCCTTCTTAATGCTTTTCCAGGCCTTTACAGCCGCAGCCTTCAGGTCTTGCTTGTTTGTGGGTCTTTCCGTCTTAAGGCTATGTGCGCACTTACCGGATTTTGCCACAGATTTTTTGCGGTTTTGCTGCAGAAAATGTTCATAACATCTCTGCAGTGAATCACCAGCAAAACCTATGGGCAAAAAAAATCCTGTGCGCACTAGGCGGAATTTGACAGCTGCATGTTTTGCTGCGGGATTCCTGCAGCAAAAACAATTGCATGTCAATTCTTTCCGCACGTCGCTGCGGGATTTCACTCCATTGACTCCAATGTTAATCGTGAAATCCCGCAGGGAATAACGCAGGAAGCAAATTCTGTGCGGTTCACTGCGTTTTCCTGCGTTATTCCCTGCGGTATTTCGCGGTTTACCTCCGGTAATGTACATCGCCTGTCTGCGGTTTTGCAGGGAAGTGATGTCATTACAGGAAGAAGAAGCCGTGCAGAGAGTAAACACACACACATCACACACACAGACATCACAGACACATAGAACACAGACACATAGAACATACATAGAAAGAAAACGGAAATATAGAAAAAAAAGAACGTGGGCTCCGCTGCATATTTACTGTCCAGCCGAGGTAAGCACACAGCGGCGGCCTGGTATTCTCAGGCTGGGGAGGGAGAGGGGCAGGGTAATGTCCCCCGCCTCACTCCCCCTCCCGCAGCCGAGAATATTAGCCGCAGCTGCCCCGGGACTGTCGCATGCATTATGCGGCAGCACCGGAGTGTCCTCGGCTCTTCTTGCTGCCGTGTAGCAGTGGCAGCAAGGTAATACAAAAGGTTAATGGTGGTGGATCGCCGCCATTAACTCCAGGCTTGATCATGGCAGCGTCTATGAGACAGCTGACATGATCAACCCGTAAGTAAAGTGAATAAAACACACAGAAAAATCCTTTATTTTAAATAAAACAAACAAGCCTCGTTCACCATTTTATTAACCCCTCCCGCACCAAAGCTCCGGCGTAATCCACAGCTCCGACGTCCTGCGCTGCTTACATCCAGCTGCGACTGTCACAGACACAGCGCTGAATGAATGCAGCAGACAGCAGATGTAATTACCGGTCATTTCCCACGGCCGGTAATGTGAACTCACTGCCGACCGTGGGAAATGCAGCGATCTGTCCTCTATCTATCCCTCTATCTATCTGTCTATCTATCTACTATCTCAGAATTAAATGACTTTTTTTTTTTTTCAATATGCTTTATTGCATTGAATGCAATAAAGCACATCCCAACCCGCAAGCGGCAAAACCGCGGCAATACCGCGAACAATACCGCGGTGAAACCGCAGCAAACCGCATGCGGTTTTCGGGTGCGGTTTGCCGCGGTTTTTTACCGCGGGTACGGTAATCTTTGAGAGCATGCGGAATTTTCTCAAGAAAATTCCATTTCCCAGTGCGCACATAGCCTAAGTCTGGATTTGAGCAAGTGAAATGCATGCTCAATTGGGTTAAGATCTGGTGATTGACTTGGCCATTGCAGAATGTTCCACTTTTTTGCACTCATGAACTCCTGGGTAGCTTTGGCTGTATGCTTGGGGTCATTGTCCATCTGTACTATGAAGCGCCGTCCGATCAACTTTGCGGCATTTGGCTGAATCTGGGCTGAAAGTATATCCCGGTACACTTCAGAATTCATCCGGCTACTCTTGTCTGCTGTTATGTCATCAATAAACACAAGTGACCCAGTGCCATTGAAAGCCATGCATGCCCATGCCATCACGTTGCCTCCACCATGTTTTACAGAGGATGGGGTGTGCCTTGGATCATGTGCCGTTCCCTTTCTTCTCCAAACTTTTTTCTTCCCATCATTCTGGTACAGGTTGATCTTTGTCTCATCTGTCCATAGAATACTTTTCCGTAACTGAGCTGGCGTCATGAGGTGTTTTTCAGCAAATTTAACTCTGGCCTGTCTATTTTTGGAATTGATGAATGGTTTGCATCTAGATGTGAACCCTTTGTATTTACTTTCATGGAGTCTTCTCTTTACTGTTGACTTAGAGACAGATACACCTACTTCACTGAGAGTGTTCTGGACTTCAGTTGATGTTGTAAACGGGTTCTTCTTCACCAAAGAAAGTATGCAGCGATCATCCACCACTGTTGTCATCCGTGGACGCCCAGGCCTTTTTGAGTTCCCAAGCTCACCAGTCAATTCCTTTTTTCTCAGAATGTACCAGACTGTTGATTTTGCTACTCCAAGCATGTCTGCTATCTCTCTGATGGATTTTTTCTTTTTTTTTCAGCCTCAGGATGTTCTGCTTCACCTCAATTGAGAGTTCCTTAGACCGCATGTTGTCTGGTCACAGCAACAGCTTCCAAATGCAAAACCACACACCTGTAATCAACCCCAGACCTTTTAACTACTTCATTGATTACAGGTTAACGAGGGAGACACCTTCAGAGTTAATTGCAGCCCTTAGAGTCCCTTGTCCAATTACTTTTGGTCCCTTGAAAAAGAGGAGGCTATGCATTACAGAGCTATGAATCCTAAACCCTTTCTCCGATTTGGATGTGAAAACTCTCATTTTGCAGCTGGGAGTGTGCACTTTCAGCCCATATTATATATATAATTGTATTTCTGAACATGTTTTTGTAAACAGCTAAAATAAAACTTGTGTCACTGTCCAAATATTTCTGGCCCTGACTGGATATATATACATATACATACATATATATATATATATATATATATATCTATATATATAATTGCCTTATTCTGTCTGTCTGTCTGTCTTGCTCCAAAATTGTGTCCTTACGGTGACACAAAGCTGATTGGCCGCTGGGCTCGCCATGCCCCCCCCCCCCCACGGATTGGTCGCTCGCCTCGGCCTGGTCCCGCCCTCCGCATGGATTGGCCACTCGCCCCAGCCCTCCACACGCATCGCCAGACATAACCTTGCGCTGCTGGGATCGTGACGGAGCCGGTGAACGCTGGTAACCATTATACACATCGGGTAACTAAGGTCTCTTAATTACCCGATGTGTATCATAGTTACCAGTGTACACCGGCGCCGTCACGATCCCAGCAGCGCCAGACATAACCTTGCGATGCTGGGATCTTGACGGAGCCGGTGAACGCTGGTAACCATTATACACATCGGGTAACTAAGGTCCCTTAGTTACCCGATGTGTATCATAGTTACCAGTGTACACCGGCTCCGTCACGATCCCAGCAGCGCCACACATAACCTTGTGATGCTGGGATCTTGACGGAGCCGGTGAACGCTGGTAACCATTATACACATCGGGTAACTAAGGTCCCTTAGTTACCCGATGTGTATCATAGTTACCAGCGTACACCAGCTCCCGGTACACATGTGCAGGGAGCCGGCATTATACTCCTCTCCCCCCAGGACTACTCCTCCTATTATAGTCCTCCTATTATACTCCTCTCTGAGTATAATAGGAGAACTATTATAGCATGGGGGATGGAGCACGATGGGGTGCGCAGCATGGGGGATGTAGCACGATGGGGGGTGCACAGCATGGGGGATGGAGCACGATGGGGAGTGAGCAGCATGGGGGATAGAGCACGATGGGGGGTGCGCAGAATCGGGGATGGAGCACGATGGGGAATGCGCAGCATAGGGGATGGAGCACGATGGGGGGTGGGCAGCATGGGGGATGGAGCACGATGGGGGGTGCGCAGCATGGGGGGTGTGCAGCATGCGGGATGGAGCACGATGGGAGGTGCACACCTCCCCCCAACACACACACACAACACACCACACACACACTGGGAACCACAAACACCGCCATACACAGACACCCTCACACACAGACAACGCCGCACACACACAACACCCAACACACAAACACCGCGGCATACATAAATATACGCACATACCGCACAACACACACATTGCACAAAACATACCTCCCCCCAAAACACACCACACCCACACAAACCGCGCAACACACACACACACAACGCTACAGACACACAGCGCTCCACAAACAACGCAACACACGCAACACACATACAACACCGCTCTTACCCCCCGCCACACCCAGGACAACACCCAGGACATGTACAGCGCCCTACACAAACACTTGGTAACTACACACAACAACATATATATATATATATATATATATATATATATATATATAACAAAAATCATACATGAACTACACAATACGTAAATTCTAGAATACCCAATGCGTAGAATCGGGCCACCTTCTAGTATATATATATATATATATATATATATATACATATATATATATATATATATATATACATACACTCACACATATATACAGTCATGCTCAAGAGTGTTGGCGCGTTTGAAATTGTTCCAGAAAATGAAGTAATTCTCCTAGAAACTTATTGCATTCATGCATTGTTTTATTTCCTTTGTGTGTGTGTACTGTAAGAACACAAAAAAACATGAAAATAAAGGCATATTGGACATAATTTCACACAAAACCTCAAAAATGAGTATGACAAAATTGTTGACACCTTTCCAAATTTGTAGGTAAGCAACCCTGTTTCAAGCATGTGATGCTTTTTTAAACTAACCTGTGGTGAGTAACATGTGGAGAATATGAAAATCACACCTGAAATCAGATAAAAAGGGGAGAAGTTGTCAATCTTTGCATTGAGTGTGTGTGCCACACTAAACATGGAGAACAGAAAGAGGGCAAGAGACAGGTTTGGGGAATGAGAACCAAAATTGTTGAACTATATCAACAACTTCAAAGTTAAGAGGCCATCTTCAGAGATCTCAATGTTCCTTTGTCCATGGTGCTGAACATAATCATGAAGTTAACAATCCATAGCACTGTTGCTCATCTTCCTGAATGTGGATGGCAGAGAAAAAAAAACTGATGAAAGGTTGCAAGGTTGGGTAATACAGATTCAAGGTGTCCTGTAGGCTCAGGGTGCATCAGTATCAGCACAAACTAATCATCGACATTTAAATGAAATGAGACACTATGGCAAAAGACCCAGAAGACCCCACTGCTGACACAGACTTAAAAAAAAGCTAGATTATGGTTTGCCAAAATGTACGTAAGCCAAAATCTTTCTGGGAAGACGTCTTGTAGACAGATGAAACCAAGATAAAGCTTTTTGGTAAAGCACATCATTCGGTTTACCGAAAATGGAATGAGGACTATAAAGAAAAGAACTGAAAAGGAACTACAATCAAATATGGTTGAAGCTGAAAGATGTTTTGGGGATATGTTGCTGCCTCTGGAACTGGGTCCCTTGACTGTGTGCAAAGCATAATGAAATCTAGAGATTACCAAAGGATTTTGGTGCACAATGTAGTGCCCAGTGTCAGAAAGTGGGGTTTGCATCCTAGGTCATGGGTCTTCAAGCAGGACAATGACCCCAAACATAGTTCAAAAAGCACCCAGAAATGGATGGAAACAAAGCGCTGGAGAGTTGTGAAGTGATCAGCAATGATTCTGGATCATTAAAGACCTGTGGATCGATCTTAAAAATGCTCCTGAGAGATGGCACACTTCAATTATGAGAGATCATTTTGTAAAAGAAGAGTTATCCAAAATTCCAGTTGAAAAGTGTAAGAAACCTGTTGATGGTTATAGGAAGCGATTGATTGCAGTTATTTATTCCAAAGGGTGTGCATCCAAAAATTAAGATGAGGGGGGCAAAAATTTTGTCCGAACCATTTTTGGAGTATTGTGTGAAGTCATGTCCAATTTGCTGTTTTTTCCCCTGTTTTTTTTCTGTGTTGTTTCAATACACAGAAAGGAAAACTAGTATAACAAAATGTGTAAATGCAATAATTTTCAGGGACAAATATTTCATTTTTTGAAACAATTTTAAGGGTGCCAACACTTTTGTGCATGATTATATGTAATGTCTCATGAGCGGTAACATCACTAACTCAGTAACGTCACCACTCGTCAGATATTCTGGGTCTTGCGCTGCTCTCAGTGTTACCTGGTGGGAGTAGTAATGTTACTGATATCTTCACCACTCATCACAGTCACCAAATATCCATAGCACAGCCTGACCGAGAGTGATCTATAAAGCATCATTCTCAAAACGAGGCTCCATGTGTTGTAATACAGAATTGGTAGATGTCGTGGGAATGCCATGGACTACATCAGAGCTGCAAAAAGTATTTTCTTAATAATAAATTGGTGAATGAAGGACAGTATCTTGTCTTTCTTTCTCTCTTTTTATGTCTGTTAGGTTTCCATTTGTGAACTACATCAGATTCGATGGACTACTTTTTTTTTAAATAAATTGGTAAACCGGGCTGGAGTCGAGGAGTGTTTTTTCCTGTTAACTTACTGGGTTAGTAATTGGGGTGTCTGATAGATGCCTCTCCATTACTAACACCAGGGCTTGATGACAGCTGACACTACAGAGTTAACATCAACCCCAACCACCATTACCCCGATTGCCACCACATCGGAGTAATCGTGATGAACCAGGCAAAGTGCCAGAAATGGCATATCTAATGTGATGTGCCAGTTCGGGGGCGGCGGAGGGCTGGAATTTTTAGGCTGAGAAGAACCAAATAACCATGGGCTTGCCCAGGCTGATAATTCCAGGTCACAGATATCTGCTTTACCTTGTCTGGTTATCAAAAATAAGATAGACCCCACTATTTTTTTTTTTTAATTATTAGTTTAATACTAAAAGTCCCAGAAATTTCGAGCTCCCCCCTGAAAGAGGGTCAAATGACCCTTAAGGCCCCGTCACACTAAGCAACATCGCTAGCAACATCGCTGCTAACGAACAACTTTTGTGACGTTGCTAGCGATGTTGCTGTGTGTGACATCCAGCAACAACCTGGCCCCTGCTGTGAGGTCGTTGGTTGTTGCTGAATGTCCTGGGCCATTTTTTAGTTGTTGCTGTCCCGCTGTGAAGCACAGATCGCTGTGTGTGACAGCGAGACAGCAACAACTAAATGTGCAGGCAGCAGGAGCCACCTTCTGCGGAGGCTGGTAACCAATGTAAACATCGGGTAACCAAGAAGCCCTGTCCTTGGTTACCCGATATTTACCTTTGATACCAGCCTCAGCCGCTCTCACTGTCAGTGCCGGCTCCTGCTCTGTGCACGTGTAGCTGCAGGACACATCGGGTTAATTAACCCGATGTGTGCTGTAGCCAGGAGAGCAGGGAGCCAGCGCTAAGCATTGTGCGCTGCTCCCTGCTCTGTGCACATGTAGCTGCAGCACACATCGGGTAATTAACCCGATGTGTGCTGTACTAGGAGAGCAGGGAGCCAGCGCTCAGTGTGCGCTGCTCCCTGCTCTCTGCACGTGTGGCTGGTCACTGGTTGCTGGTGAGCTCACCAGCAACTCGTGTAGCGACGCTCCAGCGATCCCTGCCAGGTCAGGTTGCTGGTGGGATCGCTGGAGCGTCGCAGTGTGACATCTCACCAGCAACCTCCTAGCAACTTACCAGCGATCCCTATCGTTGTTGGGATCGCTGGTAAGTTGCTTAGTGTGACTGGACCTTTAGTCCAAACTGAATAGAACTAACTAGAAACTAAATGGCTAAACTCAATGGAAAACAACAACCCCCTGTGGTGCAACAGTAATGGCCTTAATTACATAACAAAAGACGGCGATTATAGGATGTTAGCTAAAATCCTTCAGGTCATTCCACCTGTCTCTGGGTTCCAAAGGTAGAAATGTTAAATGACCCCTCTCTGGGACTTCTAGTGTTAAACAAGGCTAAAAATACCCTTTGGTTCCATATGAAAGGCACTAAAGGGTTAAAGTGTACAAACCCTGCTCTAATCTAAGCGCTACCTCCTAGATCAACTCTCCCTGATTTATTACAAGAGGGGAGTGTGCTGAGCATCACGCTCTTGCATCTCATATAAGACTAGATGTGGCCGGACAAATCACAGTAATGCCATTAGCTAACATAACATGGCTAAGGCATTACCATGTATGGCAGGCAATCCCCGCATGTTTATTGGCTAACAGCTGCAAGCAATGCGGTGCAGGGACTTGAGCATGACGCTCGAACACCTGCAATACTCGATCCAGTAACGAGAGTACCCTAGCACACGATTGCTCGTCATCACTATTAAGCACGCTTTATTATGACAATAATAATATCAGCAACGGCATATAATTGATTTTTTACTGATAGTGATTTGACCAATAGCTCTATCAGCAAGAACAATAGGCTCATTTGGTTTCAGCCACTATAAAAATTATTTTAGGGAAATGCAATGAATAAAAATTTACCTACAGTAATGATATTATAGTAATCCCTCCCTTTCCAAGAAGGTACATACCGTTAACCTATCAGCATAGATAAAATTCAGATATATCTCTTACAATAGCCTCTAGTTACAGTCTGCTCAGACTATATACATATACATCTCATCAAAGGATCTTGTCGATTTGTTGAAAGACCGACAGAATATAGGCTACCATAAAATCTACTGACTTGCCTGTGGAGCAATAGGAACATGCAATGTCCAATCTAACCAACTTCACAAAAGAATCCTAGAAATAAGAGTTTGAAAAACATAGAACTGATTCACCAGATTTTGACACGTACAGTATAATCTTGTAGTTAAAAAATAAAAAAAAATAGGTTTTACTTCCTTACAACTTCTTAAAAGAACCAGGCCTAATTTGACCTTAACCAGTTCAACCACAGGACATTTACCATGTTACTGACTAGACACTTTTTTTTTTTGAGCATGCGTGTTAAAAAGCTGTGTGTGTATATATATATTATATATATATATATATATATATATATATATATATATATATATATATATATATATATATATATATACACGGTATATTTTTTTTTTTCATTTAGATATCCAAATCATTTATTACTTTATCTTTAAGATTTGTGGGGCCTAATTTTTTTTATTTTCATTTGCTTTTTTAGATTTTGTCTTCTATGATATTAGGCGAGATTGTTGCCAGAGCATGTTTTTCAAGTTTTGTTGTTTTTTTTTCAATTTATGACCACAAAGGGCTACTAAAATGAATTTAGAATTTTGTTCCCTTTCTGTAAAAAATAATTTCATCTATTGGACAATATTTTTTTTCAACAGAGATGGCGGAAGTAACAGCAATTTGCATTGGATTTTATGTATATTTTTTCCTGCTTTTGATTTAGTTTCCATTTATTTCACTTATTTTAAACTATAAAATACTTTTGGAGGCATTTCAACAATTAAATCCTCCCAGATTTCCCTTGCAACTGGGGCTAGTATATCCAGCCCAATTACAGGCAGGTTTAGCCTCCTGGCTCTCCCTACACCCATCACGGAGTCGGAGAAGGAAATGCTGCCGGCATGTCATATACTGTCTACAACGTCACTGCAGAGCAGAACGGAGACCACCCAAATATATAAAGTCTATAGGCAGTCCGGAAGTCCTTAAAATGCACACTTTGGGGTTTTTTCTCCTCATGGTTTCATTTATTTATTTTTTATTAAACAACTTTTTTTTTTTTTTTAATTCTGAACATTTTTATTGTCATTTTTTTTTTTAAACAATTTAATTTAAGATATTTTTTTCTTGTTACAATAGTTAATACTTAACCAAGCAATCTTGGACACACAATCTTTTTATCACACAGATAATACCCTGCACTACTTATGTAATACAGAACATCATCTAGGCTTTCGGTGTAAGGGCTAGTTCAGGTGAGCGCATTATACATACGTGTGCAGTCCATGCACAGCACAAACAACACATGAGCCCATTACAGCCATTGTGCCAGTGCACAAGGCGGATTTTCTATATGGACCAATAGTCTGCAAAGGAAACAAAAAATAGAGTATGAACTATTCTGGTCCAATTTATGTACCAGACTAATGTATATAAATAGCAACCAGTTATGTGGGCTAAGATGTGGAGCGACTGTGATTAACCTGAGTTTCATCATGTCCATCAGAATACAACCTTCAACGGGCAGGCTAACAGATTGTGTGTCTGATATAACTTAATAGACTATGAGCTATGGAACAAGCAAAGGTTATTGTTATGCCTTCAGTTGCCCTAGCAACAATCGGCTTCACACGATAGAGCTGCAGGGAGCCGATGAAGAGACAGAGGGCGTCATCTCCTTCTGTCACACTCTTTACATACAGCGGTTGCAAGTTACTGCAGCATATAGGAAGTTAACTAAGCAACTGCAAATACTGACAACTCTATATTCCTTTTGATATATCTTTGCTTGCAGGAATGTGTCACTTACGAGGAAGTATTTCTTGTGTCAATAAATTCTGTGTCTAACCAGTAGCAGATCACTTGAGGACTAGTTGTTTTGTGCTGATTGGTCCAACCAAGTCCTCAGTACAGATTATCAGCTCTATGTCAAATGCTTTGTACAGAAAAGAAAAACTTGTAATCAGTGGTGTAAACCTGGCTCAACTTTCCAAGTTCTGCTAAGTCTGTTAATTCTGTCCCTACTGCTGCACGCAGTGCGTTTTTTCGCGGCGTATTTGCGCGTTTTTCGGGTGCGTTTTTGCTCAGAAAACTGCATGACTTTGCTTCCCCAGCAAAGTCTATGAGTTTTCATTTTTGCTGTCTGCACACAGCGTTTTTTTTAACTGTGTTTTTGTGGTGCCCACAAAAACTCAGCATGTCAATTATCTTTGTGTTTTTCACTGCGTTTTCCACCCATTGAGTTCAATGAGATGTTCAAAAAAGCAATGAAAAACGCAAATTGCAAATATAGCTGCGTTTTAGTGCGTTTCTATGTCTAAAAACGCAGCTATAAACGCAAGGGGTGGGTAGTAAAGTGACATGTACAGGAAGAGGATTCCTTCTGTCAGTAAACACAGAAGTGTGAATCCTCCCGTTACCGCCACCGCTGCCTCCACCTCCAGTCCAGCGCCATGTCCGCTCTCGTGCGGCGCCATGTCCGGGCGGGAGTTGGAAGCAGCTGCGAAATCAAAAGTGAACAGTAGAAAAAAAAAAGTCATACTCACCTGTCTGCAGATTCCCGGTGCCATGTCAGCTCCCAAGCTCCTCTTCCGGTACCCCCGCTCCAGCTGCGTGCCGGCTCCCAGGCACGTCCGATAGCTGCAGGACCTGGCGGTGGATCACCTGATGTGGTCACCTGATGCAGCACCTGATGCATCAGCTGATCTTAAGTCTCGCGGTGACGCCAGCTTTTTACTGCCCGGCCGGCTTAAACTATCAGCTGATGCCGTCAGGAGACCGCATCACTGATTACCGGCAGCTCCTGCAGCGATTGAACCGGAGTCAGAACGGACGTAATTTTTTTTTTTTTGGCACCGGTGCTCCAGCTGATTGTATAAATGGCTTTTATACAATCAGCTGATGTGTGATGTGATTCACATCCTTGAACCTGACTTCATCTGATCACTTTGCCTTCCAGCAAACCGATCAGATGATATTGGATCCGGATTGGACGGTGCGGGACCCTTGACCCAGGATTACTGCAGAGGGGGGGGGTCTTTATTTCAATAAAGATGGAGTCACTAATTGTGTTGTGTTTTATTTTTAATAAAAATATTTTTCTGTCTGTTGTGTTTTTTTTTATCATTACGAGAAATTCATGGTGGCCATGTCTAATATTGGCGTGACAGCAATAAAAGTGTCTTTCAGCAGACTGTCCTCTTGTGTATCTAACTCATGCTGCTGTCAGATTACATACCAAAACCTGCTGACAAATTCCCTTTAAGCCCTGTGCGCACTTACCGTTTTTTCCCGCGGATTTCCTGCAGTTTTGCTGCATGTTTCGCTGCAGAAAATGTTCATAACATCTCTGCAGTGAATCACCAGCAAAACCTATGGGGAAAAAAAAAATGCTGTGCGCACTATGCGGATCTTGACAGCTGCATGTTTTGCTGAGGGATTCCCGCAGCAAAAACAATTGCATGTCACTTCTTTTCCGCACGTCGCTGCGGGATTTCAATCCATTGACTGCAATGTAATCGTGAAATCCCGCAGGGAATAACGCAGGCAGCAAATTCTGTGCGGTTCACTGCGTTAACCTGCGTTATTCCCTGCGGTATTTCGCGGTTTACCTGCGGTAATGTTCATCGCTGCCCTGCGGTTTGCAGGGAAGTGATGTCATTATGACAGGAAAAGGAAGCGGAGCACAGAGTAAACACACACATCACAGACACAGAATACACACACATCGCACTCACACAGACACAGACATATAGAATACACATAGAAATCAAACGGAAATATAGAAAAAAAAACACGTGTGCTCCGCTGTATTTTTACCTTCCAGCCGAGGTAAACACATAGCGGCGGCCCGGTATTCTCTGGATGGGGAGGGCAAGGGGTAGGGTTAATGTCCCCCGCCTCCCTCCCACCTCCCACAGCCGAGAATATCAGCCGCAGCTGCCCCGGGACTGTCGCATCCATTATGTGGCAGTACCGGAGTGTCCCCAGCTCTTCTAGATGCCGTGATGCGGTGGCGATCCAAGTAATAAGGAGTTAATGGCGGCGGATCGCCGCCACTAAGTCCAGGCTTGATCATGGCAGCGTCTATGTGACAGCTGACATGATCAACCTGTAAGTAAAGTGAAAAAAAACACACACCGAAAAATCCTTTATTTTAAATAAAACACAAAAAAGCTCCTGGTTCACCCGTTTATTAACCCCCTCTAAACACACCGCTCCGGCGTAATCCACGTCCTGCGATGCTAGCATCCAGCCGCGACTGACACTGACACAGCTGAATGCAGCCTCGCAGCAAGACAGCAGAGGTAACCACACGGCATTTCCCACGGCCGGTAAAGTGAACTCACTACCGACCGTGAGAAATGCAGAGTGTGCTCACAGTGACTCTCTCTCCCTCTAACTATCTAGCTATCTCTCTATCTATTCTTCTGTCTATTTATCTATCTGCCATCTAAGGAAATGACTTTTTTTTTTTAATGTGCTTTATTGCATTGAATGCATTAAAGCACATGTACCAACCCGCACGCGGCAAAACCGCGGCAATACCGCGAACAATACCTCGGTAAAACCGAGGCAAACCGCATGCGGTTTTCGGGTGCGGTTTGCCTCTGTTTTGCCACTTCAAATGAAAACAAGCTCTATGGCTATGTTAATGGTGGGGGGTGGGACGGGGGAGTTCTGGCTTCTTGAAGAAGAGTAGAAAAAAAATGAAAATGAAAACACAATAATTGACTGTTTTTAAGGGGTTAAGATCTGAATACATTTTGGGATGGGTGAACAGCAGAGGTACAATGACTAGTATCAATATATGGACTCTTCCAGATGCAGAAAAAATACATGATAATACATGAGACCTTTACAGATCAATACTTAATTTTTTGTTAAGTAATTGTTGATCCTTGTACCTGATGGTATTCTCAGAGAAAACGGATAACCTAGGCGCTAATATTCTGAAATGTATTTCCCCATATTATCCTTTAGTGTTCGTGATAAGGAGCAAAATGGGAAATCCGTAAAAAAAAAAAAATCATCAAGCGCAGTTCAGGAACAGATGTAGCCGTACAAGACCAGACTCATTTTTCATAATGTACTGAAAAGCTGTCACTTTTAAACAAATCTGATTCTTACATAAGCAGCTAATGTTAATTTTGCCACAATTCACTGAAATGGTCGGCTGCCAAAGTAAATAGTAAGGTGCCAATAGTCATTTAACTTTTTTTTGCAGAACGCTACGCTGATAAGGCATGGCAATGCTTTATTGTACATAACAAGCTGTGTGACAGCTCGCCTTCTGTTGCTCACAGTCTTCGCTCTTGTAAGACTGTAATATAAAGTATATACTTTATTTTATGCTTAGAATTCTATGTATTAATTTGATTTGTGAAAATGCTCTCAGAATCAATTAAATGAAACGTGCATATCAAGATATGACACTCATCCTGGTCTGGGAGCCGGGTGGTAAGGTGGGCAATTATGCAGGTGGGGGGTGTACTGACATGAATCCTGAGGATTACAGCATTTTTACAAGGCTATATTCCAACAATGGGTATTTGGTGAGTTTTTTTATGTTGCAAAATTTCAGCACATTAGCTAAATTAGGTTTCTTGTGTGTTTGAGTAATTTTTATCGTGTTTTTAAATGTTGCATTTTGTCTTTTCTTGGTATGTCACGATTTGGATAAGCCTTTATTGTATTTAACATTTCTTGGTATTTGGCATTGACAAAACTTTATTGCTACAGTCATGTGTACCGTATTTTTCGGACTATAAGACGCACCGGACCATAAGACGCACCCTGGTTTTAAAGGAGGAAAATAAGAAAATAAAATTTAAAGCAAAAAATGTGGTAATGACACGGTTATGGGGCAAGGATCTGCTGCTGACACTGTTATGGGGGTAATGTCCCCAAATTCTCTGCTACGGTACCCTATCCTGGTAATGATCCTCCTGCCTTGTATATGTACCCCATTCTGGTATATGCCCTTATTCTGCTATATACTGGCATCCTGCTATATGCCCCTATCCTGATATATAGTGTCATCCTGGTATATGCCCTTATCCTGCTATATACCCCCATCCATCCTGCTATATGGTCCCATACTGCTATATACCCCCATCCTGCTATATGGCCTGTATCCTGTATCACACAAAAAAAAATAATAAACGTTTATACTCACCTTTCCTCGCTCCTGCCAGTCTGTGGCGGCAGCAGCGCTGCTGATCTGTGTGGAGCCATCACCGGTCACTTCCCTGCAGCACCGCTCGTCCTCCTGTCATCCGGTCAGCTGATCTGTGTGGAGACTAGCAGCGCGCACAGCGATTACTTCATCGCTGTGCTCACTGCTCTCTAGATCAGCTGACCGGCAGACTGGAAGAGATCGCGAAGCTGCAGGGGAATGGTGAGTGTACTGATTCACTGCCCCCCGCGCTGATGATTATGCGCGGGGAGCAGTGAATACAGCTGCACATGATCACTCCAGGCTGTAGTTGCCAGGGGTGATCACGGCTGGCTGTTTAATATGCGTGCACCCCCTGCCCATCACCCCGCCCACCTGTCAGCATCAGCTTCAGCGCTGAGAAATTATGGGCGTGCATATGTAATGAGTGGGCACAGGTGGTAACGGCAGGCGCTGCTACAGCCTGCTCATGCCGCCGATGACCCGCTCTACCGCAGCACCCTCATTACCGGCCGTAGCCCTATATTCATACCATAAGACGCACCTCCTACTTTCCCCCAACATTTGGGGGAAAAAAGTGCGTCTTATGGTCCGAAAAATACGGTAGATTACATGAGTTGTAATGAGTTTCTGAAAATACATAATTTTAACTATGGATTTTCCGCATGTAGTACAATTCTATTGGACAAATATGCACATAAAGCTAAGCATTCCAGCCAAAAAATTGACATATTGCAGATTTTAAAAATGGAGGCCAGTTTACACAGAGTAAAAAATATAGCACAGTGGGAAGGACATTTCTATACATCTAAATCCACTGCATTTTGCTTG
Source organism: Anomaloglossus baeobatrachus (assembly GCF_048569485.1). Lineage (NCBI taxonomy): Eukaryota > Metazoa > Chordata > Amphibia > Anura > Aromobatidae > Anomaloglossus > Anomaloglossus baeobatrachus. The sequence continues at coordinate 625,113,551 of NC_134354.1, forward strand.
AACTGTAAAATGGTAGATTTTTTGGTGAGTGAAAATCCACAGTGGGAATTTAACCTTATACAGACATCAGCCAGTTCTTTATATTACCACTCCAGGATTTTCTTTTTACTGTAACAATAGTGAAAAGATAGTGAAAGGTGTTGTCTGATCTAAAACGAAAAGTCTGCAGTCACTCTATGTGAGGATTGCACTGCATCGCCCAGAACGGACACCGACTCTTCTGACAGGAGCGGGTCAGCTCCATGTATTTTATATGCAGCAGACACTCAGAAGATTGGCCGACCGGTCTTGGCAGTGCTATGCGATCCTCGCATGAGTCACAAGTGAGTGTGTCTTGTGAATCCTCACATCATACGCACTGTGCGATGTGAGAATTCTCTAATGTCAGCGTTGGCCACAAGTATGCTATATGCAGACACCCAGGCAGAACCCGACTTGACTGTCTATACCGCACTCAATGCAAGTGCACGTCACCACCGCTCCTAGCTCTGACACCTGAGAGTCCTTAGCGCACATTACATGGGATGAGAGGATTCACAAGTCTGCAGATAGAGTGATAGCAGCCTGTTATTTTAGGGCAGACAACCACTTTAATGTGTTCAGGGTGTGCATGTAAATATTTACCTGTTGCTGTTTTTTTCCAGCACTACCAGTGTCTTGCAGGATCTCACCACTAACTGTTATTTCCTTTATCAATGTGAGTCTAAGGCCCCATTCACATTGCACGTTTACTTAAGTTCAATGGTCCTGCTGTTGCTCTGTCTTCCTCCATTTTCGGGCATATACGTTTTCTGCAGGTGGACACCAAAACGTAGTCTACTACGTTCAGGTGTCTACCTGTAGAAAACGTATATGTGCAAAAATGGCCCAAGACAGAGCACATGCTACCGGAGTCTGCTCCATTATAGTCAATGGCCCTGTCGGCGCACGCGTCCGAAACGTTTTGCGGGGGTGGGGGAGGGGCGGTTCGGACGGATGCCCCAACGGGACCTCTGAATGTAAGTAAAAGCTCATGTGAAAGCAGCCTAAGAGAGCCTAGAACGGAGTTTCAGACTTCCATTGAGAAAGTGACTTCTGGTCATACAGCAAACCTTGGAGTGATCCGGCTAGCCACAACTCCATGGGAGGACCGAAGCAGCACTGGAAATGGCAAAACAGTGACTAGTAAGTATTTGAAAGCATACACTGAACATACATTAATTATAGAGGATTGTACTATAATGCAGATTCTAAATATACTATATCTATTCCAGCAGCAAGATAAACAAGCAGCTGTTCTGGAGACAATTCATGGCAAGCAGTTTATATCAGGAAACTGCGCTTTCCATTATTCTCATCATCTCTTCACTTTGAAATCTGACCTTGCAAAGTTGCATTGGTAACACCTGCATTTTGCACTGGAAGAGCGCTCCAATTACCAGGACAAGATATTTGTGAGTAATTTCATGCAATTTTCTCAGATATGTATTATAGGTTCAGGCAGAGTACAGTAACCTCTTCATAAAAAGATCACTTTGCCTTTTAAGGGAACTGTCCTAGTGAGCTGAATGGGCACGCTTCTACAATAAAAAAAAGTATGTTTTCAAAGTAATGCATTTGCTTGTTTATTTACATCCAGAAAAGACGTACAGTACATCTGTAGAGCCTATTGTGACAATTAATATACATCAACATGTTATGGGTGGGGCATCTATGATTTATGACTCCTCTCTTCTGGTAGGTTCATACGAACTTTCCATATAGAACAAGCAGGGCTGTGGAGTTGGAGCTTATTTTGGTGGAGCCGGAGTCGGTATAAAATGGACCGACTCCTAAAATATATAATAAATTGGGGACAGTAGTGCAATGCAGAATGTGCTGAATATTTTTTCATAGGAATTTGGGAAAGTTATGAAATATCCTATAAATGGCTGTTCTATTCCTGATCTAAGGCTACATTCACACACAGTGTTTTTGCTGCATTTTTTGAGGATACGTTTTTCAGCTGTAAAAGCAGATCAGCTTTTTAAAAAACCGCATCACCTGAAAGGTTTTTGAGCTCATAGATAATGTTTTCATTAGCAAAAGCAGATTAGAAAAATAACAGACAATGCTTCAAACATGATAAGTACAATTAAACTGATGAATGAGAGTAATGAACAACAGCTAGAAGAAAATTTAGGATTTAGTATGTGTGAGATGGAAGGCCACAGTGCTGTTCATGTAACTGAGGAACAAACAGATATTACAACAGAAGAACAGCAAAATGATACTTTAGAATTAGATGATCTTGTTTAACCCCATAGTGACGGCCTAACGTCTCAAGACGTCGGAAAAACAGGGTACTTATTCTGTTCCGACGCTTTGAGACGTCAGGCCGGAAAAAGCTTGTAGCGCCCCCCAGTGATGGAAAATCTCAGGGGTTTCAGCTACCGGAGGTAGCTGAGACCCCCAAGATTATGAATAGGGGTGTTTTTTTTGGACCCCGATAATGTGATCGCCGGTATACAAATAATACTGATTTCTTTCTCATCTGACATGATCAAACATGTCAGATGATAAAGAAATATAAGCCCCTAGTGCCCCCAAAGCCCCCTATACCGGAGAAATCAACCCCCACCACCCCCACCGGAACATCCAAAAAGGGCCGACGCGCGCCGAAAACTGCCGCCGGCTCTGCATTCATTTCCCTCTGGTCTGAAATGAAGAAACATTTCAGATTGGAGGGAAATGTCCTCCCCCTGAGCCCTCCTCCGGGACACCGGAGCTCTCTGGTCCCCCGGAGCCCCCTCCGGTTCTCCAGAGCAATCCCCCCTCCCCTTCGGAGAATGCAAGATGGCGACGCGCACAGTAGCGCACGGCCGCATTCATCCTCCTTCCCTCATTTCTGTCGCATGTGACCTGTCACATGCGACAGAAAAGTCGTCCCTAGGTCCTGCCAGGTCACCCCCCGTCAGCCCCAGCACCTGGCTGCTGCTCCGGTCCCCGCGATCACTCCGCCTCCTTGTGGAAAGCTGGCGGCGCATGTGCAGACAGCGGCTGTCACCTGGCTCCTTGCAAGCAGGGACGCTGACCTCGCTGCTGCACTGTGGACCGGGGGAGCGTGAGTGCAGTAATCTGCAGCCACACTCCTCACATGGAGGGCCTGCTGTTCCAGAAAATGTGAGATACGTTCTCTCAGCGTGCCCCTCATATTCTGGAATGAGGTTACTGCAGGTCACTCTGCCCTAGGTTGGAAAGGGGCAGTGTGAGTGCAGTATTCTCAGATTACTGCACCCACACTGCTCACAGGAAGAGCTTGCTCTTCCAGAAAATGGGGGATACGTTCCCTGAGCGTGCCCCCCATATTCTAGAAGGTCCAGAACCTCCAAAATGGATTACGGCGGACCGGAATTTTTTTTATTTTCAATAAATTGGTGAAAGAGGGAATGTTTTGGGGAGTGTTTTTTCAAATAAATTTTTTTGTAGTCTTTATTTTTTTTCTATTACTGACTGGGTTAGTGATGTCGGGTATCTGTTTAGATACTGTGACATCTCTAACCTCTGAGCTTGCTGCCAGGTGACATTACACATCTAGCATCAACCCCATTTATTACCCAGTTTGCCACCGCTCCAGGGCAACGGGATGAGCTGGAGTGAAGCACCAGAATTGCCGCATCTCATGGATGCGCGACTTCTGGGGCGGCTGCGGCCTGCTATTATTAGGTTGGGATAGGCCAAATAACTATGGCCCTTCCCACCCTGATAATACCAGGCCACAGTTGTCTGCTTTACCTTGGCTGGTAATCCAATTTGAGGGGGATCCCACTTTTTTTTTTAAATAATTTATAAATAATTTTAAAAAAACAGCTTGGGGTGACCTCCAAATTGGATCACCAGCCAAGGTGAAGCTGCCAGTTGTGGTCTATAGGCTGCAATCGTCTGCTTTACCCCAGCTGGCTATCAAAAATAGGGGGGACCACACGTCATTTTTTTTTAATTATTTATTTATATTTGGGCTAAATACAAGGCACAACACAATGAAAGTCACTAACGGGCACCAGCTTAGAATATGCAGGGGGTAGGACATTATATATGTGTTAGACATCTATCCATCCATCGATCTTAGCTCTTTAGGCTATGTGCCCACGATCAGGATTTGCAGCATTTTGGATGCAGAGTGTTTTCACTGCGTCCATAACGCTGCGTTGTGCAGTATAAGCACAGTGGAAGGATTTTTAGAAATCTCCTGCCCACGTCACTTCTTTTCTCTGCAGCATAAACTGACTTGCGGTGCGGCTTCCTGAGCAGCAGGATGTCAATTTATGCTGCAGAGACTAAAGTGTTCTTCGAAGAAAGAATAAAGTCTGCAGCGGTCTGAACCCGGAGTGTATACACAGGTAGCTGCGTTCTCCCGTGGACAACACTCACATCTCTGCAGGAGGGCTCGCACTGCATCCTAGACAGTGTCGCCATATTGTGAACACAAAGCCTAAAAGTGAGAAATTTGGCGCAACAGCAACATTTTTGTGAAGTACCTGCAGATTAAAAATTCTCACTATACCCCTGAATAAAGTGCTTGAAGGGTCTAGTTTCCAAAATGGGGTCACTTGTGGGGGTTTCTGCTGTATAGGTGACCTAGGGGCCCTGCAAATGCGACATGGTGCCCACAATTTGTTTCAACTTTTACAAAATTCAAATCATGCTCCTTCCGTTCCGAACCCTACTGTTTGGACAAACAGAGCTTTTTTCCACCACATATGGGGTATCACTGCGCTCATCAGAAATTGGATAACAAACTGTGTGCTCCATTTTTTGGTATTTCCTCTTGAAAAAGTGAGGAATTTTGTGCTAAAGCAACATTTTTCTGAAAAAAAAAATGAAAATTTTCAATATGACTACCTAAGGTTATGAAATTCTATGAAGTATCTGTGGGTTCAAATGCACTATACCCCTAGATAAAATCCTTGAGGGGTCTAGTTTCCAGAATGGGGTCACTTGCGGGGGAGCCCCACTGTTTAGGCACCTCAGCGGGTCACCAAACACAACATGGCGTTAGCTAATAATTCCTGCCAATTTTGCAGTCAAATGGTGCTCCTTTCCTTCCAAGCATTCCCGTGCACCCAAACAGTTGATTTACACCACATATGATGTATCAGCGAACTCCGGAGAAATTGGAAAATACAGTTTATGGTGCATTTTTTCCTGTTACCTTTGTGGAAAAAAAAGCTACCTGGTTAAAATAACAACTTTGTGGTAAATTTTTTTTTTTTTTATTTTCACGGCTTAACATTATAAAATTCTGTGAAGCATCTGGGGGTTCAGGGTACTCACCAAACATCTAGATAAATTCCTTGAGGGGCCTATTTTCCAAAATGGGGCCACATGTTGGGGAGCTTCACTGTATAGGCACCTCAGGGGCTCTCCAAATGCAACATGGCATCCGCTATTGATTCCAGCCAATTTTGAAGTCAAATGGCACTCCTTCCCTTCCGAGCTCTGCCATGCGCCCAAACAGTTGATTTCCACCACATATAAGGTATCGCCAAACTCAGGAGAAATTGCACAATAAATTTTATGCTGAATTTTTTCATTTTACTCTTGTAAAAAAAAAGCTACCTGGTTGAAGTAACGATTTTGTGGTAAAATGTTATTTTTTTTATTTTCATGGCTCAACGTTACAAAATTCTGTGAAGCACCTGGGGGCTCAGGGTAGTCACTAAACATCTAGATAAATTCCTTGAGGGGCCTAGTTTCCAAAATGGGGTCACTTGTGGGCGGTTTCTGCTGTTTAGGTACCTTAGGGGACCTCCAAATGCGACATGGTGCACGCAATCTTTTTCAGCCAAATTTCCAAAACTCAAATACTGCTCCTTCCGTTCCAAGCCCTCCCATTTGTCCAAAGAAAGGTTTTCAGACCACATGTGAGGTATCACCGCGCTCACAAGAAAGTGGGTAACAAACATTGAGGTCAAATTTTTGGAATTACCTCTTGAAAAAGTGAGAAAATTGATGCTAAAGCAACATTTTTGAGAAAATTATTAAAATTTTCAATATCACAACGTAACTAACAAAATCTGTGAAATATTTGTGAGTCCAAAATGCTCACTATACCCCTAGATAGAGGCCTTGAGGGGTCTAGTTTCCAAAATGGCATCACTTGTGAGGGGTTTCTTCTGTTTAGGTACCTTAGCGGACCTGTAAATGCAACATGGTGCTCGCAATCTATTTCAGCCAAATTTGCTTTCCAAAATTCAAATATTGCTCCTACTGTTCTGAGGTTTTTGACCACATGTGGGGTATCGGCGCGTTCATAAGAAAGTGGGTAACAAGTTTTGGGGTCCATTTTGTTGTGTTATTTCTTCTAAAAGTGAATACATTTGGGTTAGAGCAGCATTTTTAGGTAAAATTTAATTTTTGCTTTTTTTCATTCCACATTGCTTTCGTTCATGTGAAGCACCTGAAGGGTTAATGAACTTCTTGAATGTGATTTTGAGTACTTTGGGGGGTGCAGTTTTTAGAATGGTGTCACTTTTGGGTATTTTCTGTCATCTAGGCCTATCAAAGACTTCAAATATGATGTGGTCCCCAAAAAAATGATTTTGTAAATTTTGATGTAAAAATGAGAAATCGCTGATAAACTTTGAACCCCTATAACTTTATAACAAAAAAAATTTCTGGTTCCAAAATCACGCTGATGTAAAGTGGACAAGTCGGAAATGTTTATTAACTATTTTGTATGACATGGTTTAACGGTATAAAAATTCAAAAGTTGAAAATTGCTAAATTTAAATTAAATTTTTTTCATAAACAAAAAGTATTGTCCTAAATTTGGTACGAACATGAAGTCCAATATGTGACGAAAAAACAATCTCAGAATCACTGGGATCGGTTGAAGCGTTACAGAGTTATAAACTCATGAACTGACACTGGTCAGAATTGCAAAATTTGGTCTGGTCATTAAGGTGAAAATTAGCTCAGTCACTAAGGTGTTAAGATGCTTCAAAACACTTTCATACTCATCACATGTGCTGTGTTGTGCACGCGCTGCAGCTTGCAGTAAGAGATAGTCTGCAAGAGGGACATGCTGGAAATCTAATTGGAAAAGTGAGGAAATTGGTTATTGCCACCAGAAGCCCTAAAACTGATTCGATCTTGAAGCGACATGCTGGGAAAGGGGCAATTGTCGATCAAGCCACTCGGTGAGGCAGCACTTATTTAATGATTGAGCGATTGCTTGAACTAAAACAGTTTCTTCTAGATATGGCGAACCCTCAGGTAACCCTAAATGAAGGTCAATGGACACAGGTGGCTGAATTGAAGGAATTGCTTAATCACCCATTTAACGTGACTAAAAAATTACAAGCTGATTTAACTCCTGGCATTTTCATAAGGGAGTGGAAGAACTTGCTATTTTGCCTGTCCCAAAGAGAAGGTTTAATCGCAGATGGCATTTCTGCTTCAATGAAATGGAGAGAGACACAGCTATTAGAAAATAAAATTCTTCTGGCAGCTGTTTATGTGAACCCAAGTCATCGTATACTGCTTGATGATCAACAGCTTACTAAAGGAAAAGAAGCTCTGACTAAGGTAGCAGTTAGGATGAGTGGCCTACAGGACTGCCAGGTGCAAGAGGACTTGGGTCCTGACAGTGCTACTGCTGCCATATCTTCATCCTCATCAGATGAGGAGTTTAACTTTTGACAAGTATTTGGATGACATGGACCAGGCAAAGCGTTGCTGCAAGGAAAAAGATTTCACTCCATCTCCTATAGCAGCAGACTGACCATATTTCAGCAAAATGTTTTACTTGCTCTCGAAGAAATAGAAAAATGCAACCGTTCATCAAAACTGACTGCATGAGGTAATTCCTTTATACCCGGAAATTGTTAGAGACGTTGCCCATGTGGTTACGGCTTTGCCTCCACCCCAAGTTAGTGTAGAGAGGTTGTTCTCTAGCCTTAAAATTATTAGGTCAGATTTGTGGACATCTATGAAGGAGGTATAACAACAATCTGGGCACTATAATGCTCAGATAAGAAGTGGAGCTGAATGCATAGTAATTCTTGAAAAGTACAAAACTTTATTTATTACAAAATCACAAGTAAAAACAGGAAAAAAGCCCTCAAAGTGGAGCACATCATCCCCAGTTAATAACCCTCAGAGAAATATATACAAGGATACATCCACAGGTATATTTATATATAGCCACGACTGGCTGATAACAGAGACAACAGAAGTCTATTAAGGTCCAGTCACACTAAGCAACTTACCAGCGATCCCAACAACGATAGGGATCGCTGGTAAGTTGCTAGGAGGTTGCTGGTGAGCTGTCACACTGCGACGCTCCAGCGATCCCACCAGCAACCTGACCTGGCAGGGATCGCTGGAGCGTGGCTACACGAGTTGCTGGTGAGCTCACCAGCAACCAGTGACCAGCCCCCAGTCTCCTAGTTACAGCACACATCAGGTTAATTAACCCGATGTGTGCTGCAGCTAAATGTGCACAGAGCAGGGAGCAGCGCACAATGCTTAGCGCTGGCTCCTTGCTCTCCTAATTACAGCACACATCGGGTTAATTGCCTGATGTGTGCTGCAGCTAAATGTGCACAGAGCAGGGAGCAGCGCACAATGCTTAGTGCTGGCTCCTTGCTCTCCTAGTTACAGCACACATCGGGTTAATTACCTAATGTGTCCTGCAGCTACATGTGCACAGAGCAGGAGCCGGCACTGACAGTGAGAGCGGCGGAGGCTGGTATCAAAGGTAAATATCGGGTAACCAAGGACAGGGCTTCTTGGTTACCCGATGTTTACATTGGTTACCAGCCTCAGCAGAAGCTGGCTCCCTGCTCACTGCACATTAGTTGTTGCTGTCTCGCTGTCACACACAGCGATCTGTGCTTCACAGCGGGACAGCAACAACTAAAAAATGGCCCAGGACATTCAGCAACAACCAACGACCTCACAGCAGGGGCCAGGTTGTTGCTGGATGTCACACACAGCAACATCGCTAGCAACGTCACAAAAGTTGTTCGTTACCAGCGATGTTGCTAGCGATGTTGCTTAGTGTGACGGGGCCTTTAGTCTCCTCAGGCATATATAAGCCAATTTAGAATATCAATGCTATATCAGCCAGTAAATAGAAAAATAGTTAGGTGCTACTATTCATGAAAATGTTCAAGATCATGTCACCTGCCCATCAGCACCAGATAATATGTGCATTATTAAATGAGCTATAAACAGCGTGCAAATAACACCCTGGTTTGCAACTGCATAAATCTACTGTGCTGATGAGGAGGTGGTGAAGAGAAAAAACTTCACAGGGCTAATTAACATTCAGTAAGCACCCATGGTCTATCATGAAACACTATATGGCTGATAACAGAGACAACAGAGGTCTATAAAGCTGGGTTCACACTAAACGACAGCGACAATGACGTCGCTGTTACGTCACCATTTTCGGTGACGTAACAGCGACCTTGTAAGTCGCTGTTATGATCGCTGCTTAGCTGTCAAACACAGCAGAAGCAGCGATCATAATGTCGCTTTGCTACATGTGCAGAGAGCAGGGAGCTGCGCTTAGCGCTGGCTCCTTGCTCTCCTACAGTACACATCGGGTTAATTAACCCGATGTGTGCTGCAGCTACATGTCACAGTTCAGAGAGCAGGGAGCCGCGCGCACTGCTTAGCGCTGGCTCCTTGCTCTCCTTGCTACAGTATACATCGGGTTAATTACCCGATGCATACTGCAGCCACATGTCACAGTGCAGGAGCCGGCGCTGGCAGCAAGAGCGGAGGCTGGTAACCAGCGTAAACATCGGGTAACCAGGGAAAGGTCTTCCCTTGGTTACCCGATGTTTACGCTGGTTACAGCTTACCGCAGCTGCCAGTGCCGGCTCCTGCTCGCTTCATTTCGTCGCTCTCTCGCTGTCACACACAGCGATGTGTGTGTCACAGTGGGAGAGTGACGACCAAAAAATGAAGCTGGACATTCAGCAACGACCGGCGACCTCACAGCAGGGGCCAGGTCGTTGCTGGATGTCACACACAGCGACAGCGACGGGACGTCGCTGCAACGTCACAGAAAATGGTGACGTAGCAGCGACGTCGTTGTCGTTGTCGCTGTGTGTGACACCAGCTTTAGTCTCCTCAGGCACATATAAGCCAATTTAGAATATCTCTGCTGTCTCAGCCGGCAGATGACAAAAATAGTTCGATATAAACCATTAGGTGCAACTATTCATGAGAAAGTTCAAGATAATATCACCTACCCCTCAGCACCAGATAATGTGTGCATTATTACATATGCTGTAAACAGCGTGCAAATAACACACTAGTTTGCACCTGCATAAATCTACCGTGCTGATGAGGAGGTGGTGAAGAGGAAAAATTCACAGAGCTAATTAACATTCAGTAAGCACCCATGGTCTATCATGAAACACTATATGGCTGATAACAGAGACAACAGAGATCTATAAGGGTACCTTCACACTTAGCGATGCAGCAGCGATCCGACCAGCGATCTGACCTGGTCAGGATCGCTGCTGCATCGCTACATGGTCGCTGGTGAGCTGTCAAACAGGCAGATCTCACCAGCGACCAGTGAACAGCCCCCAGCCAGCAGCGACGTGCAAGCGACGCTGCGCTTGCACGGAGCTGCCGTCTGGAAGCTGCGGAGGCTGGTAACTAAGGTAAACATCGGGTATGGTTACCCGATGTTTACATTAGTTACCAGCGCACAGCTGTGTGTGCAGGGAGCAGGGAGCCGCGCACACTGAGCGCTGGCTCCTTGCTCTCCTACCATAGCTACAGTACACATCGGGTTAATTAACCCGATGTGTAATGCAGCTACATGTGCAGAGAGCAGGGAGCCGCGCACACTGCTTAGCGCTGGCTCCTTGCTCTCCTAGCTGCTATACACATCGGGTTAATTAACCCGATGTGTACAGCAGCTACATGTGCAGAGAGCCGGAGCCGGCAGCACAGGCAGCGTGAGAGCTGCAGAGGCTCGTAACTAAGGTAAATATCGGGTAACCACCTTGGTTACCCGATGTTTATCTTGGATACAGCTTACCTCAGCTGTCAGATGCCGGCTCCTGCTCCCTGCTCGCTTCATTTGTCGCTCTCTCGCTGTCACACACAGCGATCTGTGTGTCACAGCGGGAGAGCGGCTTTGAAGAAAACGAACCAGGGCTGTGTGTAACGAGCAGCGATCTCGCAGCAGGGGCCAGATCGCTGCTCAGTGTCACACACAGCGAGATCGCTAATGAGGTCACTGCTGCGTCACAAAAAGCGTGACTCAGCAGCGATCTCGGCAGCGAGCTCGCTGTGTGTGAAGCACCCCTTAGTCTCCTCAGGCACATATAAGCCAATTTAAAATATCTCTGCTGTCTCAGCCGGCAGATGACAAAATAGTTAGATATAAACCATTAGGTGCAACTATTCATGAGAAAGTTCAAGATAATATCACCTACCCCTCAGCACCAGATAATGTGTGCATTATTACATATGCTGTAAACAGCGTGCAAATAACACACTAGTTTGCACCTGCATAAATCTACCGTGCTGATGAGGAGGTGGTGAAGAGGAAAAATTCACAGGGCTAATTAACATTCAGTAAGCACCCATGGTTTATCATGAGACACTGTGAGTCATATCAGTTGTCAGCTAATGTATCACCGTATACCTGGAAAAGAGGGTAAACTAGGAGAGTACTCCACCACCCCTCTTTTCCAGGTATATGATTGTGGATAGTATTATGTAATTTTATGCAATGTCATCTTCTAGTGGTCTGTCATGACTCATGAGTGCCTGTGTGATACGTTAGCCGACAACTGATATGACTCACAGTGTCTCATGATAAACCATGGGTGCTTACTGGATGTTAATTAGCCCTGTGAATTTTTCCTCTTCACCACCTCCTCATCAGCACGGTAGATTTATGCAGGTGCAAACTAGTGTGTTATTTGCACGCTGTTTACAGCATATGTAATAATGCACACATTATCTGGTGCTGAGGGGTAGGTGATATTATCTTGAACTTTCTCATGAATAGTTGCACCTAATGGTTTATATCGAACTATTTTGTCATCTGCCGGCTGAGACAGCAGAGATATTTTAAATTGGCTTATATGTGCCTGAGGAGACTAAAGCTGGTGTCACACATAACGACGACGACAACGACGTCGCTGCTACGTCACCATTTTCTGTGACGTTGCAGCGACGTCCCGTCGCTGTCGCTGTGTGTGACATCCAGCAACGACCTGGCCCCTGCTGTGAGGTCGCCGGTCGTTGCTGAATGTCCAGCTTCATTTTTTGGTCGTCACTCTCCCGCTGTGACACACACATCGCTGTGTGTGACAGCGAGAGAGCGACGAAATGAAGCGATCAGGAGCCGGCACTGGCAGCTGCGGTAAGCTGTAACCAGCGTAAACATCGGGTAACCAAGGGAAGACCTTTCCCTGGTTACCCGATGTTTACGCTGGTTACCAGCCTCCGCCGCTCTTGCTGCCAGTGCCGGCTCCTGCACTGTGACATGTGGCTGCAGTATGCATCGGGTAATTAACCCGATGTATACTGTAGCAAGGAGAGCAAGGAGCCAGCGCTAAGCAGTGCGCGCGGCTCCCTGCTCTCTGCACTGTGACATGTAGCTGCAGCACACATCGGGTTAATTAACCCGATGTGTACTGTACCTAGGAGAGCAAGGAGCCAGCGCTAAGCGCGGCTCCCTGCTCTCTGCACATGTAGCGACGTTATGATCGCTGCTTCTGCTGTGTTTGACAGCTAAGCAGCGATCATAACAGCGACTTACAAGGTCGCTGTTACGTCACCGAAAATGGTGACGTAACAGCGACGTCGTTGTCGCTGTCGCTTAGTGTGACACCAGCTTTATAGATCTCTGTTGTCTCTGTTATCAGCCATATAGTGTTTCATGATAGACCATGGGTGCTTACTGAATGTTAATTAGCTCTGTGAATTTTTCCTCTTCACCACCTCCTCATCAGCATGGTAGATTTATGCAGGTGCAAACTAGTGTGTTATTTGCACGCTGTTTACAGCATATGTAATAATGCACACATTATCTGGTGCTGAGGGGTAGGTGATATTATCTTGAACTTTCTCATGAATAGTTGCACCTAATGGTTTATATCTAACTATTTTGTCATCTGCCGGCTGAGACAGCAGAGATATTTTAAATTGGCTTATATGTGCCTGAGGAGACTAATAGATCTCTGTTGTCTCTGTTATCAGCCATATAGTGTTTCATGATAGACCATGGGTGCTTACTGAATGTTAATTAGCTCTGTGAATTTTTCCTCTTCACCACCTCCTCATCAGCACGGTAGATTTATGCAGGTGCAAACTAGTGTGTTATTTGCACGCTGTTTACAGCATATGTAATAATGCACACATTATCTGGTGCTGAGGGGTAGGTGATATTATCTTGAACTTTCTCATGAATAGTTGCACCTAATAGTTTATATCGAACTATTTTTGTCATCTGCCGGCTGAGACAGCAGAGATATTCTAAATTGGCTTATATGTGCCTGAGGAGACTAATAGACCTCTGTTGTCTCTGTTATCAGCCATATAGTGTTTCATGATAGACCATGGGTGCTTACTGAATGTTAATTAGCCCTGTGAAGTTTTTTCTCTTCACCACCTCCTCATCAGCACAGTAGATTTAGGCTATGTGTCCACAGTAAAAGGTCCCTGCGGATTTTTTTGCCTGAAAATCCGCAACTTTCGCGGCAAATCCGCACCCGCGGATTTGCCGCGGATTTACCGCGGATTTACCGCGGATTTGCCGCGGATTTTGATGCGGATTTTATTTTTTTTTTTTTCCCCATTCAAAACAGAAAATCCGCACCAAATCCGCACCAAACAATTGACATGCTGCAGTTTGTTCCGCATCAAAATCCGCGGCAAAATCCGCAGCGGAAAAATCCGCAGCATGGGCACAGCATTTCCAAAATGCCATTGAAATGGCTGGGGAGTAGCTGTGCTGCAGATTTTCGGCAAATCCGCGCTAAATCCGCGTCAAAATCCGCGTCAAATCCGCGATAAATCCTGTAGCGTGGGCACATAGCCTTATGCAGTTGCAAACCAGTGTGTTATTTGCAGGCTGTTTATAGCTCATTTAATAATGCACATATTATCTGGTGCTGATGGGCAGGTGACATGATCTTGAACATTTTCATGAATAGTAGCACCTAACTATTTTTCTATTTACTGGCTGATATAGCATTGATATTCTAAATTGGCTTATATATGCCTGAGGAGACTAATAGACTTCTGTTGTCTCTGTTATCAGCCAGTCGTGGCTATATATAAATATACCTGTGGATGTATCCTTGTATATATTTCTCTGAGGGTTATTAACTGGGGATGATGTGCTCCACTTTGAGGGCTTTTTTCCTGTTTTTACTTGTGATTTTGTAATAAATAAAGTTTTGTACTTTTCAAGAATTACTATGCATTCAGCTCCACTTCTTATCTGAGCATTATAGTGCCCAGATTGTTGTTATAGATCAGTGTTTGAAGTGTGTTCATTAAGGACAATTGATATTTAAATATCTATGAAGGAGGATCTGATGGAGGCAATTCTATTTCTCAAAAGAAATTCATAGACTGCACAAATGTTATTTAGTATCTTTTTGTTGAAAACTGTTTTTTGCCACTTACATAGTTTGTTACATAGTGTTATATTATATATATATATATATATATATATATATATATATATATATATATATATATATATATATATATAAAATCTTTTCCATAGTGTATTACAAATTTACAATTTATTAGTTTTTTTTGTGTTCTAAAGTTGTATTCCAATAGATATATTTTATGTTCTATCTAAATATCTTGATTATTGTATCATAAACATGATTTAAATGTCTGATGTTCACATTGTACTACAATAAATTTTGCACTTAAATATAAGCAATATATGTGGGAGTCTGAGTCGGTGCAAGGGAAATTGAGGAGTCGGAGTCGCAGGTTTGGCTTACCTACTCCACAGCCCTGATAACAAGGCAATGGTGAATTGTAGGATGCCGGAATTTATGGATGAAGCTGGGGCAATTTTGTTAAAATGGCATATTTTTTTTTGACGTACTCGAAATTTTACATACCATTCTCTTACTTTTGATACCTTATAAGTGGCATGCATGGTCACCTGCATTTTGCATTAAAAAAATAATAAATGCGGTGCATTTTAAAACCTTTTAGCCACATTTTTTTTAAACACTTTTTCTAACCTGTTGTAAGAAGCGCAAAAGCTCAAAAAATAATAAAAACAAAATGTAATTTTTTTGCAGCAATCACAATTATTTTGGTGTATTTGTTACCGAGAACTTGTATTATCAATTGTTTAAAACATGTGAGCTACATTCAACAAGTGATGAAGATGCAAGCTGTAGCCCACTACAGATGTAGGACAAATGCCAGTAGCATAGTCTAAAAAATCTACCTGCAAATAAAGACGCTAAAGACTTATCTATGTTGAATACAAATACTACAAATGTCTACAGATGTTAACATCTGCAAATGGCTAGACTAAAAAAAAATCTCAGCAGTTGCAGTTTTCGGGTATAAAATCACAGCATTACAATAAGAGCGGAAGCTTATTCATTCATATGTGTAGTATAGCGTGTGCTAGTCTAATCTAACGAGAACTACTTGAAAAAGTAGAATACTTTCTAAAACTTTGCTATTGGGGTGACATTGAATGGTCAATAAAACTTGTCAGCATAGGGCAGTGTTCCCCAACTGCGGTCCTCAAGACCCATCAACAGTGTGTGTTTTCAGGATTTCCTCAGTATTGCACAGGTGATAATTTAGTCTTGTGAGGATTCCAACACTTGTGCAATGCTAAAAAAAAAACTCCTGAAAATGTCTGAGAACTGGAATTGGGAAACACTGCCATAGGGGATCACAAACTGTGTCCTGTCCTACTGTTTCTAGCAAGATCCTGGACATTTGTAAACCTTGGCAGCAGGACACAGTTGGTGAAATGAAAGGCAATTATACCCGGTATATGCCAGTTTGAGTCTTGAGTGATTCACAGAGTCATTAGCCCTTTTTCTAATCTATATTAAGAGGGCTTGTAAATATACAAAAAATATGCATGAGGCAGTCATAATGGGGCATAAATGCAAGGACATGCACAGCTCCTTTATGACAGCCTCTCTAGTGACCTCACTGTGACCGCTCAAGTCTGGAGGCTCAGATAAACTATTGTTGTGGACATGACAGGGAGCTAATAAGCAGAAACAGATGACCACTACATTTATAGCGGTAACTAATTTGGATTAGCGTTCCTGTTGTAGTAGTTTGTCAGAAGGACAAATATGGAGAAGTAGTAGGCAACGCCTTTAAATAAAAGTTGCAAGGTTTTGTGGGGAAAACAGCATTATCATTAAAAATGTGCAGAATAGTAACAGAACGTTTGAACACGTCACCAACTGCGGGTAGGCATGGATTCAGTTGTATGCAGTCGATATTCTGAGTTCTTACCGGTAGAATTTATTTTTAGAAAAAAAGTGACATTATATGCGCTCACAGCCTCTGTGCTGAGATAAGATGACAATTTACAACAGGAAATCACTTAAATGGATATAATCAGTAAGTGTTTCTCTATTCCTTTATTGCTGCATATAAAAGTGTTGTTCAGCCAAGATCCAGGCAGCCGCTAGTTCAGCTAAGTAAGAGGCAGGAGCGATAATTACAGTAAAAGGCAATCTGTTTCTAAACGATAGCCATCACTCTGATGCACCTATTGTCATGTAGATAATTACTGGAAAATGAACACAGATCGACCACTGAGTGTACATAAGCTTTGATTACAATACTGGACACTTCTTTACATACACTACAGTGCTACAAAAGTTCAGCAATATTAACTCAATAGGTTTTCTTGGAATACAGTATGAATTCATTTAGGGCATATTCTATTTTTGAGATTTACACATGCGCCCTAAAGAACTAGCCCAGCACATACACTATAGTACTGCATATGGATTGGCCACTACTCTACACGTCATGTGAACTAATTGCCAAATCCTCCTATAACCTGAGCTGCTTTTCTGGTCACCAGATCTCTGGTGGAGAGCCCTCCTGTGATGTCGTGTCAGATTCTCCCTCAGTTCTGGGCTCTGGAAACTGATGAATGGGCAGGGCTTGTCGAAAAGGTGGGTGTGGCTGAATTCAGCGGAGCTCACTTGGTATCTGTGAATAATGTCAGCTCTCTTTTGCATTTGTATTTACATGTACACACACTGCTGGATATCCTATGTAATGTATATACACCATGCCTTATTCCCGTTATCATATAAATATACGTAGATCTCTCCCCATTCATCCACCCAGTCATCCATGTCACATGAAGGGGGTGGGGGGGAGGAGTAAGGGATAATCTTAAGGCTATGTGCCCACGCTGCGGAAAATGTGCGGATTTTGACGCGGATTTCTCACAAAAAAGCCGCGGATTTTCCAGAAATCTGCAGCACAGCTACTCCCCAGCCATTTCTATGGCATTTGGGAAATGCTGTGCCCACGCTGCGGATTTTTCCGCAGTGGAAATCGTGCGGATTTTCGTGCGGAAAAATCTGCAGCATGTCAATTATTGTTGCGGATTTTCGTGCGGATTTTGCCTATTCAATTGAATTAAAAAAAAAAAAAAACGCAAACTCCGCAACAAAATCCGCGTCAAATCCGCACCTATGAAAAGGTGCGGATTCCGGGGGAAAGCTGCGAATTTTGATGCAAAAAAATCCGCAGATACAGAGTCCCATGGGCACATAGCCTATTGTCAGGGCCTGTATAATGGTGCTGTGTGCATTACTTCTGTTCTCTGTACATGAGATGGTGCTGTGCCTGTGTGTGACACTGGGGGAGGAGTGAGAGGGATTTAGATAGAGTCTGTGCTCACTGTTGGCTTGCAACCTAGCATAAGAAATTAAGGAAATGTAGTAAGAAGGGAGCAAAGGATTTGATTTTGAAGCGGAAATAATCGCTATGACAACAGGAGTTTAAGCAAAAGGTCATAAAACTTGGCAGAAAAGATGTGTATATATATATTTCTTTTTGGGAGCATTATTCTTAGAGGTTGTACACTACTTTAACATATCCTTAGGAAAGGTTACCAATGTCTGATCGCCCGGGGTTGGACATCCGACACCCCCGCCGATCAACTGCTCTCAGTGCCAGCGGAGCAACCAGCCTGTGGCCAGACATGCTTTGTTCTGGTGCTGCTCCATCTTCTGATTGTGGCAGCAGTTTGGTACTGCACATCTACCTCCTATTCAAATTAAAAGGAGGCAGATGTGCAATACCCACCCACGGCCACTATCAGAGGACAGAGCAGCTCTGGAACTGAGCATTTCCAGCCCCAGGCTGCTGACGAGAGCAGCTGATCGGTGGGGGTGTCGGATGTCTAACCCCAGGCGATCAGACATTGATGACCTATCCTAAGGATAGGTCCTCAATGTTAAAGTAGTGGACAACCTTTAAGTATTTATGGCAAATCAGTAACAGAGTCAGGGTACAGAGTCAGGGTAGAAGACAACCTTTTAAAGATATCTTTATGGATGAATGGGTCCTCTTGAAACGTACGTATTTTTATCTAACGAAAAACATGCATCACAAAATGTAGACACAGTGATAGAGAGGTTAGTTCACATTGGTGTGTCAATATAACGTTTCTTGAGGCTTCAAAGGTAAAAACCCAGGAAGGTTTATAACACTTTAGTAAAGCCGAATTTCCATGTTCGTATTTTGGTCACAAATCTCGAACAACAAATGGTTTCGTGACCTGAACTAACAGCACTATAGGAAAGTATTTGATTATTTATTTGGATCAAGAGATTTGCAGTCGGGTCAGGCTGGTCAGATGAAATTGAGTCATGTGAACCTTCCCTTACATCAAAGTTTTCACAATATCATTCTGGAAGCAGTAGGACAGCACACAGGTCAGGTGTGATGTGACTGTGAGCACTATGGGGAGGTGCACCTCTACACAATCTATAGCTTACTAATGAGCTATAGTAAGAAGTGATTGCATACCTACAATATAAAGCCAGCAGCTCCTCATGCCACCCAAATATAAGATCAAAGTAATGCATTGAATTTAGGCTCAGGAGTCTTCATATACAGAATATAATGTGGCCAGAATCAGTCCAGTCACAAATGGCTCTCATGAGTTTTTGACACTTGCCCCTATCTGCTACCAAAAGAAAATTTCAATAAAATTTGGCACTGCACTTTCATAGACCCAGCCTATTTTGAGATCCCTGCCTCAGTTTGCACCTGTTTTCTTGGATGCTTTTTAAATGGGAATAAAAAAAATATTATACTTTGTAGTAAATAAAAATACTAAAAAAAAAATGAAGTGTGCCATAAGTTTTTAGAGTAAATTCATATGCAAAATTACCGAAAAAAATTCCAAAACTGAAAAACTGCTTCATGCTTCTAAATGCGTATTTTTTGTAGTATGTAAATGGATTACAGCAAATCGAGATGAGTGAGACCATCACAAATTTCTAAAACTAATCTGCTGCTTACGAATTAGCTCCATCTTTTTATTTTTTTCAGTGGGTTAATAGAAACACGTTTTAATGTTTTAGATCTAGTGTGAATGCAGCTTTGCAAAGAAAACAGATTCTGAATTTGCACAGGCTGAGCTTGCACACATTTTTAGTGTGCACAGCAGGAACACATTCAGAAATATGGATAAATAAAACATTACTCAAAAATTGTGGGTAAAAGGTTCTGCAGCCTCGGTGTCTGAAAAGCCCGGAGAAACAATGGAAGATTCATTTATAATTTTTACATAATCATTTTAACAAGCCTAACTCTTTTGCGTTGTTATCGTGCAATTTTTTTCCGACCACTGTAGCCAACTGCTGTACCATTATTAATGGATTTTATGTAGAACAGAAGAATGTGACAGATGAACACAGACCTATCACATGGAATTTATTGGAATGCTACAGTGCAACAAAATAATTAGGATTTGCTGGTTATCTCTGTGAGATAACAAGGATTTCACACAATGCACTTCATACAGTGTTATGCGATTTGAATTAGATATGAAAAGATACTATTTAATACTTACGTATAATGCTATTCTTTTTTTTTTTTAAAGAGATAGCTTTTTTGCATAGATTTTTGAATAGGTGTCACAATGACTATGGGATAGCGGGGAATCAGGGATGCTAAATTGACCCTCAAGCTAGGGGGCCCTATGCTATCCCTAAAATCTGATTTCCCTCCCTCCCAGGGAAGGATGGAACAGGAGAGTGTTGAAAACCACACATAAAACAGACAAAGGGAAACCAAAACTTCTGTCAAACAGTATGCGAACACAAAAGTAAAAACAATAAGATTCAGAAGGAAAAACAAAAGCAGGAAGGAAGTGCAAAACAACAGGGGTAAAATCCACAAACGCTCCAAGCAATAGGCACAACTTTCACCAGAGAGTCTAAAGGCCCAGTCACACACAACAACTTACCAGCAATCCCAAAAACGATGCAACCTGATGGGGATCGCAGGTAAGTCGCTGGGAGGTCGCAGGTGAGATGTCACACAGTCAGATCTTACCAGCGATGCAGGAACAATACAGGTCGCAGTAGCGACCTGTATAACGATCTCAGCAGTCACTGTGACCCTGTCACACAGTGTCAAACACAGCGATGTGTCCTGCCCAGCAGGACGTCGCCTTTGAAGAAAATGGCCTGGACCATTCAGCAACGACTAGAGATCTCACAGCAGGGGCCTGATCGCTGGTAAGTGTCACACATAACAAGATCACTAACGGGATCGCTACTGCGTCACAGAAACAGTGACTCAGCTGCGATCTTGCTAGCGATCTCGTTATGTGTGACGGTACCTTAAGAAACCACATCTAACAAACCAATATAAAATAAACTATAGCTGTCATGGGTAGAAGGTTTCAACCAGCATAAGGCCATGTGTGCACGTTGCATTTTTCTTGCATTTTGGTTGCGTTTTAAATTGCACTGTCATTCACAAAATGCATGCTTTTTGCTTCCTTGAAGTCTATGAGAAATCAGAATTTCCATCTGCATGTTGCTTTTTTTTAGGCAACGTTTTGTTTGACAAATATTTGTCAAAATTGTTGCCTAAAAAAAGCAGCATGTTCATTCTTTTTGTATTTTGGTCACGTTTTGTCACCCATTGAAATGAATGAGGTGTGTCAAAACGCAACCAAAATGTTATATGTGCATTTGGGTTGCGTTTTGTTTGCATTTTTGTCAACAAAAACGCAGGTCACCAACTTTTCTCCATTCTCTCTCCATTTTATACTCACTAATCACCGGCGCGGCTGTCCCACTGCTTCTGCGGCCTCTCTTGCCTTTGAAAGTGCTGGCCACTCATTAGGATCAGATCATATTCACTGCACTTGTTCATTAGGCTCATTTCATATTCACTGCTTCCCCCCACCCACTGGCGCCTATCATCGATTGCAGTCATGTGGAAAAAGGAAAAGACGCGCTGTGTGGCACCTGGTGGTAATAGTAGATTATTTAAGGCCCAGGGCTGCTCACCTATTTGCATTGTGCATTCTTGCACAATCCGGTCAATGCAGAGGGACAATCCGCGGGAGCTGGTAATGTCCTGTGCTTACTGAACAAACCTGGAGACCGCCGTGGAAATTGTTACTTTTGGGTAGATCACTTGACCGCGAGGAAACGTAAGTGCATCACCACAGGTCCTATTGCACAGCTAACAAGAGCTTGGTAACCCAGCAACCACAGCAGGTGCTGTCTTCATCAAATTATTTAGAAACGTATGTACCATTTCTGCTATACTTGAATGTATAAAGACGACATGACAGAAGGCCAGTACTATATGCAATAATGTCTAGCTATTAGGTACATACATTGTTTGGCAATATTTCAGTAGTAGCTGTGTCTGACATTTTTACAAGATCATTTCACTAAAAAATGACCCTACAGCTTTGGCCTAGAAGTAAAAAATTGTTAAGTCTTGTACCCTACAGCTCTGCTTGGACAACTGTGGGATTGGCATTAAAATGCTGCCCGTAAGAGCCTAAAAAATATATCCTGTAAAAAATGGCTTCTGATCTACAGCATTACTCCTTTATGACTATTTAGGCTCAAAATTAGCCCCAAGAGCATGTTCAAGATCCAATAGTTTTAGGAATCCCACAACAATATCGGTCACCTGTACTACCGAATGCCAAGAGTGATAAATTCCTGGAGTTTCATATGCAATGACTACAAGTCAATTTTATACACTTTTTATATGGCAGAAACATTCAATCAAGGCCTTTTTCACACGTCAGTATTTTGCATCAGTGTTTCATTAGTATTTGTATGCCAAAACCAGGAGTTTTTCCAAAACACAAAACAGGTGTCAGTCTTTCAATTATAGTTCTTCTCTGTAAGTTCCGCTTCTGGTTTTGGAATCCAAATACTGATGAAGCGCTGATGCAAAATAGGCCTAATACAGTATCTAGTCTTACTATGTGTCGGCCAATAAAATCTGTATAGTTTTAAAAAAAAAAAAAAAAAGGAGAAAATTGTAGATCTGTGCTACACCTACATAAACTACATATAAAAACACTCTAAACTGTGCAGAGCTGGACATCATCTGTGACAGTGTGGCTTTCCCTCGAGCTTAATAGGGTTTGTATCCCTCATTCCAGCTATATCAGGAATTGTATTGACTTTGTAAGAATTAAAATAAAGAGATGATACAAGCGTATACAATAGCATTACAGCCTATTATTGACTGTCAGAGTGATGCAGATCCCTGGGGTAATTGTGTTCCTCAAGAAAACATTTCCATCCAGGAAACAACAATTCCATCTTATCTCTAACAGGGTTGTGCAAATAATTTAGCACCAAAAAGCACCTGAAGGCGTACAAAATATAATAGAGCAATACAAATCACGGGACAGTCAGCGAAAAGCAAATTCTCTTGTACCTTTATGCACTCTTCAACATCACTGCAGTGGCCTCTGGCTAAACTACGACTGCTATTGAGTTGGCAACTTTATATTGGGAGTTTATACAGTCAGAAAATAAATTAACATTATTGTATTTTTTAAAAAAAAACCAAAATATATATTTTTTTTCTGATCACAAGCTTTATGAAAAATAAAAAAAAAATGGAAAAAATTAGTAACTTTGGAATTTTCATACTGGCCACGGAGGTTATTTTAAATTCATATTTCCTGTTCTTCTAGAACAGTTTACAGCATTTTCTTTGTCATCACAGGGAGAAGTATAATAACTATAGATGAGTGAGCCCGAACAGTAAATATCAGTGTTTGTAATGAACACGAACTTTACAAATAAAAATCAGTGTTCCCAGTGTTCCAGTTCGGGTGCTTTACATATGCTGAGCACTAGATCGAGCATCGCTGTGCTCTGGTACGCTCTGTGCTCGGCCCAGTGCAAGCCGGTTGCTGTGTTTCATGCAAACTGTAAAATGTAAAATCAGCGTTATTGGATGTAGTGTATACAGAAAAAGAAAAAAGAAAAAAAAAAACAAACACCCTCCCCATGAAGTGTTATGTTTATGGCTGGCTGTATGTGGGTGCCGAACTGCCGAATCAGGGAGTTCCAATGAGGTTCGGGTAGCAAAATGAACTATAAAGTGTGGCTGAACTCAAACTTCAACAGTCCGCTCAAACATTTGTATACTCTGCAGATCATTCAGGTTCCACCAATCACAAAAGGCAATGACAAACCTTTCCCTTGTTCCCACTCCCTTCACAATGGTCTTTGGATTAGCTGCTTTAAAGGGGTGGTTCACCCATATTTTTTATTGTCTAGATCGATATTATATTGAGAAACAATGTTTCTCTCAAATACCTTGTGTTGTCAATAGTGCCTGTGAGAGGCGCTATTGCAGACCGCTGTTCCCCGTCCAGTGACGTACCCGTCCAATGCTGCCTCGTCACATCCGTGCAGCCGACTACATTCTGAGCCCATCTGCTCCCTGCTCCTCCTCCCTCACAGCACGTCTCTTGCTTGCAGCGTTCTGCGAGGAGGGAGGAGGGAGGGGGGAGCAGGAGACGCGCCGTGCTGTGCTAGGAGGAAGGAGGAGGGGGGAGCAAATGGGCTGTGACAGCAGTGAAACACCGCTCACAGCTCAGAGTCTGGAAGACTGTAGCCGTTGCGTGTGACACCGATGAGCGATTTTGCATCGTTGCAAAAACGTGCAAAATCGCTCATCGGTGACATGGGGGTCCATTCTCAAATATCGTTACTGCAGCAGTAACGAGGTTGTTCGTCGTTCCTGCGGCAGCACACATTGCTCCGTGTGACACCGCAGGAACGAGGAACCTCTCCTTACCTGCCTCCCGGCCGCTATGCGGAAGGAAGGAGGTGGGCGGGAGGTTACGTCCCGCTCATCTCCGCCCCTCCGCTTCTATTGGGCGGCCGCTCAGTGACGTCGCTGTGTCACAGCGACGTCGCCGGGCAGGTAAGTATGTGTGACGGTCTGGGCGATGTTGTGCGGCACGGGCAGCGGTTTGCCCGTGTCGCGCAACAGATGGGGGCGGGTACCCACACTAGCGATATCGGGACCGATATCGCAGTGTGTAAAGCCCGCATTAGTTGTAAAAGCTTCTAGGAAAGATGAGGAACAAAACATGGCTTTCATTAAAGTCTCTGAAGCGGAGATATCCTAGTCTCTGAAGCAGAGATATCCTAGAATCCTGACCCACCATATCTGTCTATTATACAAGGATACACATCTACAACTTGAGTCTTAACTAAGCACATTTGTCATTCAAAGCGCTGAGAAATCTGGGTCACAACCAATGAGGGAGGCTTTACTGGTGGCCATAATAATAATGGCGATGAACAGTCCAACAAATTAGTATCAAAGCTTCAGCACAAAGGAGAACCATGAACAAGAATGTTTTTTTTTTTAGTCATACAGTATACTGAGGTTTGGAAGGTTCCTGAGGACTGACGTATAATGAGGTCTGCAATGTTTCTAACATTTTTCTTGGTAAAAGTAGAACTGCTGATTATATTATCCTCGTAAACAAAAATCAACTAAACCCTGACATAACTGTGCAATATAATTACTTAAGATGCGTTTTAGTATACACTAATCACAAAAAGTTAGGGATGGCTTTCAGGTGAAATTTATGTAAAACATTAAAACTTAAAAGGCTACAGTGATATTTTATCATGAAAGTAGGGCATTTAAGTAGAAGCTTGCAATGGTGACTTCTTCAGCTCAAACAATTTATTGAAACAAAAGCCAACAGCAGCAGTGGGTATACCCCCAAAAATATGGCAATGTCTCAATAACTTGTCATGTGGCCTTGAGAATCAATTATAGCTTAACAACAATGTCTCCTGCTGTTCACAAGATGAGATATTGTCTGCTGATGCATGGCATCCCACTCTTCTTGATGGGCGGCCCTCAGGTCATTAAGGTTCTGGGGTACAGTGTGATATGTCTGTAGGTTTTTTATGAGATACAGGTCTGCAGAAAGTACAGGCTACTCCATATGAGGTACCACAGTCTCCAGCACCTATTCCCTAATGATGCGACCTCGATGAGCTGCAGCATTGTCCTCCATGAAGATGAAACTAGGCCTGTGATGTTCACGCAGAGGCACAATGACTGGATTCATTATATTATTCGAGTAGTAGGGGCTTGTCACTGTATCATTCACCAAGTGTAGGGCAGTTCTGTATTGTCAAGAGACATCTGCCCACACTGTACCACCACAACCAGCAAAGGCTCATCCGATGACAACAGTGGCTGATGCATAGCACTCTAACTGACATTTCCAACAGTGTTAGCGGCCATAATTTCTGCTCCGGATCAATCACCTGTCATCAGTAAACAGCACTGAGGCCCACTGGTTCCTCGTTCAGCAAAACTATGATGCCTGTGCCTTGTGGTGTGGTGGTGGTCAAGTACTCTTGCAGGTCATCTAGCATGCAAACCACGCTGATCTAAACGGTTTCAAATAGTATGATCTGATACTTGGATGCTTCGAACTTCCTTTAAATGTGCCTGGAGTTATATAGCATTTATCATCTGGTTTCGAAGGGTATTGTTCAAAATAAAGCGGTCATCCGTGGGAGATGTGGCCAAAGGACGTCCACTTTCTGGGACTCTTACAGTCTTCTCTGTATCTCTGTTGCACCCTGATGCTGACACTCTAAGCTCTGTGGCCACTTCCGTCTGAGAACATCCTGCTTGAAGCCTCGCAATGGTGAGGTAATGTTGATCAATTGCTAGGTGTCTGCTTAGTCTCATTATGTCAAAATCTGAACCGCAAAGATAAGGACTGTTTACACACCAATTCTAAGTGAACCCCAAAATGTATTGGGTGATTCAAAGATCAAACACCTGCTGTGAATTTTGCCATTAAGCAGACATGTGCATTGAAAGGTTTAGAGAAAGTCACATTAAGTTCACCTGAAAAGGTTAGTGCGTATTTAAGGATCATCCTGAAATTTCACCCGAAAGCCAAAATATCCCTAACGTTTTGTGAGTAGTGTGTATATATTAACAACTAGCTGTACTACCCGGCTTCGCCTGGGTTAATAACTGCTGTTAACAAAATAGAATGTATTAACAAAAATGTATTCTGCACACAAAAACCACAAAACAAATAGATATAAATGTAATTATAATGTCTGTCTCCCCCTCTGTATATATCTCTCTGTCTCTCTATCTCTTTCTCCATCTGTCTCAATCTCTTTCCCTGCCTGTCGCTTTCCCTGTCTGTCTATCTGTCGCTTTCCCTGTCTGTCTCTTTCCCTCTGTCGCTTTCCCTGTGTCTGTCTCTTTACCTGTCTTTGTCTCTTACCCTGTCTGTCTCTTTCCCTCTCTTTCCCTGTCTGTCTGTCTCTTTGTCTGTGTCTGTCTCTTAACCTGTCTCTCTCTTCCCTGTCAGTTTGCCCGGGTTAATAACGGTTGTTAACAAAATAGAATGTATTAACATTCCCAGGATAGAATGTATAAATAGAATGTATTAATGCCCGGGATAGTAACTGTCTCTCTGTTTCTCTCCCATTGTCTGTCTCCCCCTCTGTATATATCTCTCTGTCTCTCTCTTTGTCTGTCTGTCTCTTTCCCTGTCTGTCTCTGACTGTCTCTTTCTCAGTCTGTCTCAATCTCTTTCCCTGTCTGTCTATCTATCTCTTTCCTTGTCTATCTATCTCTGTCTCTTTCCCTGTCTTTGTCTGTCTCTTACCCTGTCTGTCTCTTTCCCTCTCTTTCCCTGTCTGTTTCCCTGTGTCTGTCTCTCTTTGTCTGTGTCTGTCTCATTACCTGTCTGTGTCTGTCTCTTAACCTGTCTCTCTCTTTACCTCTCTTTCCCTGTCTGTCTCTTTCCCTGTCAGTCTGTCTCTTTGTCCATGTCTGTCTCTTTGTGTCTGTCTCTTACCCTATGTCTGTTTCTTACCCTGTCTGTGTCTGCCTCTTTCCCTGGCTGCATTGTGACACGCCAACATTCCATATAAGGGCGTGGCTGCACATTCTTCTGAAGTTCTGGCTGTACTGTGGCTCCCAGCTCCATTTGCCTTAATGGAGGCAGGTTTTTTGGTGAATAACTGTTAAGAGCGGGGTTAAAATGTCCCCTCAAAACATAGCCTATGACTCTCTCAGGGTCCAGAAGTGTGAGTGTGCAAAATTTTGTGGCTGTAGCTGCGACGGTGCGGATGCCAATCCCAGACATACACACACACACATTTAGCTTTATATATTAGATATGTACATATTACAGTAATAAAGCGCTTTACATAATGAGACTGTGCTGTTTTCACATAAAATGATCATAAGATCTTTTTTTGATAATAAACTTCATTTTACCGCAACCACAAAAAGAAACAAAAAATATAACAGCCCTCAAGTGCCTTATCGTCACACTGCAATTGTACAGCATCTGTCACATATCCCAAAAATTGTCTTAGCTATTTATGGTTATATGGTTCGTCTGTGTATTTTCAATGTGCACCATTGTTCTAATACAATGGTATTTTCTCCGTAACACTGCATTGTTAATTTTACTCTGGGACAGCCAAAAAGTATATTTTAACAGCATGTCAAAATGAAATACTAAGAGCGTCGATAAAATGACAGTAAAATAAATGTAAATTTAGATTGCAGTCACAAGTGGCTGCCTGGCTCAGTGAAGATGTTACGTTGCGGTAGCATTTTCCATAGCAACTTTGTCTCTTATTGCATTAAAAAATGCTTCTGTGTTCTAAAAGCCTGTTAAGAAAAAGGGATTACATCAATCCTCCTATGTAATGATCCTACATAAAACCTTATCAGTCTGAAAACATAACAAAATGTAATCTATATAATAGCATTGGCGCTGCAGAATTACAACACTGGATCCGGCTACCTCCCAACCTCAATGTAATGGGAATGATCAGACTTTCACTGCTATTCTTCTCAATTGCCTCATTGCAAGAGTCATTTTAGTAATATGTGAAATGAGCTCAGTGTATTATATATATGCTGCCTTATCACATATTATCTGCACCATGACTTTGAAAAGTAATTAGATGACTGCATACAGTTCATCTAAAGCCATTGTGAAATGCGCTGGTGAGGTATTGCAGAGCTATATTAATACCACAGTAAGTTTCATAAAATAATCAAATACAAAGGCCTTACAAGGGCAAGCAATGTATCAGCGCTTGGTAAGATACTCAATGACACCGTTATAATCATCTCCTTTATTTAAGTTATGAATTTTGATCTGGCAGCTGAAAGGACAAATAAATTAAAAAATGGAAACAAAACTGCTTTAACCTCTACAACTTTATATACCGAGTAGATGTCACATTCCTGAAATTAGATGTCTTTTATTGCTATAAAGTATGATAGTGTTTAGCATTAGATCGGCTCCAGGATAACTAGACCGTTATTTCTGCTTCCAAATAACCAGCTCAATCGAATAGTAAAGATCCTAGCCTTCAACGGTGACAGTAAATGGGTATTCCCATCTCATTCATTTATAGCACATCAACAGGGCATGCCATAAATGTATGAAAGATAAAAGTCCCACCGTTCGGACCTGCTTCTATCAAGAACGGGGCACAGTTGTGTTGCTGTAATTGGAGACGTGGTTGGAAGTCCTATATGAATGACTAGACTGAACCATAAATGTGCATGATGGGGTCTTATTCTCAACACAGATGCGAGTCCCATCGGTGCAGTGGGGCCCTTATGGTATACAGTGTGGATATGCCAAAAATGTACAAGATGGGAATGCCCCTATACCAGAAAAGATCTCATCCGGCTATAACAAAAACTGTAAATAAAAGGATGTGTGTATTGAAATTTGATATAATAAAATTGCTAAATTTGTCTGTCTAGTGAAAATCCTTTATTTTGTGTCTTTTAAAGGGGAATTCCATGTAAACATGTCCAATAAAGATGCTATAACTGTAATATATTTGTGGGCCCCACCAATAAGACCTGTATATATGTTTAGACCGAGGCCCTGTTGTGTTCCCCTTTCAGGAAAGAAGTTATCAGAATTTCCATGCAAATTGATGGGAATTTTGACCACCTCTCTACTGACAGCAGCGCTCACAGGGCTGCATGCCCAAGACAGATTAAAGTCACATTGGATGGATAGATTTATAGGATTGTATAAGATGGGAGCACACGTTTTAAGCCACTGAGTACAGCTTATTCCTTATCCAGACTTTGTAAGAGGAAATATCCAGGTAGAGCCCTGCATGGACCTCCTTCCTGAATGATATTACTAAACCATTCTAATTTCCTTGCGCCTCAATGTACCCAATAACAATTGAGAGGTGTGGTAATGGGAAGGCACTCATATGGACAGAGAAGGACAAGAGGAGGAAAGATAGGTTATTGTACATGCTTTTGTAATCTCACAAGCATGTAGGCAGAGAGGGCAAAGATACAACATACATGACATGTTATTACAGAACTGGAAGAAAATGCAAATCATGTGGATTTTGAAGCAACCTAAAATATTATTTTTAGCCTTGAGGTGCGCTTTAATAAATTCATTTAAAATGTGAGTTTTTATTTATGTAACGTCTACTTCTTCTCACCTGAATCTTCCACTCTGGCTTTCTTGCTGGGAATATCACAGCTGTCATCATCAGACATTTCCATTTCCTCCTCTCTTCGGATCCCCATTAGCTGCTCACTTTGTGCATTTCGCAATTCCTGTAAAGAAAGATAAGATGCAGGTGCAAATAATAAAATCAAACTTACACAAAAGTGTCATAGAAGTCATGTTTTTATAACCGATTCATCATCACATAAGTATTACGATGGCTTTTCCTGGAAGTTTATTATTTGTTTCATCGATTTCTCTCATTACATTCATCTATGAACACTGCAAACTACTACCACCACTTATGGTCTATAAAAGAGATGATTAGTAGGACAACTCTTATGAAAAAAAGAACAAAAGGACAATGCATTTCCATATTCCATACCCAAAAGCAAAACTGAAAAAGTTCTAATTTTAAGGAAGGGACTTTACTAAAACCTTTCTCTCCATTAAACTGGTAACTGTTGATAGACATGAGATGTTTGATCCCCGTTGGCAGATATCACAACAACTACTCCACTCTAAAGGCCCTCATAAAATTAGAATAAAGTTGGCTGAACCCACATATTTCATATGTATGGCAGCATCATGACTCTCCCCACACCCAATCGACAGATGATCATGGGAAAAAAGTTCACGGCCTTTCTCCTCTGGCTTGGCCAATCATTCATGTATACAGAGAAGTAAGGAAAGATAGAGAGTGATCTAATGAGCATAGGGGCAAACAGCTAAATGACTAAAATAAACAAGGCTAAATACAATGGACAAGTTCAACCTCTCTAGATACAAATGAATGTCACCGGCTAAGCAAAAGCAAAAGGCTAAATCACCGAGTACAACTTGTATGGGAAACTCTATATAGGATTTTTAAACTTTGTATGTGGTATTAAGATATTGGGGAAAAAATACTTTTGGCATGCCCTTAAAGAGAACCTGTCAGGTTATTTTCTAGTACAAAATTAATGGTACCCTGGAATGGGGCTTGGGCAACCCTTTCGGGATCAGTAACTTTTATTGCTCCACCTTATCCTGTTATCTTACTGTAAGCCCTGGAGAATTCAGTGTTGCAGATCGGCTATTCAATCAAAAATAAATCCAAAATGAATATGCAGATCTCCCCAGGCCCACAGTAAAAATTTTGATCATCACTGATACCAGCACGGGAAAGGTGGGCATGGGAAGCAGTTCATATTCAGTATGGATTTACATATGCTTGACTAGCCAAGTGCGACACTGAATTCTCCAGGGCTTGCAGCAATATAACAGGATAACGTAGAGCAATAAATCCTATTCCAGGATACCATTAGTATTGTGCTACAAAATAACCTGACAGATTCCCTTTAATTCATCTCATGAAGACAGCACAAAGGCCAACTCATCCAATAACGAAGTTGTGGATGATTAGAAAAAAAGGTTCATTATTTATCCAGAAAAAGTGCAAAAATTGGTCGTGTTCGTCTTATACTGAAGCTCTTCCTTTACATGAATGGGGTTAAGCTATAACAACAAACAAAGCGCACAGAAAAGTGGTGCACAGTATCAAGAAAAACAAAAACATAAGCTTTTTTCCCTATATGTTGAAAAAAACTCCTTTTAATTCACCTATTAGCTGGAGTAAAAGAAAGTCAGAATTTGATGTCTAATATGATTGTCTGGCAATAATGTGTGTCTATTAGTTTTCTAGGAAGAAAAAAAAACCTTGAAACTAAAATGAAAACTGGCAATACCTCTTGAAATAAACGCGATCCTTTCAAAGAGAAAATTAAGAACACATGAAGTTGTCAAAGGAGTCTGCAGATTCAGTGATGTACCTTTAATGAATTGGCTCCGCTTTTCAGAGACGTATCACTGCTTTATAAAGATGTAAGACGACACATGAAGTGGACTGTGAGGAATGCTGTCCATAAAGGAAAGCAACAGGGCAGACATAATGCAGTGGCTTCTCCTTAGAAGATGCCGAGAAACAGAAAGCTGATACCATCTCATTTGCTCCTAATAATGCTGCCAGGTTTAATGTAGGAATGCAGCATGCAGCTTTTCACCTTGTTGACATCTAATTTTTCTACTGACAAAGGGTTCATTCCCCGGAGAGACTTGCAGTTTGGCATCTTTTAAGTCACGTGAGGAGAATACACAATACGCTCCACATATAGCTTTCATTATGTGACAAATGTCACAGCAATTCCCATGAAAAATGCAGAAGGTGCTCCCGCGGGACTTATTCCTGTTATTCAGTGAACACTGCAAGAGAAGGCTCTAATGAATGTTCAAAGGCCTATTAAATGGCATCTTGAGGCACACTGGCCTGAAGCCCTAGTCTTCCCAAAATAAATGTAGCAAATGGAATTTTCCTGAAATATCAGCTCGTCTTATTTGCTGAGTTCTCTTCAAAAGAAAATTGAGGTTTAATAATTGATAACTGAATAGAAGGTTGTATGCAAAGTCAGAATCAAGGAGATAAAAAATACTATTGTGATTTCAAACACATATTTTCTTTATCTCAGTCCAACAATGCAATCATTAAAAAAAAAAGGTCCGCTTCCTACCACTTCAATGAGAAGTGAGTGCTCAGAAATCAGGCATGGCTATGGGCAATTTATATTTTTATATTTGAATTACTATCTCATGTGGATGTCCTTAAGCATTCAATGTATAATTGATCATTCAGAAATTCATCTCTGAGGGCATCTCAATGAGATATATGTGAAAGAAATTTTGCAGGGTTCTCCTCCACAACCTAAAACACCACCAAAATATAAATCTTATAGATTAAATGATAATATATTTTCCACCATTTTATAGCACTCTGTGTTAAGCCATGAACACAATGAGGCACATTTATCAATACAGTCTAACTTTTAGATTCTGAAAACAGGGCCAGCATCAGTACCCAGGCAAGTGTCAGGACCCCGGACAAACTGGAGGGGTCCATTTGCCATCGTCAGGGTTGGTGATTTTTTTCTGCAGACCCTAGACTAATTTCCGGGCAGCGCACTTTGCTGGCTGCCAGCCCTTTAAAGCCGTACTTACAGTGTGAGCGCTGAATGCTCGTGCAGTGTAGGAAAGAGTTATTCTGTAGGCGGAGTTAGTGCAAGATGCGTTCCCATGCCACAGATAAAGAGGAGCAACAGCACCAGCCAGTGTCCCCCAGAGCTGTATGCCCACCAGCAACGTATACACCCCACAAGTGCTGTATGCCCCTAGAGCTGTATTCCCCCCATTGCTGTATGTCCCCTACCCAGTTTTGTGTATGCCTCTCAGTGCTGTATGCCCTCACCCCAGTAATATACAGTTAGGTCCAGAAATATTTGGACAGTGACACAATGTTCGCGAGTTGGGCTCTGCATGCCACCACATTGGATTTGAAATGAAACCTCTACATCAGAATTCAAGTGCAGATTGTAACGTTTAATTTGAAGGTTTGAACAAAAATATCTGATAGAAATTGTAGGAATTGTACACATTTTTTTACAAACACTCCACATTTTAGGAGGTCAAAAGTAATTGGACAAATAAACCAAACCCAAACAAAATATTTTTATTTTCAATATTTTGTTGCGAATCCTTTGGAGGCAATCACTGCCTTAAGTCTGGAACCCATGGACATCACCAAACGCTGGGTTTCCTCCTTCTTAATGCTTTGCCAGGCCTTTACAGCCGCAGCCTTCAGGTCTTGTTTGTTTGTGGGTCTTTCCGTCTTAAGTCTGGATTTGAGCAAGTGAAATGCATGCTCAATTGGGTTAAGATCTGGTGATTGACTTGGCCATTGCAGAATGTTCCACTTTTTTGCACTCATGAACTCCTGGGTAGCTTTGGCTGTATGCTTGGGGTCATTGTCCATCTGTACTATGAAGCACTGTCCGATCAACTTTGCGGCATTTGGCTGAATCTGGGCTGAAAGTATATCCCGGTACACTTCAGAATTCATCCGGCTACTCTTGTCTGCTGTTATGTCATCAATAAACACAAGTGACCCAGTGCCATTGAAAGCCATGCATGCCCATGCCATCACGTTGCCTCCACCATGTTTTACAGAGGATGTGGTGTGCCTTGGATCATGTGCCGTTCCCTTTCTTCTCCAAACTTTTTTCTTCCCATCATTCTGGTACAGGTTGATCTTTGTCTCATCTGTCCATAGAATACTTTTCCAGAACTGAGCTGGCTTCATGAGATGTTTTTCAGCAAATTTAACTCTGGCCTGTCTATTTTTGGAATTGATGAATGGTTTGCATCTAGATGTGAACCCTTTGTATTTACTTTCATGGAGTCTTCTCTTTACTGTTGACTTAGAGACAGATACACCTACTTCACTGAGAGTGTTCTGGACTTCAGTTGATGTTGTGAACGGGTTCTTCTTCACCAAAGAAAGTATGCGGCGATCATCCACCACTGTTGTCATCCGTGGACGCCCAAGCCTTTTTGAGTTCCCAAGCTCACCAGTCAATTCCTTTTTTCTCAGAATGTACCCGACTGTTGATTTTGCTACTCCAAGCATGTCTGCTATCTCTCTGATGGATTTTTTCTTTTTTTTTCAGCCTCAGGATGTTCTGCTTCACCTCAATTGAGAGTTCCTTAGACCGCATGTTGTCTGGTCACAGCAACAGCTTCCAAATGCAAAACCACACACCTGTAATCAACCCCAGACCTTTTAACTACTTCATTGATTACAGGTTAACGAGGGAGATGCCTTCAGAGTTAATTGAAGCCCTTAGAGTCCCTTGTCCAATTACTTTTGGTCCCTTGAAAAAGAGGAGGCTATGCATTACAGAGCTATGATTCCTAAACCCTTTCTCCAATTTGGATGTGAAAACTCTCATATTGCAGCTGGGAGTGTGCACTTTCAGCCCATATTATATATATAATTGTATTTCTGAACATGTTTTTGTAAACAGCTAAAATAACAAAACTTGTGTCACTGTCCAAATATTTCTGGCCCTGACTGTATATATACACACACACACATTTTTTTCTATTTATATATACTATTACATATCTATTTATACATGAATGCATGAAAATATTTATTTATATATACATATATATATATATATATGAAACAAAATTATGTGTATGTACCGTATATATTCGCGTATAAGCCGACCCGAGTATAAGCCGAGGTCCCTAATTTTACCACAAAAGTCTGTGAAACCTCATTCTGCCCAATAGTAATGTGACCCATCCTTCTGCCCAATAATAATGTGCCCTAACCCCCCCCCTTTTATTAATGTGCCCCATCCTTCTGAGCTATAGCAATGTGTCCATCCTTTAGTAATGTACCCCATGCGTTAGTGTCCTCATTAAGGTCCCCTTCATGTCCTCCCTATTATGCCATTGTTCACACACACAAAAAAAATTCTTCTCACCTGTCCTCTATTCCCACGGTGTCCTTACCTGCTTCATGCAGTCCGCAGGAATATAGACCCACTCGGTGATCTCATCCGGTGCCCGAAACCACCGCTACATGCTGTCGTCATGTCTTTACTGCGCCGTAAAGCATTTAACTGCAGTAAAAAAATGACGGCAGCGGCCCTGTGCAGAAGACACGATCATTGAGGGGTCCTTCTTGCAGTCCGCAGGCACATAGACTCTTCGTCCGGTGCACAGGGCCGCCACCACTGCAGTCATGGTTTTACTGCAGTTGATTGATTTTCTGCGCCGCAAAGCATTCAACTGCAGTAAAGCCCTGAATGCAGCCTGCAGCCGGCAGCACCGGAATGCAAGAAACACCCCTCAATGAACATATGGACACCGCGGGAATGGAGGACAGTGGAGAAGAATTTTTATATGGGAACCTCACCCGAGTATAAGCTGAGGGGGGGAGTTTTCAGCATAAAAAAATGGGCTGAAAAACTCTGCTTATACTAAATTATATAATTATATATGGTGTGTGTGTGTGTGTGTGTATATAATTGTCTTTTCCTTCTGCCCAATAATAATGTGCCCTATCCCCCCCCCCCTTTTATTAATGTGCCCCATCCTTCTGAGCTATAGCAATGTGTCCATCCTTTAGTAATGTACCCCATGCGTTAGTAATGTCCTCATTAAGGTCTGCAGCCGGCAGCACTGGAATGCAAGAAACACCCCTCAATGAACATATGGACACAGCGGGAATGGAGGACAGTGGAGAAGAATTTTTATATGGGAACCTCACCCGAGGCTGAAAAACTCTGCTTATTATTATAAGCATTATATAATTATATATGGTGTGTGTGTGTGTGTATACAATTGTCTTTTCCATGTAACTAATGGACAAAAATTCTGATTATATGCAAATGTCAGAATTTTTTTTCCCTCCATCGGTTAAATGGTAAAAAAAAAAAAAAAAAAAAAAAAGTATGCAAATTTATTATATATTTTATATATATATATTATATATATATATATATATATATATATATATATATATATATATACATATATATATATATATATCTTACTTTATATTTTGATAGATGGACATTTACAGACATGGCAGTTCCAAATAGGTTTTGTTCTTTGTTTAATTTTAATGGTGGGAAATGGGTGGTTGTTTGAATCTTTTCTTTAGATTTTTAAAACTTTTTTTTATTTATTTTTTAGTTACCTTGGGAGACTTGAACTATATACTGCAAGATTATAATATAACAGCAGCTGAACCTCACAGGAGTACCAAGATGGCAGTCAAGGTGGCCTTTAGCAGGCTTTGCGCTGCCATAGTAATCCATTGGTGTGCTGCGAGGAGGGCTATATGGGGGATAATTTCAGCTGGTGTGCATGTGCACCGTCAAGAATGTCATTGCTCGGCCTCAGCTACGACAGATGCAGGTTATATAACATACTGTGTGTGGAGAGAGGTCAGAAACTGAGCCCTTTCCACACTTGTAGACAAAGGTCAAAAAGTGTTGAAAACACGTAATAAATATGCTGCAAGTCATGAAAGACAGCTTATTGTTGCATTGAGATGGATAAATCTGCACCATGTGTTTTAATTCTGGTTAGCATGGATAAGTCCACAAACTACAAATATTCTCTACACTGTAAAGGGATGGTCCGAAGGCAAAAAAAAATGTCACATAAAGCTCTATCAATTTAATGCTAGAATTTAAGCCATATCTTATATACTTGTATCAAAAAATCCGTACAGTTCCCTAAATATACAAACTACTATTCTAATTTTTTAGTTCCTGTCTGAAGACTATTCGTTTGAGAATCCCAGTGCATGCTAACATACTCAAATGAAGACTCTACCCACCCTCCTCCCTGGAAAAGAAGCCTGCTGTCTCTGTCCCTCCTTGCTGTCTCTGTCCCTCCCTGCTGTCTCTGTCCCTCCCTGCTGTCTCTGTCCCTCCTTGCTGTCTCTGTCCCTCCCTGCTGTCTCTGTCCCTCCCTGCTGTCTCTGTCCCTCCCTGCTGTCTCTGTCCCTCCCTGCTGTCTCTGTCCCTCCCTGCTGTCTCTGTCCCTCCCTGCACAGTCAAGCACTGTTATAGGCTCAGAACAGTAATCACAGAGGTGTCTGTACCTGGCATGCAGGAGACTAACACCTCCCCTGCTGGTGATGTCACTGGTCTCTTGAATGCCGGGTATAGACACCGCTCTTTTACCTGCAGATGATTACAGAACTGAACAGATAACAAGTGCAGGGAAGGACAGACACAGCAGGGACAGATGGCACAGAGCAGGGAGAGGCACAGAGCAGGGAGAGACACAGAGGGACAGACCGGCCCATGAAACAAGCGTCATGATGATGCTTCATTTAAGTGAAGGGGCAGAGGCAGCAGTCACTGCCCCATGACGACACTTTGTGTGAGTATCCCAGCATGCACTGGGATTCTCAAATGAATCGTCATCAGACAAGAACTAGAAACAAAAAAATGTAATAGTAGTTTGTGTAACTAGGGAATTTTCAATACAAGTGTACTAGAAGGTAGCTTAGATTAGAGCATGAAATAGATAGGGGTTTAAGTGAAAATTCCTATTATCTTCAGCCCACCCCTTTAAGATTATCTTTGGGCAAATGAATATTGCTAGGATCTATGTAGACCTGGCTGTAATATCTTCAAGCAATCACGGGGCGCCTGTTCTATGGCAGATTTTCCACATGGTGCCACTCCTTTTTACGTGTATGCAGAATCCTGCATAGAAGTCCAATTAGGATGAACTCCTAAATTAAGAAAATACTGCAGACTTTTTTTTTTCTAGCAAACCTACAGTGGGAAATTTTAAAGTGGAATACAGTACAAGGCAGGGGATGAAATGTTCACATAGGCCATCTACTTGCTGCAGAAATTGACTTGTGTTGAAGCATCAATTTGTGGTGGATTTGCACCTCCAGCTTTCAAAGTTAAATCCTGCAATCAAATACAAGAGCTGCAGATTATGCGGCAAATTACTTGCGGATCTACAGCAAAAAAGCGTCAAGTACAAATTTTAAACCAATGTGTTTTTTTTCTCCGCTTTCACTGAAAATCTACAGAAGCTTCCCCTATAAATCTGAACCATGTGAACCCTAACAGTACCCTGCACAGTGCCTATTCTGCAAGCTGTTGAGGAGCCCAATTGATCAAGTGAAGGCACATACTGGAGATTGTAAATCCTTCAAGAAAAGATAGTCAACTGAATTCTATGCGTGTTCAAAAAAGGAAATTAAAAAAACCCAAAACATCATGGAGGTTAAATGTAAAAACAATTTAACAAAATTAAAAGACGTACTTACTTGTTAAAATTCGGGTTCAAAGTTAAAGCAGTTGCTGAACAAGAAATGGAAACTGGGTGACCGTAAAAAGTAAAGCGTATAACGAAATACACTCAAATTTGTTAACGTGACGGCTAATTAAACCACATGCATTCACAGACATATGCAGATGAAACACTAGAGAGAAAAACATATGCAATAACCATAATAAACATGCATAAAAAGTTGCAGACTCACCAATGGGGTGTGGGGTGAGGTACAATAAAAGTATAAAACAAAAAGCCCCTAGATAAAGTATTCGAAGAAATCGTCTTGAATATCAAATTATTGGATGCCGTTCTTGTTTGGAAGATGCTTTACAACATCACAATATAGGGCAAAGCTATAATAGTGTCATGCCCCTAAATTGTGGTAGCAATGTACATATGTTATGATTTTAGAGATTGAAAGACACCACCTTGGTCGCTTAATATTTTTGTATAGTCTATGGTGGGAAAAATAATAAAAAGTATTGATTTTGAAAGAAAAAAAAAAGCAATAAAAAAAGGCGAGATTGCACTTTTAAGAATCTGCATATGTTTGTATTGTTATCATACAGAACTTTATCATAACATCATTGACTTTTGCATTAGCATCCGGTCTCAGGCATACAGTAAAAGGCTTTATGCTGGTCTCACAAACCTGTTGCTCCACAGAAGTTCAAGTTACTGGGTCTTCATGTCGTCATCCAACATGTCAAGATAATGTGCAGAGCATTAAATGCCTTAAACCCACCTTCATTTCCTATTGAATCAAACACTCCTCATTCACCCAGAAATGTTCACTTAGTGAATGATGAAAGCGATGGATATAATGGTAACAAAGACACCCACCTCACAGTGCTTCCGCCAAATGTCAATATTCTTGCGCTGGGCTTTGGAGAAATGGTCCCATGCTTTTTGTCTGGAGGAAGCGTTGAAAACGGCCACAATCTGCTCAACTTCAGTGAACAAGGAAGTCAAACAAGACAAGCAATTTATGTTGTGGTCATTCCATAGAAGGCAAAATAAAGACGCATGCGGGTCCTATGGATCAAGCATCTAAACTTCATCCATAATCACCCAAAGCATGTGTCTTTTGTACTTACATGGTCTTATTGTTGATACTGTCGCTCAAGCGTCCAATACTTTCATTTACATACACTTAAACACTTCACATCAAAATCTTCTAAACAGTGATTAGTTACAGAAGAAAGTCTCATTAATTAATAAGAGTCAAGTGTAGTGACATTCATTTAATCAGTACTTTCCATATTATAACATTGACAGCATTTGCCGTCATTAGAAAAATTGTTTCTTTAATTCTCTGCAGACATTCAACTAGAATATGTCTGAAATGCGCTACTTTTGTCTGATGTAATAGAAGTTCCAAAATTCTGTCTGATAAAATGCTTAAAACAGTCATAAAAATTAGGGCTAGCCTAGCCATTTAAAGCTTTCCATCACTCAGGCTCAAAGTGTCACAAATGTGTTACTTTTTAATGTCTAATGTAATAAGCTGATCTCAAACTCAACCAGTGTTATCCTGAACTTATAGCTTGTACATTTTCTCAGTATTAAAAGAAATTAATGTGAAATAAAAATAAGATGTACAAAAAAACAACAAAAAACCTGGAAATGTGAGCATATACCACTCATTGTAGTTTAATCTTAAAGCCGTGGTTCAAAAACTGTAAAAATATTAATCTAAATCCCTATATATTTATTGCCCCTATCTAATATTTATAATATACATTAAAAATTCCCTACCCTGGAGTACCTACACTAACTATTGATTTTTCTTTCCTTACTTCAAGTCTGATGATGCTTTGTTTGAGAATCCCAGTGTATGTTAGGATACTCGAAAGAAGCATCAAGGGAGCAGACCTCATGCAGAGCTCTAAGCCTGATCACCGCCAGCTTACTTCTCCTTGTCTTCAACCATATGAGTAATCAGCAGGAAGTGAGAGCTACAGCAGCTCTCACTTCTAGTTGATTATCTCCTACGTCGAAAGGCAGGAAGAGGGAAGTCAGCGGTGATAGGGAGTGGGGCTCACATGACGTCACATCCTTTCATGACCCCCGGGAGCACGAGTACTAACACTGCGCTGGAACGGCACCGGCAAGGAGAGTATAAGCTTTTTCTATTTCAATGTGGCTGAACATGGGGAACGAGAAGGGGTTGTCCATGACTAGGACCATGACTTTAAAAGGTCTATACACAATGGCCAACCATGATCACAATCTGCTCATTTACAAGACACTATGATAATAAGTCAGTGTACTAGCAGAAATACAGAAGAGGGCAGGGCCCCTGTCCAAGAACAGTGGATGGGCCTTGTGCAGTCCAATATCTCATCATAATGTACAATCCAACCTTTCTTCATGGGCCCCTACCAAACTTCAATGATTGGACTGTCAAACGTCAACGCCCCATCCCCCACCCCAAAAAAAAACAACAAAAAAAAAACCAAACACTTTTATTTGTAGTTCACACAATTGGAAATTCAAAATGCCACTGATAAAAGTGCCCATTGAATCCTCAGATCATCTATTGTCAGTCTGAAAAATTTTGCTGAGTAAGCAGGACTTCTATTGACATTACACATAATCTCCAGGTCTTCATACGTACATCAGATGTACCTTTCTTTTTCTCTTCAGTATGGAATAGGACAGATTTACAAGAATACTATTCAAAGCTGATCATTTTGTTTATAGGCGTTAATATCTATGACAAAACTGCAAACTCTAAAAAATTCTGTATCTTGAGATTGATTGCTTTAAAAAAAAACAAAAAAAACAAAACTTGACACAATGGTTCTATTTTTAGTTATATTTAAAACAAATTGTGGCTAAAATCTAGAAACGTACATTTCTTCGAGGCTAGCACTGCAGAACGATGACCTACATGATAGCAGACATGTATGTTAATTCCCTCCAGGGCTGTCGAAAAAGAACAGCTGCATGGAGCAGACGGCAAAAGTCCTTGGTACACAGAACAGATTTCTCATTAACACAGGAACACGTCCCACCATTTTTCTGAATGTGAATGGTATTTAAACTTTCCAATATGTTTTAACGTTTAAGTACTTAACCGAATAGACAATTAGCAATTTCCTGACTGGTAGAGACCTAATGAATCTTGCTGTAACATTTCTGAAGGACTGTGTGCATGCTATGCAGATGTCTCACTTGCCTCATTTCCATTTGCTGCACCTAACAGACAGGCTGCGCTAGGTGAGAGCTGAAGATCTAGGTATACGCTATGTGGTAATCATGTATTCAAGGGAGGCTCTTGTCTGGGAAATTGCAGGCAGTAAACCATCATCTAATGGGCACAAAATGATCATTTGCCTCCCAGAGAGGACATGTTTAGGAGACTGCTTAACAGCATTATCAAAGCACGATATTAAAACACAGCAAATAATTTAGCAGTGTTTGACCCCTGGAACATGATGTATTTCCGTAATTTATTCCTGTCATATGCAGTTCAAACCATCAGCTTCTACTTGAGAGATACATATGAGCTTTCTGGGAAGCGAAACTATCTGAATTTACATTTTTCATTTAAGTACTAATACATTTAAAAAAGCAATTTGTTGCATATAAAAAAAACAAGTGAGACCTCAACTTATATACCAATACGTGCTACCAGAATTGGCCAAAATTTGAGGTGTAGCATAGAATATAGACCTATATACATTGTGATCTATAATGCTATCACAATACTTTGTGGACAACGGTTCTGTGATTAAGCTTGTTGGTACATGTTGAGTAAATTATACACCAAGTTGTCAATCTTTTGTTATTGTAAATGGCAGATGAGGCATTTTTTTAATTGACTGATGGAGAATTATTGATTCATATTGCTCAGGTTTCGTAATGAGCTATTGGAGCTCAGACGGCCTCGACTCATGTACTTGAGTATAATGGAAGTCAAAGGGGAACTCAAGCAATTTCAGAGAAATCTTCAGGAAAAATGCTCCAGTTCCCCATTGACTTCCATTATACTCGATACATGTGTCGCACCAGTCTCGAGTGTCCAACTGCTCATTAAGATTTACGAGTACTGAGCACCGGCGCATGGTAGTGCACTCTCATCGCTATTCATTTCCCTTGCTTACTTAGGCTAGAAAACCTTTCGGAAATTCTGTGTCCCCAAAAAATAAATCTCCTACTTCCACTTCATACCAGATTTAAAAAATATATATCTTGGGATGAAAGCTTCAGAAAGCACAAAATGAACTAAAAATGTTGCCATATTGTTGGTAGTAGTGGTATAGTTTGGGGAGAGCAGGCAGGCCTCGGAGGCGTCTATAAGATGCTCTGCCTTGCGCAGGTAATGTAGAAAGAAGACAAAGGACACAAATTGAAATTATGGTTTGGAAGAAGGAAAGACTAGCTAAGAATTTAAGAACTTGCTAAAGTTTATCTAGTTCACATTAAGTGCATTTCTTGTAGGTTTAGGACTTCAGAGTATTCTAGCTAAGAATTTAGTTGGCGATTTAGATTTCTTTAATAGGAAAGTAAAACATTGGGCATACACAGGTTACACTTGATCAAAACAGATAATTTCAACTTTTAATGGGTAAACTTTAACCCCAATCTATTGTTTTAGCCAACCAATAGAATGTCATTGCTTGAAAAGCAGTTGGACATGCTCAAAATATAATCTGCCAAAAACATTGTCCTGAAAAGAGTGTGCCAAAAATATTCCTAGAACATTTAAAAAAAAAAAAAAAAAAAGACTGTTTGCCTTTTACCCAGTGCTATTGAACATGTATGGCTGCTGCGACTGATTGTTTATCACACGATCATTTAACAATTATTCACCCATCAAACTGCTTCTATCTGATCCGTATGGCCTCCCTAAAGTGGTTGCATGGCATATGTCTTAAGACAACCAGCATTTGAATAACCGCTGATCTGTAGAACTTGGCAGCGGCTGTTACACACTAAGCAGAGCTCTGCTGCTCAGTTCCGTTCAAGGAGCTAATAAAAGCTGATCCAACTACCGCATTTTTCGCTTTATAAGACGCATTTTTGTTCCCCCAAATTTTGGTGGAAAAGTAGGGGGTGAGTCTTATAATCCGAATATACGGATTATATACTGCAGGGTCCAGGGGAGGTGGGGGAAGCTCTGGAGCGGTGCTGGAGGCTGAGGAAGGCTGGTAGAGGCTGGTGAAGGCTGCAGCGGGAGATCTCCTGCTCCCGCTCATATAATATGCACTGCCGCTGTCCATCACCATGGTGCTGAAACCGCACCATGGTGACGGGCTGGGGGAGCGGCGCATATTATATGTGCCTGTGCTCCCCTTTGATGGCACATGCCCCCTCTGTGTTAGATATGGCCCCCATGCTGCTGCCCATAGTAAAATAAAAAGCTCTTTACTTACCTCCTCCAGCGTGTCTCCCCGGTGTCTCTCTCCTGCCGCTGTGATCATGCACGCAGAGATGTCACTCTGCTGTGCCGATCACATGACCGGCACAGAGAACCAGGAAGTGCACGAGCTCAGCAACACAGAGGGAGACATGAGGGAGGACAGCACTGGAAAAGGTAATGAAAGAGTTTCTTTTACTATAAGCAGCAGCATAGGGGCCATATCAAACACAGGGTGATGTGTGCCATCCACAGGGGCCATGGGCAGCAATAGGGGATGTGTGCCAGCCACAGGGGGCCAAGGGCAGCAATAGGGGCCATGTGCCAGCCACAGGGGGCCATGGGCAGCAATAGGGGCTGTGTGCCAGCCACAGGGGTCCATGGGCAGCAATAGGGGCCGTGTGCTAGCCACAGGGGGCCAAGGGCAGCAATAGGGGCCGTGTGCCAGCCAGAGAGGGCCATGGGCAGCAATAGGGGCTGTGTGCCAGCCACAGGGGGCCATGGGCAGCAATAGGGGCCGTGTGGCAGCCACA
Source organism: Anomaloglossus baeobatrachus (assembly GCF_048569485.1). Taxonomy (NCBI): domain Eukaryota; kingdom Metazoa; phylum Chordata; class Amphibia; order Anura; family Aromobatidae; genus Anomaloglossus; species Anomaloglossus baeobatrachus. The sequence goes on from NC_134354.1 coordinate 625,158,204, forward strand.
GGGGGCCATAGGCAGCAATAGGGGCCGTGTGCCAGCCACAGGGGGTCATGGGCAGCAATAGGGGCAATGCGCCGGCCACAGGGGGCCATGGGCAGCAAAAGAGGCGGTTTGCAAGCAACAGGGGGCAATGGGCAGCAATAGGGGCCGTGTGCCAGCCACAGGGGGCCATGGGCAGCAATAGGGGCCGTGTGCCAGCCACAGGGGGCCATGGGCAGCAATAGGGGCCATGGGCAGGAATAGGGGCCGTGTGCCAGCCACAAGGGGCCATGGGCAGCAATAGGGGCAGTGTGCCAGCCACAGGGGGCCACGGGCAGCAATAGGGGCAGTGTGCCAGCCACAGGGGGCCACAGGCAGCAATAGGGGCAGTGTGCCAGCCACAGGGGGCCGTGTGCCAGCAATAGGGGATGTGTGCTAGCCATAGGGGACGTGTGCCAGCCATAGGGGACGTGTGCCAGCCATAGGGCACATGTGGCATCACTGGGGAAAGTGTGCCAGCACAAGGGGGCTATATTCAATATAAGTGGGCCATATCCAGATTAAGGGGGCTATGAGGGACACATATCCTATATGATTTGTTAAACGGACACTGGCATTGTAAGACGGACCCCATTTATTAAAAAAAAATTCTCTTTTCCTTCACCAAATATGGGGGTGTGTCTTATAAAGCAATAAATACGGTAGTTGTGCACGGTTTTAAACTCCCACGAATTTCATACATCAAGCATGGGTCCTTAAAATTATATACCCACGCAATTCCTTTAAGGCCAGTTGTGTAGACCGATAAATCCAAGCTATGGTCTGTTAGTGACCTCTCAATATAGCCATATCCATTTTCATTTTTTATTTTTATGACCAAGTTGAGGCATTTTATTTCAGAAGAGTAAATGCCTTTTTTCTCTCAAAGTACAATTCAGAATGAGCAGAACAGCCTGTCTCCAGGGCGAGGATCAAAATATCTAAATATTATTTTGCAGAACAGACAAGGCAAACTGAGATGAATAATTTGATTCTGGAATTAATGCAAATTCCTAGGACTTTGAGATTGATGGTTTCAGGTCATTTTTACACAGCATCATTTTCCTGCCTTTAATCAGGTTTATTCGTAGAACAAACATTTAAGATTAAGTTGAAGCATCCTTTCACTTAATTATGGAACTACTACTCCAGTCAAGGAGCTGATAGTATCTGTGATTTCTTCAGTCACATTTTATTAGAATAACACTTATTGATCACAGAGTCCTTGAAATATAAATGCTATCATCTGATTTGGCAGCATTGTCAACTATTTGTGGGAATTAATTTTTTTTTAAATATATTATATATTCCCCCATGCCCTCCCAGAATTTATATGTTTATTACTAAATACCCTGCCTAATGAGCACTTTATACTGCCTGACACCTAGACACATAATGAAACTTTCTTTATAAAGTCCTTTTTTGCCATGTACAGTACATGAGTCCTTTGACTAGTCTATGGAGTGTTAGCTTCCCCTGACTAGTCGACCCTCATCACCGGCTTCCTGCAAATCTGGTGCATGGAGGTGGCTTTCTTCACTAACATCATTGCACCTCTGAAGTCGGGTGTACCCTTCCCTACTTCAGAGAAGCATTGCGCATATCCGAAAGTGAAGATGATGGTGATTTCACATCATTGCGCCTCTGAAGTTGGGTGTACCCTTCCCTCCTTCAGAGAAGCACTGCACATTTCCGAAAGTGAAGAAGATGGTTATTTTACTTTCGGGCATGCGCAGTGTGCTTTTCTGAAGCTGGGATACATGCATCTGGCTTCAGAGGCTCAATAATATTAGTGATGAAAGCCACACGCAGGATTAGTAGGGAGCTGGAGATAAGAGCCAACTAGTCTGGTGAAACTAATGCTTCATTGACTAGTCAAACGGGTAATTTACATATGCAAAGAGCTTTTTTCAATATATGTTTAGATGTCAGCCAGGAAAAAGGGTTCCATAGACAGGGTATTAAGTAGTAAATATATAAATGTTGGTGGGTGAGAGGGAGGGCATGGAAGACCTGTCAGGTTTCCTTTAACTTTGCCATAGCTATTCCCAAAAAAATAAATGATGTCTCTTTTTCTAAGAAGTGTAAATAGACAACATAGGTAACATCATTGCTGCATCTTATCCCTCGTTCCAGTATATGTGCAATAAGAATAAATCTAATAAAAAAAAAATTTTAACGGCCTTCAGCTCAATTTCAAGCCATGGCAACTTGATGGATAAACGCTCTGTATGAAGATCAATCTCGTGTAAGCCTAGATAGGTCCACTAGGGTCTTCTCTGCCATTATCTTGACAGTATCAAGCCATCTGGTTGCTGGTCTTGATCTTTGCCTTGTTCCTTCCACTTTTACGACCATGATGTCCCAGTGATTGTTCTCTTTGTATGATGTGTCCAAAGTAGGCAAGTTGTAGCTTGGTGATACGTGCTTCGAGTGACAAGTCTGGCTTGATTTGTTTTAAATTTGATTTGCTTGTTCTCTTTGCTATCCATGGTATAGAGAAAAGCCTTTTTGAGCACCACATTTCCAAGACGCTGATTCTTTTTCTGTCTTGTTTTTTTTATTGTGCAGGTTTTACATCCATATGAGAGTACAGAAAAGACCAGACTAAGTATAAGCCGTATCTTCATCAGCAGTGAAATGATCCTCAATTTGAGGACCTTACCCAGTGACTTCATTGTTAATTTACCCATAGCTATTTTCCTATTGACTTCCGGTGTTGTCGCTGCATTGAGGAATCATTCATCCAAGTAGGTTGAAATCTTTTACAACTTCCAGCTTGCCACTGTCCATCTCAAATGTGCCCCAGTCGTACCTTGCAGTAGTCAGTATCTTTCTTTTGATGGTATTGTGTAGGAGTCCCATGATTGAGCTTTCCATCTTGACACTCCGAAGTATTCATTACATCTATGCTTGTTGCTATCAGTGTTGTATCGTATGCGTGTTTAAGACTGTTGATGATTCGTCTACAAATTTGATTCCTTCTTTTTCGGCAAGTCCAGCCTTCCTGAAATAGCTTCTGCATATAAATTGAAGAGAAATGGTGACAGGATGCACCCTTGTCTGACACCACGCTCTACTTTGAATGTTCCGTGTCACCGTTTTCCATTTGAACTGTTGCTTTTTGGTTGATGTAAAGGTTCCTAATGAGGCTGATCAGATGGTTCTGCACACCCACAGCCTTTATATTATTCCAAAGTTTCTGTTGATCAACACAGTCAAAGACTTTGCTGTAGTCGATGATGCAAAAATAGAGCACCTTGTTATATTCTTTGGCCTTTTCCATTATCCATCTAATATTAGCAATTACATCTCTTGTTCCTCTGCCTTTTCAGAATCTTGCTTGCTCCTCTGGTAGCTCTTTGTCAAAGTGAGGCTGCAGCCATCTTTGTAGGATCTTCAGTAGTATTTTGCTGGCATGAGATATGAGCACAATAGTCTGATGGTTTCCACAGTCGGTAGCATCTCCCTTCTTTGGATTAGAAACAAACACTGATTTTGTTCAGTCCATGGGCCATTTACCAGTTTCCCATATTTATTGACAGTCGTATGATGATTTCAACTGCTGCTTAAGACAGCTTTGTTTTTTGAGAGAAGCTTTATCACAGTATCGATTGTCTTTTAAGATATTCAGTTCGCTATCATTTCCAATGTCCGTTTCTTCCCTTAACACCAAGTCATTTTTGTAGAGGTTCTCAGTGTCTTCTTTCCATCTTTCCTTGATCTGTTCTGGCTCAGTTAGTTTGTTCCCATTGGAATCTTAACATTCCCACTCTTGGTTGAAGCTTGCATCGTGTAGCTCAAGGGAGGTTCACCAACTGACCTGAAGAGAACAAAAATATCCATCTTCTAGGCATTTGAACAGCTAAAATAGCCTTCATTGTGATGACCTTACCAAAATCTTCACTTTTCAAGAGAGTAAGGTAGCCTTCATAATCTGGTACACCTATAAAAGATGGGTTTGTTCAATAATGGGGTTTTTTTTTATTTCTACTCTGGTGACACCTGGAACCCTAGCAATGAACACAAATAGAAACGTGGACATACATTGGTGGACACGCTGTTTAAAGGCAATCTTTAACAATGATGTACGATTTGTTGCACTTACATTACTATTCAAATTATATGCACATCAGGTATATTTCTGAGGAAGGAAACTAAGAGCTAGCTAGAATTATTTTACTCGTTTATAAACCACCATTAAATTCCACACTGCTTTACAAACATCATTATCAATTTCCCCATTGGGGCTCACAATCTGAATTCCCCAACAGTATGTCTATGGAACATGGGAGGAAACCCACACAAATTCGTGGAGAAAACATTTCTTGCAGATGTTGTCCTTGATGGGATTTAAACCCAAGACCCTAGGCTACATTGCTAACCACTGAGCTATTGTGCTACCCCTGCCCTACACTACAATTAAGAAATTCATAGATGTTCGCAAGGGTCCAAACAGCTTTTATGTGCTCCTGAGACACTCTCATCACATTACTGAGTGCCCTAAACTTTTACAACTACTTTTAACATCTCTAAGAAAACATAATAAATTGATTTAAAGACATCCCAAGACAATTGTGTCATTGCATGAAGTGACCAGCTGGAATATTTTATGCCTATTTCCCAGAGTCCTCAAATTACTGAGATGAAGCCAAAACCATTTCCTGGACACTTTTACTGTTGTTATACTATTAAAAGCCTGCTGTACTCCGCAATGTCACCTTCAGATTTCATGAAACTGTCATAACATAACGGTTCACTTAGACCCTTTAACTTTATGTATTTTTTTATGTGATTTTTATGCTATTTGCACATGTTTGTATAATACGATGTTTCCATCTCATCTTCTTAGTGGACTCTCTAAAAATAGAAAACACTGTTTTCTCTTCAAATTTTAGGGGTACTTTGCACACTGCGACATCGCTAGCCGATGCTAGCGATGCAGAGCGTGATAGTACCTGCCCCCGTTGCAGATGCGATATCTTGTGATAGCTGCCGTAGCGAACATTATCGCTACGGCAGCTTCACACGGACTTACCTGCCCTGCGACGTCGCTCTGGCAGGCGACCCGCCTCCTTCCTAAGGGGGTGGGTCGTGCGGCGTCACAGCGACGTCACACGGTAGGCGGCCAATAGAAGCGGAGGGGCGGAGATGAGCGGGACGTAAACATCCCGCCCACCTCCTTCCTTCCGCATAGCCGGTGGAGGCAGGTAAGGAGATGTTCCTCGCTCCTGCGGCTTCACACACAGCGATGTGTGCTGCCACAGGAACGAGGAACAACATCGTATCTCCTATTGGTGCGACATTATAAAAAAGTCCGATGCTACACAGATCACCGATTTATGACGCTTTTGCGATCGTTTATCAGTGCATCTAGGCTTTACACGTTGTGACGTCATTACCGGCGCCGGATGTGCGTCACTTTCGATTTGACCCCGACGATATCGCAGTAGCGATGTCGCAACGTGCAAAGTACCCCTTAGTGTTTAATGGTCACATCTAACAACCAAAAACTTCAAACCAACTTTATTACATAAAAGTAAGAGACCTAAAACGATACTACGCCACGAGCTGAAGAACCCAAGTCTAATTTGTTCTAATGCCAAAGCTCATTTTCTACAGCACGATACTGCAATGTGATATATATCGTCTACTTCAGAGGGAGACTTATAAATCAATAGAGCCCTCAAACTACTTTATACCGACAGTCAGATGCTTTTTAGTCTTATTAATGTAAAAGCAGAGCATCTAAAAGCTTGTTTCAGAAATTGCATTCACAGCATTATTATATTGATCTAACGTCAGCTGGGAAATTAAAACTCTGCTATTAGACCGTTCAAGGCCATGTGAATGTAGTTCATAAGATCTTTACCTTTTTAAGAGCGAGCACGCAAACAATTACTAAAATTCACAGGGAAAAAAAAATCCATACTAAAAGCAATGGTAAGCTTTTAAGTACAAGAATTGTTTAAAATTTTCAGCATAGAAACAACAATCCAACAACCTAGTTACCAATCTATTTCGCTCTGCTTGAATTTTGAGGAGGCAAAGTCAAAAACTTTCCTGATCTTCTAAGACATCTGATTTTGTTGGCAAGGGAGTGAAGGCACTTGCTTGGACCCTTGAATCGTTTTTTTAATGATGTTTCATTGTACTCTTCTATATATAACTATGTACGACATATCCCTATACATTGTACTCCTTTATATAACCATCTACGACATCGCCCTATAAATGAGTGATTCTAACTAATGGTCAAGCCCATTTGGCTACGATATAGTTACGTTCGGTGAAAGTAATGCACATCATTTGAATGTCACTTGGTCAAGACTCTTACAAAAATATCACGTACCTTAATTCAGTCGTCCATCTTGACGTGGGCCCAAGTTAATTACAATTACTTACCCCAAAATTTAGAAGAGAAACAAAAGAGGTACTTACATTGAGTAAGAACTCCAAGGAGCTCCGTTTTATAGATTTCCTTGGCTTCTTCCATTTTGTCCTCATGTACTGCCTTCTCATTCATCAATCGTCGAACATGACTGTTTGCTGACTGGACCATAGAGTAGAACTGGTTTGCCGTCCTTCGATTCACTTCTCCTCTCTCTATCCACGATAGGAGAACGGAAATAGCTTCTGTGAATTTGTTGTCATCTGGAAAAGAAGGGAAAGCAGAGATTCTTGACCTAAAAGTGAATCAAATCTACTTTTCTTTACTAGATATTGTCCACAAAAAGCTGTATGAATTGAGAAAGTGTAGGCCATCAAAAAAGAATGAGAATTAGATGGTAAATAATGACTGAAGGGTAACATGCAATTAATGCAGGCAGATAGGCAGTGTAAACGCTTTCAGGTGGATACACAACTACAAGCTGTTCACATATGATTAGATACTGGTATTACTGTTGGACCAAGAGAGGACACCCAGGTGGTGGAAAGGTCAAGGCTACAAAGGGTTCTACTGCTTGTCAAACTTTTTTTTTTTTTTGGGGGGGGGGTACTTTTTTGTGCAAACTACATAGATCAGCATCTGTGTCACATTCTCAAAGGGAACCTGTCACCAGATTTTTCCCTATTAAACCAAAAGAGTCCCCCTTCTGCAGCTCCTGGCTGCATTCTATGAAGGTGCACCTTGGCCCTGACTCTGACCCTTCTTTATATAGTTTCATAGTTTTTAAGGTTGAAGGGAGACTCTAAGGGGCACTTTGCACACTGCGACATCGCAGGTGCGATGTCGGTGGGGTCAAATTGAAAATGACGCACTTCCGGCATCGCATGCGACATCGCAGTGTGTAAAGCCTAGATGATACGATTAACGAGCGCAAAAGCGTCGTAATCGTATCATCGGTGCAGCGTCGGCGTAATCCATGATTACGCTGACGCGACGGTCCGATGTTGTTCCTCGCTCCTGCGGCTGCACACATCGCTGTGTGTGAAGTCGCAGGAGCGAGGAACGTCTCCTACCGGCCTCACTGCGGCTTCCGTAGGATATGCGGAAGGAAGGAGGTGGGCAGGATGTTTACATCCTGCTCATCTCCGCCCCTCCGCTCTGATTGGCCGCCTGCCGTGTGACGTCGCAGTGACGCCGCACGACCCGCCCCCTTAACAAGGAGGCGGGTCGCCGGCCACAGGGACGTCGCACGGCAGGTGAGTGTGTGTGTGAAGCTGGCGTAGCGATAACTTTCGCTACGCCAGCTATCACCACATATCGCTGCTGCGACGGGGGCGGGCACTATCGCACTCGGCATCGCAGCATCGGGCTGCGATGTCGTAGTGTGCAAAGCCCGCCTAAGTCCATCTAGTTCAACCCGTAGCCTAACATGTTGATCCAGAGGAAGGCAAAAAACCCCCAATGTGTCAAACAAGCTCCAATGGGGAAAAAAATTCCTTCCTGACTCCACATACGGCAATCAGACTAGTTCCCTGGATCAACACCCTGTCATAAAATCTAATATACATAACTGGTAATATTATATTTTCAAGAAAGGCGTCCAGGCTCTGCTTAAATGTTAGTAGTGAATCACTCATTACAACATCATGTGGCAGAGAGCTCCATAGTCTCACTGCTCGTACAGTAAAGAATCCTCGTCTGTGATTATGATTAAACCTTCTTTCCTCAAGACGTAGCGGATGCCCCGTGTTCCAGTCGTATGCCTAGGTGTAGAGAGATCTTTGGAAAGGTCTCTGTACTGTCCCCTCATATGTTTATACATTGTGATTAGATCCCCCCCTAAGCCTTTTTTTTTCCAAACTAAATAACCCCAAGTTTAATAACCTGTCTTGGTATTGCAGCCCACCCATTCCTCTAATAATCTTGGTCGCTCTTCTGTCTACCTGTAAGATTATGCTATTTATAACCTTCTATACTTTTGCTATCAAGAAAAGCATCCATTCCTCTCTTAAATTCATTCAGTGAGTTGGCCATCACCACTTCCTCAGGAAGAGAGTTCCAGAGCCTCACTGCTCTTACCGTGAAGAACCCTCTTCTATGGTGATGTAGGAATTTTCTTTCCTCCAATCGAAGAGAATGCCCCCTTGTTCTTGTCATAGTCCTTGGTACAAACAGATCATGGGAGAAATCTCTATATGGCCCTCTGATATATTTGTACATATTTATGGAGGTCCTTAAAGGGAATAAAGGAGGTCCTTATGGTTTGTACATATGGAGGTCCTTAAAAGGGAATCTTCAGGTTTTTGCTCCCCCCGAGAGCAGCATAATGTAGAGACAGAGACCCTGATTCCAGTGATGTGTCATGTGTCCCTTACTGAGCCGTTTGCTGTCATTTATACAGAGCTCGCTCATGAATATGCTGGACTACCTGGCAACATGCCAATTAGTCCTCTAATGATAATCTACTGCTGATAAAATAGTGATTTTATCAAAACTACACTAAGCAGCCCAGTAAGTGACACATCGCTGGAATTAGGATCTCTGCCCCCACCCATGTTATGCTGCTTTTAGATTAGGTGGCAAAAACCTGGTGAAAGATTCCCTTTAATTGGTGCTGCCTTAGGCACTGAGATAATGGTCTTTTCTAGAAAGTCTTTTACCTAGGAGTGTGCATTACTGTTGCATCCATATTGAGAATATAGGAATAGAGGAAATGTGGGACATCTGAAGTCAGTCTTTAATTAAGCCCAGTAACATCGCAGCGTGATCTCAGAGTGCTGCTTTTCATCATATTCTTACAATTCTGTCTTACTTGCAAAATTTATAAAACCTTTTTAAATAAAAAAAATCTACTGTTTCCAAATTCAAAAGGACAGATCTAAGAAAAAAAAAATACACAAATCATAAGACAATTTTTTCAAGGACCAAATTTTGTCATTTGTGATGAATGGGAATCATCCCCCACATATTCTTCGCAATCTATTCAGCTTTTTACTTACATAAGTAAGGGAATGGGTTATCATATTTATGGCACCTAATCTGAAAGCAACATAATGTAGAGACTATGCTTCCAGCGAAATGTCACTTAGGCTATTTTTACACAGGGCGTTTTTGCAGCAATTTTTTTCCTGACCAAAACATGATCTTGTGGCAGAAATTCTCCAGGCAGTCTTCTGCAGTTTTGGTGCGTTTTTAATGTGTTTTTTTTTTGGCCACTGCAATGGATGCAGCGGGACACGGAACAAGTAATCAGCCGGCACTGGAGTCAGCTGATTTGAACTCAGCTGAACTCCAAAGCCCGCACACACTGCGATGGATGCAGCGGGACACAGAACAAGTAATTGACCGGCACTGGAATCAGCTGCTCTGATTACTTGTTTTCCTGGCTGTGAGGTCAGGAGTTCAGCTGAGTTCAGATCAGTTGACTCCAGTGCCGGCCGATTACGTGTTCTCTGTCCCCCTGCACCCACCGCAGCGTGTGCGGGCTGTGAGGTCAGGAGTTCAGCTGAGTTCAGATCAGCTGACTCCAGTGCCGGCCGAACTCAGCTGAACTCCACAGCCTGCACACGCTGCGATGGATACAGGGGGACACAGAACAAGTAATCGACCGGCACTGGAGTCAGTTGATCTGAACTCAGCTGAACTCCTGACCTCATAGCCAGCAGAACAAGTAATCAGATCAGCTGACTCCAGTGCCGGCCGATTACTTGTTCTGTGTTCTGATGAATCCATCGTAGCATGTGCGGGCTGTGAGATCAGCTGAGTTCAGATCAGCTGACTCCAGTGCCGACCGAACTCAGCTGAATTCCACAGCCCACACAAGCTGCGATGGATGCAGCGGGACACAGAACAAGTAATCGGCCAGCACTGGAGTCAGCTGATCTGAACACCTGACCACACAGCCCGCACACGGACACACGTGATCGGCATTGGGCAGTGACTGCTGTTAACCTGCATCCATCGAAGTATCTGCGGGCTATGAGGTCAGCAGACTTTAGTGTCGGGCGATTTCAAGTTCTGTGTTGCACTGTCATGTGGGGTCACATCCTACTCTTCATCAGGTTTTGCCAGCAAAACCTAATGAAAACCGGATGAGTAAATTATGAGTCAGGTTTTACAGCGGTATTGGCATTTCCTCATTGCTCTCTGTGGGTGCAATAATGCTGTAATAATGCTGCGAGAATTGACATGTTCATTCTTTAAACACTGGACCCATAACGCAGATATTTGTCAAAACAGTCAGGAAAGAATCCTGACGTGTGTGTGTGTGTATGAGATTTCAGAAATCTCAGACTTTGCTGGTACTGTAAAAGCAGCGTTTTATTAGCATGTATTTGCATAAAACCAACGCAAATCTGCAGCTAAAAAACGCTGCAAAACCTGATCAAAAGTCCCGTGTGTGAACATAGCCTTACTGGGCTGCTTACTGTAGGTTTGAAAAAATACTTTATTGCCAGAAGTTGATCACTAGGAAAATAATAAACCTGCTATCATGAGGTCATTCATATTCGTGATCTCTGTATAGCCCTGCCCTCACCATTGACAAGTCCCATTCTGCCTATGCACAGTATACACAGAAAATTGTCAATCAGTGGTGTGGGTGGGGTTCTGACTCAGCATATAGGGAACTGATAGAGCTCAAGTAGATAAAATAGTGATTTTATCAAAACTGCAGCTCAATAAGCAAGACATGCTAGAATCAGGGTCTCTGACCCTACATCATGCTGCTCTCAGATTATATACACTACAGTTCAAAAGTTTAGGGTCACAGATATTTCCTTATTTTTGAAAGAAAAACACTTTTTTTTTTCCATGAAGCGAACATTAACTTAAACAGAAATACACTCCATACATTGTTAATGTGGTAAATGCCTGTTCTAGCTTTAAACGTCTGTTTTTTTAATGCAATATCTACATAGGTGTATAGAGGTCCATTTCCAACAACCACCACTCCAGTGTTCTAATGGTACATTGTGTTTGCTAACTGTGTTAGAAGGACTGGCTAATAAAAGGAAAATATTAATATGGACAAAAGAACACAGACATTGGACAGAGGAAGATTGGAAAAAAGTGCTATGGACAGACGAATTGAAGTTTGAGGTGTTTGGATCACACAGAAGAACATTTGGAAGACCCAGAACTACTGAAAAGATGCTGGAAGAGTGCCTGACGCCATCTGTCAAGCATGGTGGAGGTAATGTGATGGTCTGGGGTTGCTTTGGTGCTGGTAAAATGGAAGATTTGTACAAAATACAGGGATTTTGAATAAGGAAGGCTATTACTCCATTTTGCAACGCCATGCCATACCCTGTGGACAGCGCTGGATTGGAGCCAATTTCATCCTACAACAGGACAATGACCCAAAGCACACCTCCAAATTATGCATGAACTGTTTAGGGAAGAAGCAGGCAGCTGGTATTCTATCTGTAATGGAGTTGCCAGCCCAGTCACCAGATCTCAACCCTATTGAGCTGTTGTGGGAGCAGCTTGACCGTATGGTACGCAAAAATTGCCCATCAAGCCAATCCAACTTGTGTGAGGGGCTTCTGGAAGCATGGGGTGAAGTATCTCCAGATTACCTCTGCAAATTAACAGCTAGAATGCCAAAAGTCTGCAAAGCTGTACCGTATTTTGCAGACTATAAGACGCACCGGACCATAAGACGCACTCTGGTTTTATTTCAAATCTGTTTTATTGATGAAACTGTTGTCAACATACAAACATATCATTTGTGCAATTACAATACATAAACAACATTTTCTCAATGTCGGGATAACATCCAGAAATTGTTACATTACTAAATTTCTTGGAATTCTTCAAATTATCTTTGTGCTATTACCATACAACCACTTATAAATTATAGGTCAGAATTCCCACTTCTTTTGACTTCCCGTATCCTAATATACTCATTCTCCTTGTGTGTCTATTGTCTTATGAATTATTGATAAATCTTTTCATATAAAAAATGAAACTAGAAAAATGCAGATTAATGTTCAGAAAAGAAAGAAAGAAGAGGAAAGATACAAGCATAAAGAAGAGGAAATTAGAGAGAAGGGGGGAGAGGGGGGAAAGCAAGAAAAGAAAAGAAAAAAGGGGGGGGAATGAGACTCGCCACCGTTTCTCAGTTCAAAAAGCTCGCCAAACTCTCCACAAACTCTGGGGACTCCATGAACATAATCCATGGTCTCCAAACTGTAGTAAATTTTTCTGTGTTCCCATTTAGTTCTCCTGTCAGCTCCTCCATTCTCTGGAGGTTTGTCATCTCCTCCAACCAATCCAGCACCGTAGGGCATCTAGTCTGTTTCCAAAATCGTGGGATAATCATACGGGCAGCCGCCAGGCAAAATCGCAACATGTCCCTTTTTTGTGTTTTAATAGCTCCTGGGAGCATAGAAAGAAGAGCAACCTGGGGGGGATTTTTCTATTTCACCTCCACTCATCTTTTTGTACAGGTAGAACACTGAGTCCCAAAAGGGTTGCAGCTTAGTACAACTCCACCATATGTGTAGCATTGTATCTGTGTCTGTGCCACACCTCCAGCACACATCAGACACAGAGGGAAATATAGCATGTAATTTAGTCGGGTAATGGTACCACCTTGTGAGAATTTTATAACTTTTCTCTTGAGCAGCGCACGCCAAGGAAAGCTTGTGGGTCCACAGGTACGCTCTGCTCCAATCGTCCTCTGGAATATCCTTTCCCAGTTCCTCTCCCCACCTACAGACAAAGTGAGGTTTATCCACCCTATTTCTCTGGTTCAGCATTTTATAAATGAGTGATATGCCATGTCCAGGTGATGACCCCTGTAAAAATATTTTCTCAAAAGGAGTAGAGGGTGTCCTCATCCTTCTCTCCCTGTCCTGGTACGAGAGGAAAGATTTCAACTGCATATATTCCATCCAGGAAATCTCTCTCCCTGTGGCCTGCATGGAAGTATAAGTTGGTAGGGTGTGTCCCTGGAGCACGTGACAAAAACGAGTATCATCCGCCCGAGTAAATCCCCCGAATCTATGTTAGTGGAGTCCTGGGGGGAACTTCTTATTACCAAATACGGGGGTAAGTGGGCCCTGCTCCTGAGAGAGAGAGATCCCTTTTTTATCTCTCCATCCCACATCCCCATCGCTGTACGCGTGAACTCCATTCCTTTCGCTATCTGGATCCTACTTTCTTTCTCTAACCATGGAAGTAAATGTAAGGGAGTTCCCAGCACATCCTGTTCAATCACCACCCATTGTTTCGAATTACCATGAAAATGCCAGTCCAGTAATCTCGTTAGGATAGCTGCCTTGTAATATAACTGAAAATTTGGGAGCCCCGCCCCCCCGTCACTTTTGTGTCTGGTCAGAGTTTTAATTCCTGTTCGGGGTCTCCTGTCCCCCCAGACAAACCCAGACAAGGCTGTCCGGATCTTGGAGAAGTAACTTAGCGGTAGCTGTATGAGTATTGTCTGAAACAGGAACAGGAACCTCGGTAACACATCCATTTTTATCGCGTTTATACGCCCAAACCACGTCAATCTCTTTTTGTCATATTTCTTTAAGTCCCTGATTGTCCTTTATAATAAGGGGAAAAAATTGTGATGTACAATTTTTGCTGGATCCCTAGGTACCCGCACTCTGGTTTTAGAGGAGGAAAATAGGAAAATAAAGTTTTAAGCAACAAATATGGTCATGACATACTGTTATGGGGCGAGGATCTGCTGCTGACACTTATGGGGGTAATGTTCTCAAATTCTCTACTAAGGTAATCCATCCTGGTAATGATCCTTCTGCCTTGTATATGATCCCCATCCTTCTATATATGTCCCTCATCCTGGTATAGCCCCCATCCTGATAAATACCCCCATCCTGATAGATACCTCCATCCTGCTATATACCCCCATCCTGCTATACAGCCCCATCCTGCTATACAGCCCCATCCTGCTATACAGCCCCATCCTGCTATACAGCCCCACCCTGATAAAAACCTCATCCTGCTATGTACCCCCATCCTGCTATGTACCCCCATCCTGCTATGTACCCCTATCCTGCTATATAGTCCCATCCTGCTATATAGTCCCATCCTGCTATATACCACCATCCTGATAAATACCCTTATCCTGATAAAAACCTCCATCTGCTATATACCCCCATCCTAGTATATGCCCTGTATCCTGTGGCTCAAAAAAAATAAACATTTATACTCACCTTTCCTCACTCCAGCAACATCGCTCGTCCTCCTGTCTGTATCAGCAGCAGCGCCGCTGACCTGTGTGGAGCCGGTCACTGGTCTCCTCCTGGAGAGCGGTGAGCACAGGGATGACATCATCGTTGTGCTCACCGCTCTCCACACACATCAGCGGGCCAGCAGACAGGAGGAAATCGCGATGCTGCAGGGAATGACCGGTGAGTATATTGTACTTATTCACTGCCCCCGCGCTGATGATGATACACGGGAGGCAGTGAATATAGCCGCACATGATCACACCAGGCTGTAGTTGCCAGGGGTGATCACGCAGGCCAGCTGATAATTATGCACGCACCCCCCGACCATCACCCCACCCACCTGTCAGCGCCAGCTTCAGCCCTGAGAGATGATGGGCGGGAGGATGCATGCATATGAAATGAGCGGGCCCACGTGGTCACGGCAGGCGCTGCTACAGCCTGTGCATGCTGCCGATGACCCACTCCACCGCAGCACCCTCATTCCCTGCAGCCCTACATTCAGACTAGAAGACGCACCCCCCACTTTGCCCCAACATTTGGGGGGGGGGAAATGCGTCTAATAGTCCGAAAAATACGATAATTGCAGCAAAGGGAGCATTCTTTGACGAAAGCAAAGTTTGAAGGAGAAAATTATTATTTCAAGTAAAAATCATTATTTCTAACCTCTTCAATGTCTGGACTATATTTTCTATTCATTATGCAACTCATTTGATAAATAAAAGTATGATTTTTCATGGAAAAGACAAAATTGTCTGAGTGACCCCAAACTTTTGAACTGTAGTGTAGCAAAAACAAATCTGAAAGATAACTTTCAGTTAAAAAGCATATTTTATTCCAACATAGTGGGTGACAAACAAGACATGAGGATTTTGTAACATTCTTCTACTGATTTTTTTTCCCCCAAAAGAATAAAATGAATTAAACATGTATAGACTGTTTTACAAGAGAGATAGGATAAAAATGTTACAGTTTGATATAAATGAAGAACATATTCACAGTTTTTTCTTGGCATGCCCTTCAAAACTGACTAACCATTACCTTTCGATAGAGATAAAAATATTTATTTCCCTTTTTCTTATCATGGCACTGCTTGAGCACTGAAAGGCTGAGACAATGCACTTCTAATGTAAATCTGAAAACTGCGACATTATCTGGCACATACATGGGACTTCTAATTAATTCAGCCTAAACTAGGAGACAACCCTTCTTTAAATTTCCTTGGGCTATAAAATCCAGCAAAAGCTTCCTTTTGGGAGTCACTAACCTTCTTAAACTAGGAGAAGTAGGAATCTCAATTACATGAAGACAAGCAAGAACGTTAACATTTCTGATGACAATATTGCCAAATGATTGACCTGGGAAAACAGGGACATATGGGAGTATTAAGAAGATAGTCTTTATATCATGGCCATAAATCAAATATGAGGGCCACTCAAATGTTATCCAAATATATACATTTTACAGACATATCCATACCTCAGTACATGTCTATTGAAAGACATAGATGTATCTGAATACAGATATAGGGATTTGTGTGAACATATAAACACACACTAATATATACATATATACATATATATATATATATATATATATATATACATATATATATACACACACACACACACACACACACACACACACAGTGCCTACAAGTAGTATTCAACCCCCTGCAGATTTAGCAGGTTTGATAAGATGCAAATAAGTTAGAGCCTGCAAACTTCAAACAAGAGCAGGATTTATTACCAGATGCATAAATCTTACAAACCAACAAGTTATGTTGCTCAGTTAAATTTTAATACATTTTCAACATAAAAGTGTGGGTCAATTATTATTCAACCCCTAGGTTTAATATTTTGTGGAATAACCCTTGTTTGCAATTACAGCTAATAATCGTCTTTTATAAGACCTGATCAGGCCGGCACAGGTCTCTGGAGTTATCTTGGCCCACTCCTCCATGCAGATCTTCTCCAAGTTATCTAGGTTCTTTGGGTGTCTCATGTGGACTTTAATCTTGAGCTCCTTCCACAAGTTTTCAATTGGGTTAAGGTCAGGAGACTGACTAGGCCACTGCAACACCTTGATTTTTTCCTTCTTGAACCAGGCCTTGGTTTTCTTGGCTGTGTGCTTTGGGTCGTTGTCTTGTTGGAAGATGAAATGACGACCCACCTTAAGATCCTTGATGGAGGAGCGGAGGTTCTTGGCCAAAATTTCCAGGTAGGCCGTGCTATCCATCTTCCCATGGATGCGGACCAGATGGCCAGGCCCCTTAGCTGAGAAACAGCCCCACAGCATGATGCTGCCACCACCATGCTTGACTGTAGGGATGGTATTCTTGGGGTCGTATGCAGTGCCATCCAGTCTCCAAACGTCACGTGTGTGGTTGGCACCAAAGATCTCGATCTTGGTCTCATCAGACCAGAGAACCTTGAACCAGTCTGTCTCAGAGTCCTCCAAGTGATCATGAGCAAACTGTAGACGAGCCTTGACATGACGCTTTGAAAGTAATGGTACCTTACGGGCTCGTCTGGAACGGAGACCATTGCGGTGGAGTACGTTACTTATGGTATTGACTGAAACCAATGTCCCCACTGCCATGAGATCTTCCCGGAGCTCCTTCCTTGTTGTCCTTGGGTTAGCCTTGACTCTTCGGACAAGCCTGGCCTCGGCACGGGTGGAAACTTTCAAAGGCTGTCTAGGCCGTGGAAGGCTAACAGTAGTTCCATAAGCCTTCTACTTCCGGATGATGCTCCCAACAGTGGAGACAGGTAGGCCCAACTCCTTGGAAAGGGTTTTGTACCCCTTGCCAGCCTTGTGACCCTCCACGATCTTGTCTCTGATGGCCTTGGAATGCTCCTTTGTCTTTCCCACGTTGACCAAGTATGAGTGCTGTTCACAAGTTTGGGGAGGGTCTTAATTAGTCAGAAAAGGCTGGAAAAAGAGATAATTAATCCAAACATGTGAAGCTCATTGTTCTTTGTGCCTGAAATACTTCTTAATACTTTAGGGGAACCAAACAGAATTCTGGTGGTTTGTGGGGGTTGAATAATAAATGACCCTCTGAATAAACTTTTCACAATTTAAAAAAAAAATAAAATAAAAAAAGAAATAACATTCTTTTTTGCTGCAGTGCATTTCAGACTTCCAGGCTGAACTACAGTCCAAATGTCACAATGCCAAGCTAATTCCGAATGTGTAAACTTGCTAAATCTGCAGGGGGTTGAATACTACTTGTAGGCACTGTATATATATATATATATGTATATATATATATATATATATATATATATATATATATATATATATATATATATATATATATATATAGTGGAATAAGTATTGAACATGTCCCCAATTTTCTAAGTAAATATATTCCTAAAAGTACTATTGACATGACCTCATCAGATGCCAGTAACAACCCTTCCTATCCCCACAGGCAAAGAAATTAAACCATAGATGGCCATAAATTTAGTGATGTATAATAATAAGAAATCACACAAGGAGAGAGTATTGAACACGCTGAAACTTATTTAATACTTTGTACAAAAGCCTTTTTCGCTTATGACAGTTTCAACATGCCTTCTGTATGGAGAAACTAGTCACATATATTGCTTATTTTTTATTTTGGCCCATTCTTCCACACAAACACTCTTCAAATCCTGAAGGTTCCGTGGGCTCCAAATATAAACTCTGAGCTTTATTTCCTTTAGTAAATTTTCGACTGGAATCAGATCAGGTGATTGGCTGGGCCACTCTAGCAGCTTTATTTTTTTTCTCTGAAACCAATTAAGAGTTTCCTTGGCTGTGTGTTTGGGATCATTATCTTGCGGCAATGTCCAACCTCGTTTCAGCTTCATCACCCTGGTAGATGGCAGCAGATTTTTATCAAGAATGTCGTGGTATAAAGGAGAATCCACTTTTCATAGAGACAAAAGGTAGTTCAGCTAACTGGGAGCTTCGTACCTTCAACGTGGTGGTCATCGCAGTAAAGAAAGGTGGGAAGCGGAGATTGGCCCAATAGAGGAGGGGCAGTGGGTGGAAATTGTGGAAAGAATTCCTCCACTTTCTCAATGAAGCACACAGACTCTCTCAATTATATCTAATATACAATGTGTACAGGGCACCAGAATTTTTGTTTAAAATTGGGACGAGGGGGATGCAAAGTGTCTTAGATGTGGCCTGGAAGGCGCAAATATAGTGCATATGATGTGTTCATGCACAGAACTAATAAAATCCTGGAATAAAGTAGTAGGCATGATTAGACAAAGCGTTTGGGGTGCATACTGGAAAAAATCCTCTGTTCTGTGTATTAGGAAGGATCTTCCAGCTAACGAGGTGGGTAAAGTGGCTATTGCAAGTGCCAAATGAAATTGATAGTACAACATTGGCTGGACGCGAAGGGACCAACTAGAAAAGAATATGTTAAAAAGGTTAATTGGTTCATAACTTGAAGTAATTATATATATATATATATATATATATATATATATATTGGGATGTATTCCATCTGTCTAGATTTTGGCGGTTGGTGACTGTTCACATTGTCATCAGGCCTTGTCCACAGGCTATTTACTTCATGCAGCATTTGCTTGGACCTGTCCCGCCCACAGCCATGACTCAGTCATGGGTACGGGATTGAAATAGACCAGGTGAGTGCTGCTAAGAGCAGTTCTACTATTCATATGTGAGGCCGTATGGCACATTTTATACAAATATTTTAGTGTAGGACTGCCTCAAATGAGATTTGCCGTGATGTGGCGAGGCAGCTCAAGAAATTGCAATTTTTTGCCAAAAATCTAAAAATTTTTATAATAAGTACAGTTTGGAATTTTTAGTGCTGAAGTGCACATTTAGTGCTGGCTTTTTGTTTTTCTTATATATATATATATATATATATATATATATATATATATATATATATATATATATATAAAAAACAAGAGGGCTATTAAGTTTGAATAGTTGTGGACAATATGGTTAGATTAATCTGTTGGTTAGCTTCAGATTAGGATTGATCTGATAGAATGTGGGATATTTCTAAGTTGGTAGTATGGAACTTAGGACTATTGGGATCTCAAATAGAGGATATATTTAGGATAGGACGATCAGAGTACGAAACAGAGAGTGAATGTTCATTAACTACTATTTGATGGTGTAAAAAATCAGAAAAACTGAGTCATTCCAAAATTCAATTAAAAAGTACAATTTTATTGAATAAAAAATTGGATAAAATCAACACACAGTAAGGGGGGGGAGGTAAAGTGCAATGAGAAGGAACAGCAAAATTACCGCGGGTACAGTAATTTGTGAGCACAAATGTTTTAAGGGGTAAAGAGTATGGGACGTGTCAAATGTATACTTTACAGGCACAAAGTATATCCCACTTGATGTAGAAAAGGTGCTCACGTGATGTTACCAATGCCTGGGTCAGCCTAACCGATACAACCAAGTAAGCTAAACACCAGTGTGGGAATCAACATACCACCTCCGTGTAAACAGTCATTAGGACACAAATGCAGAAATGTCAATATGCATCAAGCATCCCTATGTCATCAGCGTCATGCATCCATGTGTCCAGTGCACGGAGGCAGGAGAGGAGACCCAATTACTGAACGGTGGAAGAGGTTCGCAGTGTGAGGAAAAGGCCCAGGCATAAAAGGCCCACCATACACAGGTAGAAGGCACAATAGCCCACTGCGCGCTGTGGCCGCGCTGCAATCACCAAATCACATCAGCATGGCCCCCCGAGGAAGCCCTACGCGAAACGCAGCGTCGGAGCCTTTAGGACAGCACTTACCGCGGTGTCATAATATGGGTGAGCACCTTTGATTATATATACTGATGTGATTTGGTGGTTGCAGCGGTATAAGCAAATGTCGTACATTTATGACTGGTGTTTTATTACTGTTAATGTATGATATTGATTTTTGTTGAATAAATTCTAATTAAAAAAAACTTTAATTAAAAAAAGAGAATGTTGTTCATTCAACCTTCTTTCAATCATATGACGTTTACCAGTGCCATATTCTGGAAAACAGCCCCAGACTAGGATGTTCCCACTTACAAACTCCACTGCTGGTATGGTGTTTTTGGGGTGATATGCAGTGTGCTTTGTCCTCCAAACATGGCGTGAATTAGGACATCCAATGAGTTAAGTTTTGGTCTCATCTGACCTGACTATATTATCCTAGTGTTTCACAGGCTTGTCTAAAGGTTATGGAGAAAACTTTAAATGCACTTGAACATGCTTTTTGTAAAACATAAGAGCCTTGCGTGGTGAGTGTGCATACAAGAAATGGAGAATGAAAACATTACTTATTGTTTTGTTTGAAAATTGTACCTGTTGATTTTAGGTCTTTCTATAGCTCTCCACAGGTGGTTCTTGGACAACTCTTCTAATCATTATTTTCACTCCTCTGTCTCAAATCTTGTGAGAAGTATCTGGTTGTGGCCGGTTTATGGTGAAATTATGTTCTTTCCACTCCTGGGTTATGGTCCCAATAGTGCTCACTGGAGCATTCAGTAATTTAGAAATTCTTGTGTAACCAATGGCATTAGTATGTTTTGCAACACCAGGGTTGCAAAGATCTTCAGACAGCTCACAGGTTTTACCCATCATGAGATGTTTCTTTGAGACAACTTTTTATAGGCCATCAGTTGAACCCACTGATAATTTTCACTAAGTGGCAGGATTGCTTTCCAATTACTGATAGATTTTAGCTGTTGTCCTGACTTTCCTCACCTTTTTTTCTGTGTGTTCAATACATTTTTCCTGTGTCAATTTTCATTATTACACATAACAATATATGGACATCTATGGTTTGGTTTGTTTGCCTGTGTAGATTGGATGGTTTGTTATAGACATCTGGCAAGAAAGGTATGTCAATAGTATCTTTAGAGATATATTTTTATTTAGAAAATTGGTGAAATGTTCAATACTTACCGTATTTTTCGCTTTATAAGACGCACTTTTGTTCCCCCAAATCTTGGGGGAAAGTAGGGGGTGCGTCTTATAAGCCGAATATACAGGGGGGGGGGGTATATTTTTTATATATATATATATATATATATATATATATATATATATATATATATATATATATACACACACACACACACTGCAGGTCCAGGGGAGGTGGGGGTGCTGCAGGGGGCAGGTGAATGCTGCGGGCTGCAGCCTTTGATCTCCTGCTCCCGCTCATATAATATGCACAGCCGCTGTCCATCTCCCGTGGTGCTGAAATCGCACCACAGTGACGGGCTGGGGGAGCGGTGCATATTATTTGTCCCTGCGCCCCCCCTGTGATGGCACATGCACCCCCCCCGTGTTAGATATGGCCCCCATACTGCTACTCATTCTAAAATAAAAAAGCTTTACTTACCCCCTCCAGTGTTTCTCCCCGGTGTCCCTGCTTCCACTGTGATCAGGCAGGCAGAGATCTCAGCCTGCTCTGCCGATCACCTGACCGGCACGAAGAACCAGGAAGTGGAGGAATAAAAGCACGGAGGGAGACAGGAGGGAGATCAGCGCTGCAGGAGGTAAGGAAAGAGTGTTTTATTTTACTATGGGCAGCAGCCTGGGGGCGATATCTAACACAGGGGGACTAGTGCGATCTATAGGGGCCATGGCCAGCACCATGGGGGAGATATCTAACACAGGGGGACTTGTGCGATCTATATAGGGGCCATGGGCAGCACTATGGGGGCGATATCTAACACAGGGGGACTTGTGTGATCTATAGGGGCCATGGGCAGCACTATGGGGGCAATATCTAACACAGGGGGACTTGTGCGATCTATTTAACATTAAAAAAAAAAAATTCTCTTTTCCTTCACCAAATTTGGGGGTGTGTCTTATAATCAGGTGCGTCTTATAAAGCAAAAAATATGGTATTTCACCCGCTGTGTATATATTATATACCCTATTCACAAAAAGTTAAGGATATTTGTCATTTGGGTGAAATTTGAGGCTGATTCAGGTTAATGTAATGTGACCTTCTTTAAACTTCAGAATGAACATGTCAAACTGTTCAATGGTTCAGTACATTTTGCACAACTTGCTGTTCTCTTACACAGAGCTTAATGGAAAAATGCACAACAGGCATTTGATCCATGAATTGACAAAAAAATTAGGGTTCAATAAACATTGGTATTTATACAGTCCTCCTCATCATGCTGTTCACATTTTGACATGAGACCAAGACAACACATAAAAATTGATCAGCAGTACCTCACCATAGTGGACATCTTTTGGCCACATCCCACACTGATGATCACTTCATTGTGAACAATGCCCTTAGGAAGATGATGAATGCCACACAACTCCAGTTAAAGTAGATGAAAGGCACTCAAGTGTCACCTCAGACCATTCAATACCATTTACATTAGCGTGGTCTGCGTACTAGACGACCTGCAAGTGTACCTGAACTCACCACCAGACACATGTGTCATCTACATTGGACAATGGACAAGTGGGCCTCAGTGCTGTTCACTTATGATCAGAAATGAGGACTGGAAACGATGCTCAAGGAGAACGATATGCCTCAGCCACTATTCTCACCAGACAAGCCGGTGGTGGTGTTGTTACAGTATGTGCAGGAGTGTTTAGTCAATATAGAACTGTCCTACACTTTGTGATTTGAATAGTGACAATCCTCTACTACTTGAATAACATCACTATTCCAGTCCTTGTGCCTCTGTATGAACAACAAAGGCCTGATTTAATCTTCAAGGTCGCCAATGTTCTAGCTCAGCAATGTTGCATCATTAGGGAATGGCTGCTGGAGATTGGGTTACCTCAAATGGAGGGCCCTGCACTTTATCCAGACCTGAATCCCATAGAAAACCTATGGGATCAGATGAGTCACCATGTACAGACTCTGTGTCTCAAAACATCAATGACATGAAGGCTGCCCTTCAAGAGGAATGGGATATCATGTCTCAGCATAAAATACCTCGACTTGTGAACACAATAAGACGTCGTTGTCAAGCTGTCACTGATGCTCATGGTGACAGGACAAGTTATTGAGACAATGATTTTTGCGGGTATACTCCACTGTTGTTGACTTTTCTTGTAATAAGTTGTTTGACATGAGGAAACTACCTTTACAGGCTTCTAGAGCTACGTAAATGCCCTACGTTCATGATAAAATACCACTGTGGCATCAACTTTATTTTTTTTATTTTCTGTAGGTTTCTACATACTTACCCAAAAGCCAAATATTACTAACTTTTTGCGAGTGTGTGTATTTTATTATATATATAGATATATATATAGATATGTATATGTCTCTGTGTGTGTGTGTGTGTGTGTGTGTGTGTGTGTGTGTGTGTGTGTGTGTGTGTGTGTGTGTGTGTGTGTGTATATAAATAATTGCCTTATTCTGTCTGTCTTGCTCCAAAATGACGTCATTACAGTAACAACCGTCGCATTGGCCGCTCCGCCCGGCCACGCCCCCCGCACACTTTGGGCACCTATACACCTCCCCCCAGGACTACTCCACCTATAGACACCCCCCCAGGACTAAACCACCTATTGGACTCCTCTCCCCCCAGGACTACTCCTCCTATTGGACTCCTCTCCCCCCAGGACTACTCCTCCTTATTGGACTCCTCTCCCCCCAGGACTACTCCTCCTATTGGACTCCTCTCCCCCCAGGACTACTACTCCTATTGGACTACTCCTCCTATTGGACTCCTCTCCCCCCAGGACTACTCCTCCCATTATCCTCATCTCCCCCCAGGACTACTACTCGTATTATCCTCATCTCCCCCCAGGACGACTACTCCTATTATCCTCCTCTCCCCCCAGGACTACACCTCCTATTATACTCCTCTCCCCCCAGGACTACACCTCCTATTATACTCCTCTCCCCCCAGGACTACTCCTCCTATTATACTCCCCTCCCCCCAGGACTACTCCTCTTATTTTACTCCTCTCTCCCCAGAACTACTCCTCCAACACACACACACACACTGCACAAAACATACCTCCCCCCAAAACACACACATGCACCCCACACCCCCCCACACCCACACAAACCGTGCAACACACAACACCACACACACACAACGCTGCAGACACACAGCGCTGCACAAACAACGCAACACATACAACGCAACACACAAACACCGCTCTCACCCCCCCCACACCCAGAACACTTACAGCGCCCTAAACAAACACTTGGCAACTACACACATCTATATCTATATATCTAACAAAAATCATACATTAACTACACAATAAATTCTAGAATACCCGATGCGTTCGAATCGGGCCACCTTCTAGTACATATATAAACCATAAACAGGCACACACATACAGTCGAAACCATAAGTTTACATATATTTTTTTAAACCGCCACATATGCATGTTTTTCTCACTATCTGACAGGAAATCAGAATAACCCTTCAATGTTTTAGGTCAATTAGGAAACAAAATTATTTATATTTACCAAATGCCAGAATAATGAGAGAGAATATTTTAACCCCGTCAGCCCCCGGGCACTTTCCGTTTTTTGTTTTTTGCTCCCCTTCTTCCGAGAGCCGTAACTTTTTTATTTTTCCATCAATCTTGGCATATAAGGGCTTGTTTTTTGCGGGACGAGTTGTACTTTTAAATGAAACCATAAGTTTTACGATATAGTGTACTGGAAAACGGCAAAAAAATTCAAAGTGCGGAAAAATTGCAAAAAAAGTGTGATCGTACAATAGTTTTTGGGATGTTTTATTCACAGTGTTCACTATATGGTAAAACTGATGTGTGGGTATCATGCCTGAGGTCGGTGCGAGTTTGTAGACACCAAACATATATAGGTTTACTTGTATCTAAGGGGTTAAAATAAATCCACAAGCTTGTCCAAAAAAAGTGGCGCACGTTTTGCGCCATATTCCAAAACCCGTAGCGTTCTCATTTTTTCGGATCTGAGACTCAGTGACTGCTTATTTTTTGCGTCTCGACCTGACGTTTTTAACGGTACCATTTTTGCGCAGATGCTACGTTTTGATCGCCTGTTATTGCATTTTGCGCAAAATTTGCGGCGACCAAAAAACGTAATCTTGGCGTTTGGAATTTTTTGCCGCTACGCCAAATTTTTTTACTGATCAGATTAATTGATTTTATATTTTGATAGATCGGGCATTTCTGAACGCGGCGATACCAAATATGTGTATATTTTTTATTTTTTTTAACCCTTTAATTTTCAATGGGGTGAAAGGGGGGTGATTTGAACTTTTAGGTTTTTTTAAAAACTTTTTTTTTTTTACTTTAATAGTCCCCCTAGGGGGCTATAGCGATCAGCAATCCGATCGCTCTTATCTATCTGCTGATCACAGCCATACAGCTGTAAACAGCAGATACAGTCACTTCCTGTTT
This sequence comes from Anomaloglossus baeobatrachus, assembly GCF_048569485.1. Taxonomy (NCBI): domain Eukaryota; kingdom Metazoa; phylum Chordata; class Amphibia; order Anura; family Aromobatidae; genus Anomaloglossus; species Anomaloglossus baeobatrachus. The sequence continues at coordinate 625,184,188 of NC_134354.1, forward strand.
CACCCTGCTCCGAGCCAGGTGAAAACGAAAGTGAAACTTCGTAGCTGCAGGCGTCATCACAAGACCCTGTGCTACGATGGCAACCGCCAAAAGTCACGTGATCATGTCACGTGACTTCCGGTGGGGGCGGGGTAAGTAACTGTCATGGCGTCGCCCATATACATATTGCTGCCAGATTTTGGCAGCGAAATGTAAGGGGTTAATGGCCGCGGGTGGAAGCGATTCCACCCGCGGCTAGCAGACACACATGTCAGCTGTTGAAAACAGCTGATATGTGCGCGGATCGCCGCCGCCTGCCCTCGGCAGGGGGCGGGGATTAACGGCACACGATCCATGACGTACCCAGTACGTCATGGGTCGTTAAGGGGTTAAGGTATTTTTCTTACTTTCTCCAAAGTCAAAAGTATACATACATTAAGAATACTATACCTTTAAACAATATGGGACAGCCCATATGATGTCATGTCTTTGGAAGCTTCTCATAGGCTTATTGGCATCATCTGAGTTAATTAGAGACACACCTGTGGATGTATTTAATGCACACCTGAAACACACTGCGTCTTTATGTAGCATTAAAGGAAAGTCAAAAGAAATCAGCCAAGATCTCAGGAAAGAGTTGTGGACTTGCACAAGTCTGGTTTATCCTTGCGTGCAATTTTAATATACCCAAAGGTGCTTCATTCCTCTGTACAAACAATTATGCGCAAGTAGAAAGACGATGGGAATGTCCAGCTATCATACCGCTCAGGAAGGAAACATGTTCTGTGTAATAGAAATGAACGTGCTTTGGTCACACATGGGTATATCAACCCAAGAACAAAAGACCTTGAGAAGATGCTGGCGGAAGCTGGTAAGATTGTGTCATTAGCTGCAGTATTGTATCAACATGGGGGGAAAGGCCACTCTGGTAGGAAGAAGTCATTACTCCAAAAGATACTAAAAAAAAAAACCCCCATAAAAAAGCCAGATTAATGTTTGCAAATGCACACAGGAACAAAGACCTTAACGTTTGTAAACATGTCCTGTGGTCTGACAAAACTACAATTGAACTGTTTTGCCAAAATTACCAGCGCTATGTTTGTAGGAAAAAGAGAGAAGCTTTAAAGGCTAAGAACAGCTTCCCAACTGTGAAACACAGGGATGGCAGCATCATGTTATCGAGTTGTTTTGCTGCAGGAGGGACTGGGGCACTTCACAAAATAGATGGTATCATGAGGAAAAAAGATTATGTGGCAATACTGAAGGAACACATCAATACATTAGCCAGGAACTTAACATTTGGGCAGAAATGGGTCTTCCAAATGGACAATGACCTTTTAAGCATACTGCCAAACTGGTTACAAAGTGGCTTAAGGATAACAAAGTCAATGTTTTGAAGTGGCCATCACAAAACCCTGATCTCACGCCTATTGAAAATTTATGGGCAAAGCTGAAAAAGCAGGTGCGAGCAAGGCGACTTACAAGCATGGCTCAGCTACACCAGTTCTGTCAGGAGGAATGGGCCCAAATTCCTACCAACTATTGTGAGAAGCTTGTGGAAGGAGATCCAAACGTTTGACCCAAGTCGTACAGTTTAAGGGCATTGGTACCAAATACTAATGAAATGTATGTAAACTTTTAACTTTGCAGAAAGTAATAAAATGCCTTAAAACATTCTCTTTCTCTCATTATTCTGGCATTTGGCAAATATAAATAATTTTGGTTCCTAATTGACCTAAAACGGAAAAGGTTTATTTTGATGTCATGTCAGACAGTGAGAAAAACATGCAGATTTGTCTTTTTAGACAGGTAAACTTCTGGTTTCAACTGTACACACATACACACACAGGTCCATAACTATTTGCAAAGTTATGAGTCCTGGCATTTTAGTTGTTTACCAAAGAATTTTCAGGATACAGTAATATAATCAATATGGGCTTAAAGTGCAGATTCCGCTTAAAGGTCCAGTCACACTAAGCAACTTACCAGCGATCCCAACAACGATAGGGATCGCTGGTAAGTTGCTAGGAGGTTGCTGGTGAGCTGTCACACTGCGACGCTCCAGCGATCCCACCAGCAACCTGACCTGGCAGGGATCGCTGGAGCGTGGCTACACGAGTTGCTGGTGAGCTCACCAGCAACCAGTGACCAGCCCCCAGTCTCCTAGTTACAGCACACATCAGGTTAATTAACCCGATGTGTGCTGCAGCTAAATGTGCACAGAGCAGGGAGCAGCGCACACTGAGCGCTGGCTCCTTGCTCTCCTAGTTACAGCACACATCGGGTTAATTGCCTGATGTGTGCTGCAGCTAAATGTGCACAGAGCAGGAAACAGCGCACACTGCTTAGTGCTGGCTCCTTGCTCTCCTAGTTACAGCACACATCGGGTTAATTACCTGATGTGTGCTGCAGCTACATGTGCACAGAGCAGGAGCCGGCAGCACAGGCAGTGAGAGCGGAGGAGGCTGGTATCGAAGGTAAATATCGGGTAACCAAGGACAGGGCTTCTTGGTTACCCGATGTTTACATTAGTTACCAGCCTCAGCAGAAGCTGGCTCCCTGCTCACTGCACATTAGTTGTTGCTGTCTCGCTGTCACACACAGCGATCTGTGCTTCACAGCAGGACAGCAACAACTAAAAAATGGCCCAGGACATTCAGCAACAACCAACGACCTCACAGCAGGGGCCAGGTTGTTGCTGGATGTCACACACAGCAACATCGCTAGCAACGTCACAAAAGTTGTTCGTTACCAGCGATGTTGCTAGCGATGTTGCTTAGTGTGACGGGGCCTTAAATTTAAGGGTATTCACATACTAATTGGAGTAAAGGTTTAGGAATTACAACTACTTAGTATGTAGCTGTCTCTTTATCAAGAGACCAAAAGTAATTGGACAATTATCTGACAAGCTCTTTAACGTGCTGCATGGGCTATTCCCTTATTAATCCATCATCAAATATGCAGGTAAAAGGTGTGAATCTGATCTCAGGTGTGGCATTTGCATTTAGAAGCGGTGGTGTGAACCCCCAACATATGCGGTCATGGAGATCCCAACGGAACAGAAATAGAATCCTTACTATGGAGAAGAAAGACCTCTTCACAACATCCAACCAAGTGAAAAATACTCTCCAGGAAATACAGTACGTGTTTCAGAATCTAAGTCTACCACCATAAATAGAGGACTTCATAAGAGCAAATACAGAGGGCTCACCACAAAGTGCAAATCATTAATCAGCCTTAAAAATGGAAAGGCCAGCTTAGAAAAGTATTTTTTGGGAAGATGCAACTAAGATTAACCTAAAACAGAATGATTGGGAAAATAAAGCATGCAGAAGGCTTGGAACGGCTCATGAGCACACCACATCCACTGTAAAACATGGTGGAGCCACTAATGTTTATTGATTATGTGACTGAAGACAAAATAGCCAGATGAAGACTGAAGGGTACAGGGCTATACTCTCTGCTCAGATTCCACCAAATGCAGCAAGGTTGATAGGACATCACTTCACAGAACAGATGGACAAAGACCCAAAACATACTGCGAAAGTAACTCCGGAATTTAAGGCAAAGAAGTGGAATATTCTGCAATGACAGAGCCAATCACCAGATCTGATGGATTTCACATGCTTAAGGCAAAACTTAAAGGGAACCTGTCCGGTCCAGTATGCACCCAGAACCACGAGCAGTACTGGGTGCATATTGCTAATCCCTGCCTAACCGTCCCTGTATCTGATAGCATAGATAAAGAGATCTTTAGAAAAAGTATTTCTAAAGATCTTTTATCGTTGATAATGAGCAAGGGGACTAGTTCCCTGGGCATTAGTACGCCCCTGTGGGTGTGCTAACCTGCTAATGAATTTGCAGCGTCAGAGGAAGATCTCACTCACCTCTCCGCTGCCATGGCCGCTCGACACTGGATTTCAGCTCAGTGCGCATGACCCCAGAGTTCCGGTCATGCGCACTATGAAGCTGGGGGTTCACGTCCTGGCTTCAAAATGAAACTCCGGGGTCATGTGCACAGAGCTGAAATCCGGCGGCGATGGCAGCGGAGAGGTGAGTGAGATCATCCTCTGACGCTGCACATTAATTAGCATGTTAGCATACCCATAGGGGGGTAATAACATGCCAATGGAGCCGACTAGCCAGGGGAACGAACACCCATGGGACTGGTCCCCTCGCTCATTAGCATACAATAAAATCTTTAGAAATAATGTTTCTAAAGATCTCTTTATCTATGCTAGGGTATACAGGGACAGTTAGGCAGGGATCAGCAATATGCACCCAGAACTGCTCGTGGTTCTGGGTGCATATTGGACCTGGCAGGTTCCCTTTAAGGCAGAAAGACCCACAAACAAGCAACAACTGAAGTCAGAAGCAGTAAAGGCCTGGAAAAGCATCACAAAGAAGGAAACCCAGAGTTTTGGGATATCCATAACTTCCAGATTTCAGTCAGTCATTGCCCACATAGTATTAAAAATGAACATTTCCTTTATGGTAAAGTTAATTTATCCAATTACTTTTGAGGAGCGTTTGTAGAAAAATGATTGCAATTCCTAAATGTTACAGAGGATATTTTTGTTTAACCCTTTAATCAAACCCAAAAGTGTACTCTTTCATTGCGTCTCAGTTATTTCATTTTAAATATAAAGTAGTGGCATGCAGAAAATTCGGTCACTGTCCAAATATTTCTGGATCTAATTCTGTATGACAGCCAGACACATCACTGACAGTTTAATCGGGCTTCAGTAAATGAGGAGAACAGTTTGTTTTTTATAACTAAATATAAAATTAAAAAGAAGTCTGTAATAAAAATTACTTGACCAACAATGCAATACCATAGTGAGTTCTGCACAAATGTGTTCTTAGCATGTAGTGTTGGAAGATTTCAGATCTGAAACCTACAGAACAGTGAAGGTCATTGAGAACTAATATATAAATTGCAATTTCTTATTAGAGATAGAAATTGCAATGCAAAAAGAATGGTGAGGGTATGGGGGAAATCAATAAGTGCGAAAAACTCCCGCTATGCACCAGACAAACTTTTTTTATGAGGTATCAAACTATTTAACCTCTTTCATTTAAATTGATACGATACACAAGATAGGAAATTATATAACATGTTATAATGTAGTAACGTAATAATACAGCAGAGATATGAAATCTTAATTAAAAGGAAAGAAGTTATGGAAGGGGGAAGGAAAGGTAAGAGCAGTGTAACGCCTGCCTGGATCCACAGACTCAGATGGGATGTAATGGACAGGCTAGAGGGAAGCCACTCACCAAGCAGGACCCCCAGAACCCTGAAACCCTTTAACCCCTATACAGGGATTTGGAATTACACAGGGCATTGGAGATCACTACCTGTGGAAAGCTGCAGTCCGATGAGAGTAGTCGTCAGGCAGGGTCAAACGAGGAATAGCAGAACAGGGACAGAATCGGCAGGCAAGGACGTAATCAGAAAACGTAGCAGAGGTCAAATCTGGATCGGGCAGCAAGGTACAAAAACAGCAGGCAGGAGGGTAGTCAGAAAACACGCAGAAGACAGCACACAGGAATCACTGAACAGAATAGGGCAGACCAGGAGCCAGGAAATCAGAACTATCTCTGGCAGAGGTCAGCAGACAGGAGGGAAATTAAGAAGGGTGTGGTGTCTTCCCATTGGCCGCAGCTGAATGATGGCAACCTCAGCTGGAAGACACACGCTACCCATAGTCAGCCAGTGGTACTGCAGATACCAAGATAACCCAGCCCAGTGGATGATTGGAGCCTGTGCCCAATGGTGCCGCTGGCATTGACTCCTCTCCCATCACCAGCACCATCCACGGCAGGAACACGGCATTGCCTGGTGATCGGAGCAGAAGTCGCTGGAGCGGACTCCGGTGGTGACATAACAAGCAGGTAGAAGAGTGCTAAGAGTATAAATGAGAATAAATGGGAGACAAAAATACCTACAATCTTAACAATTAAGAAAGTAAATATAAAGGGTGCACCTTTACAAGTTTGTCAGGTAAACTGGCCTTCTGTAGAAGTTGTGTATGTAGCAAGTTTCCGATGATTATGATTATTTTTTGGAGAAATCTTTCTTTTTGGAGGCAAGAGTATGTTCCATAAAGACCATCTTATTTCGTAGGCTGGGAGGGAGCTATGCTTAATAGCATAAGATAATTCAAAAATGTGTGAAATTATTATTTTGGATATATGAGGAACGTGAATTTATTTCCATTTAGATGTTAATAGAATCTTTGTGACAAAAATATGTGAAGAACAATAGACCTTGATTTAAGAGAAAGGTCTTATTATTCTAAAGATAAGAGCGCCGAATGAGGCAATATTAGAATGTCGTGGTTACAAACTCTTCTAAGAAGATAAAACTCCCCTTTCCCTTGGTCTTTAACGAAGGGACAAGCTAACAATATGTGACAAAAGCTTCTCTCCCGTCCGCAATTCCTCCAGCATAGATCAATTTGACTCGGTAGAGCTTTATATAGCGGGTGTAAAATATCATTTGTTAGAACCTTATAAAAAGCTTTGTGTAAGTTTTGTCGAAGAAGTTTTGATCATTTTTTGCCATCTCTCTGGGGGAAAGCAAACATTGAGGTCTTTTTTCCATCCTAACAAAGTTCTGTTCGACTATTGTTATATCTACGTTAAAGAGGGAATAAATGCGTTTAATGTTCCAAATGGCATTGTTTGTAGGATTATATCAATAAAAATATATATTTAGATATTAATAGAAATAACAATTTTTCTAAGATATCTTCTTATCTCAAGGAGATATACAGTTCATCTTCCTTGAAAGTTATTCTTTCTTTATATAGTTTTATATATAGAGATATAAGAAGTTGAATAAAAGTGTTTTCCTTTATTTTCTCTTAATATTTGGGCTAGATTCCTACTATTTCACCTTTTAAAAAATATGGTAAATGCCCATCATTCATTGTGGTATAAGCATCTCACTAGAAAAAAGGTATCGATGTGATAAAAACATAAATGTTATTCTGCACTAAGAAAAACTTTTATCCTTGCAGGGGTATGTTCAGATCTAGAATACTTCTTTCAGACTATATTGCAAATGCATTTAATCTGTGTTTAAACAGTTGTATAAGTGGACCACTGAAGAACATGATGTTACTCGGTTAACCTTAAAAAGTTCTTAGGGCTTCCCTGCAGAACGGTGAAGATTAAAGAAAGCTGCCCAGTCAACCAAGATTATCAGAACTAAAAGTAGTTATTATTATTTGTGAAATGTACTTTGTGACTCATGCACATCTCTTGCCAAATGAAAATGCACAAGGGAATGAGCAAGTCAAGAGATGCTGAGGGCAAGGAAGGAACTGCTCATACTTAATACGTTAAAAAGCTGGAGCTACAGAGGACGACGTCTTTGGTCCTTCTCCAGGGAAGAGTTTAAAAATTCGGTGCTAATTGCTGAGATGGAACATCTAAGTCCATGTACACAAATTATATTTCAAGCTTCAGTACCCTTACTAAGTGAGCTTGAAAGTATTTAGATTGTATTTTCCAGGCATACAAAGTAGGGGGGCAGGTAATGGTTAGTTTGAACTCTTCCAGAGAAAAAACGCTTTGCGAGTTAACTGTAAAGAAACATGTACTTGGAATAGATGAGACCCGAGCACCAATCTGTTGTCCATGCGCACATAGTGAAAATCTCTACAAGGTTGTAGCAATATAGAGAAATACAGGAAGCATTGCACAAGATGCACTCTTTATGTTTATGGTAAATTAGTGGAGAAAAATTACGTTTCGGCCGTCCAGAACCTTTATCAAGCCACAAAATAAGAGAAATGCATCTCTCTTTTTCTATGTTTGATAAAGGACCTGCACGGCTGGAACACTAATTTTTCACCACTCAAAGTTACTAAAAGAAGGATTTCTGGTGCCCTAGTTCATAGTTTTCTATAAACAATAAAATGGTCAGTTGAATTAATGGGAGAATTGATTTGCAAGTCTCCGGTCCATTGGTCAGGTCAGTAATCTAACTGCTGGACAGGAACCCCACAAATCTCATTACATCTCCCTCTTTTCATTAGCCTGGCTGCCTTGATGACATCATGCCAGCTGATCAAAATAAATGCCAAGAATTGGAGGATGTAAGGAGATTTTGCAGGCCTCCTGTTTAACAGTCAAAGATTACTGACTTGGTCAATAGACTGGAATCCGACAAATTGATTCTCCCATCTCGTCAGCTGGATTAAAACTTGCATTAATTGATAGTTTTTTTTTTTATTTAGAGCTTTCAGAATTTCTTCCTTCTGGGATAAATTGTTGGCACACAAAGATCTTCCACGTCAATATAGTGGATTGCTTAAAACTGACCTCTACCAACTCTCTTATTACCTTAAAACACCAAATTAACAAATTACGCAAGTACATAAATACATAACATGAGCAAATTAAAATATATCCTCGGTCATCGGGCCACTAGCTAAAGATCTCAGACAGTGACCCTCAGTAACAGTGGCTCTTAGCCTTGTGCTTAGCACCACAAAACAAAATACAGGTCGTACCATTCATCACAGTGATGACAGTGATAATCTGTCCTTCCCCAGACTAACAATATTGTAGGGAAAGCTTATCGTCCTCATACTTAGCTTTCCCAATTATCCAGCTTGAGACATGAATAAGTGGAGTGTGAATCCAGCCTTCCAGACTCCAATAATTAAGTCCTATTCAATATTTTAGACCCACAGCTGAAAGAAAAGCATTTTTTTCTGCTGCCCACACCTTGGTTACCTAAAAAGTTACTGTATTTTTCGCTTTATAAGACGCACTTTTCGTCCCAAAAATTTGGGAGGAAAATGGGGGGTGCGTCTTATAATCCGAATATAGCGGTACCTGTCTGTGCGGCGATCGGGCGGCCGGGTGCCTGAGTCTGCGTGCAAGTGGCCGGGTACCTGTGCTTGCGTGCGGTGGCAGCCGGGCACCCGTGGCTGTGTGCCGGCGGCAGCCGGGTGCTGTGTGCCGGTGGCAGTCGGGTGCCTGTGCGGGCAAGCAGGTGGCTGCCGCCCTCACACAGGCACCCGGCTGCCGCCAGCACGCAAGCACAGGTACCCTGCCGCTTGCACGCAGGGTGGGCGGGCAGCCTGCTGGCTGCCACTCTGTGCATGCGGGGCGGGCGGCTGTGCAGCAAGTTACCCAGTTTGTCCGCGGTCCCACTTTCAAATGATGGCGCCGGGAGCGTGTGCAGATGGAGCTCTTGGATGAGAGCTCCATCAGCGCACGCGCTGCTCCGGGAGTCAGCGCGTGCGCAGATGGAGGCCTGGAATGAGAGCTCCATCTGCGCATGCGCTGGCTCCGGGCGCCATCACTTGAATCGGAACCGTGGACACACTGGGAAAGCACCGCTTCGGTTTGCTCCACCACTGAACCGTCGCCGCCGCTGCCACCACTGAGCCGTCACCGCTGCTGCCACGACTGAGCCGTCACCGCCGCTGCTACCACTGAGCAGTCACCGCCGCTGCCACCACTGAGCAGTCACCGCCGCTGCCACCACTGAGCCGTCACCGCCGCTGCCACCACTGAGCCGTCACCGCCGCTGCCACCACTGAGCCACCATTTGAACCGGGACCGCGGACACTCTCACTGCACCGCCGCCGCTGCTGCCGCCACCACAGAGCCCGCGGCTTCTGCCACCGCGCCTGCCACCACTGACCCACCGCGCCTGCCAGCACAACCTGTGCCTCCTGTGACCCGCTTCACCACCACTGCTGCCCCCCTCCGGTAAGAGAACACTGGAGTATAAGACGGACCCCATTTTTCTTTTTTTATGTCTAAATTTGGGGTGCGTCTTATAATCCGGTGCGTCTTATAAAGCGAAAAATACGGTACTTTAGCAGCTGAACTACTGTTAGATAAGATTTATTTGGCTAGCAGGTTGTCCATATTTTAAGAAGGTTATATAGAAAGAATGCAACACCTTACATGTGTAATAGGAGTACTGGATTGTTCCAATTTTTAACGGTATGTTCGCATGTGGCTGATGAAAGTTTGTTGCGGACTCTTGAGTTTCACCCTGAACTCAACTGTGAGCCTCACAACAAATTGACAACCAACCCACAATATAAACTGAAATTCCATCCTTCAGGTAAATGTCCGCCCGCTTTTGTAATAAGCTGCAGATTTTTAGTCTTAGAAAATTGTATCGTCCCACCTGTGAACATGGGGCGTAAAAACTTTCCATACACAGACTGTAGCTGGCTGAATCGGCCGATATAGACAGGTTTGGACGATTGCCTAATGTGTACGTAGGCCACTGACAGATTATGTCGGAGGAGATAAGAAAGTGCCATTTCCAATTTCAGAGTGCTGAACCTTCTGTTCTGGCAGCAACTTCCACATAGAGAACACAGGAGCACCCAGCAGAGAGAGAGTTCATACATTTGGGAAAGTTGGGCGAGCCAGCCGAACAATTGGCCGAACCATCATTTGGCTGACATCTCTCTAAAGTGTATGGGAGAGGGATTTTAATACCCATTACACTAATAAAAAGCACAACAGGCTTCAAAAAAGGACCAAGTAAATCAGTAGGGAAAACATCCCAACATGTTAGAATATATCTACTCCCACAATTAGTTTCTATGAGAAAATGTTAAAATGACACATTCTATAACTAGTTAGCCATTTATATTATGGCCTCCTTCAGGCTTAGAATTCATCCACCATATAAATATGATATATATATATATATATATATATATATATATATATATATATATATAGATAGATAGATAGATAGATAGATAGATAGATCTAAATATATCTTTTTTTTTTTCTAAACAATTCTAGGTTTTTAGTCTGCACTAATTCTCCATATTAGTCTACATATTCCCCTTCCAATGCCACTGCGGATCCACAAAAAAAAAAAAAGAAAATTCAGTGTTACCTGTTGGGATTATCTCTCCAAAGTTTGCCATTGTCCAATCGGTGCTGTATTAAACTGTATACAGGCACACGTCCCTTTGTTAAGTGTAAAGGTAACACTCAATTTTCAATTTATTCACAAATATTCAGTAGAAATAACAGCACAAAGTAAAGTTGGAAAGATGCTCATTGTATCTCATGAAGATTGCAAGTATTTAGTGAAACAAAGATTAGCAGTGGTGACTAAATAAATCAATGTATCATCGGAATGCAATACAAATGCACAGACATTTCTAATTCTATGTACCATACTCAAAATTGTGAGCCAAGGTAGGCAAGCAAGCACTTACCTTTCAGCTTTTCGGTGAGCACTGTGGCTTCATGTTCAGAATAATGCATGATTGCTGGGGGTGATGGAGGCCGTAGCTCGTCTACTTCTAGTTTGCGCCGATGACGCTCTTCCCTTGCAAGCATTCTCTGTTTGCATTCCCATTCATAGAAATCATCTCTTGCTTGGGCAAAATCTACGTGCAAGCGACCAGAGTCCTTTTTATCTGTGCTGGATCCTAGTCTCATTCTGTAACCTTCAAACACCAAAATATCAGAATTACAATTTCATAAGATAAATAATGTAAGTCAGCACATATAATTTAAGTCATGACAATTTTATAGTGTTATCATATAAGTATTAATGTATTGTACAATTGAAATACTAAGAATGGTAACAAATTCCATCAATGTACAATGATATTTTTTGCTATAATGGCATTTATCAAGCATCATGGCACAGCGCATTAAAAACTTGGGCTCCAAATCATCAAAACCAATGTTGTCCATACTGGAGTCAGAGGTATTAGATTCATTAAGAGAAAGGGCGGCTTTGCACGTTGCAACATCGCACGTGCGATGTCGGGTGGGGTCAAATCGAAAGTGACGCACATCCGGCGTCACTTTCGACATCGTAGTGTGTAAATCCTAGATGATACGATTAACGAGCGCAAAAGCGTCGTTATCGTATCATCGGTGTATTCTCCGACATTTCCATAATGCCGGTGCAGAGACAGGTACAATGTTGTTCCTTGTTCCTGCGGCTGCACACATCGCTGTGTGTAAAGCCACAGGAGCAAGGAACATCTCCTACCTGCCTCCCGGCTGCAATGATAAGGAAGGAGGTAGGCGGGATGTATTGGCCGCCTGCCGTGTGACGTCGCTATGACGCCGCACGACCCGCCCCTTAGGAAGGAGGCGGGTCGCCGGCCAGAGCGACGGTCGCAGGGCAGGTGAGTGCATGTGAAGCTGGCGTAGCGATAATGTTCGCTACGCCAGCTATCACAAGATATCGTACCTGCGACGGGGGCGGGGACCATCGCGTGCGACATCGCAGCATCGTCTTGCAATGTTGCAACGTGCAAAGCCCGCCAAAGAGTCATGTGCCTCCGAGCACCTCGCCACAAATCTTATTCCAGTCAGTAATACCATGCTTCCTTTCCGCCCAATTTGGCAGAGCTAAACGACACCGAAAGAGCCAAAAGTTCCAAAATATTATTTATTTAAGTGTTTTATGCCAGATTTCTGGTGAACACACAGATACAGAGTTTATACTCTTTTTATTGGGTACTGACTAACTGTTTTCTTAGAGTTTTTTTTAAAACATCCTCCTCTTAGACGTGTACTTCTATATTTTTCTGGATGTTTTACGGAGCCAAAAACATTTGTCTAACAGGAGCACTCCGGCAATTTATTTTTATTACTCCGTCTGTTAAGTGTCAGTAATGTGTTTGTATACTTACCCGTTGTCACCTGTTGCATCATGTTAAAGCACTTGTTACCTGCAGAGCATCCTCTGTGTGGAGCGGAGGAAATTTTGCAAATGGCAAAAGATGGAAACAGATGGAGCAATAATAAAAAGAGAAGTCCGGAGTGCTCCTCTGAATCAGGATGTTGGGTGAGAAGAGATCCTGGCATCTGACTGTATGATGCCTTCATATATAATTAATGATTTGCTTTTCTTGAGGTGTGGTCTTTTCCGAGATTGAAACTCTCAACCATTAGTAGTGGGCATGAAGCTGCACTGGTCAGTATAAGAGGATCTCCTCTGCCTAAGCCTTGAGTCACGCGAGTGTATAAAAAAATTGTCCCCATTCTCATACAGAAAAGTGGGACAGATCTTTGTTACTTGTTATCCGTGTGCAATCCATTTTATTACTCAGCAGTTATTAATCTTTTACAGTACCATCATTAGTTTCCCATCTTACGGAATTGTAATGTATTCGTATAAATTGGATGCCATAATGATGGTCTATATGGCATCTGATTTTTTTCTGCACTGTACTGATTCCGGAGTTGAATCATAGCATGCTGCAATTTATTTCCTCATGGCGAATACAGCTTGGAAAAAATCACAGATCTGCACTACATCACTGAGTAACATTGGTCAGCGTGCAATCACTTTTTTACCATATTGCACTTATCCAATTTATATAGCAGTCTTCTTTTTTTACAAACATTTGTACACAGAAATACATCTCTGTGTACCAGTATGTCTTTATAAATCTGAATACTAGGGGTACATTTTCAGTAGAGAGTTACTAAAAAGAATAACAATTACAAGAGTAACATTTCAATACAATTTGTAAAAATAAACATCATAAACCTGTAAAACAACCCAAAACCTTTATATCTAAATGGTAATTGTAACAACCTATACAGTACAGTAAACAGACATACTGTGATCGGTATATAAAATTTTGTTTAAAAAAGCGTGACTTTTTCTACATTCAATCCGTTAAAATAAGTAATATAAATATAATCGGTAATTCTCACGTATGGAAGAATAGTACATAAAAAAACAGCTATTCGCACACAAAAACCCCCAACTCATTGTGGAGTCACATGAAAGTAAAATGATACGGTTATTAAAATAGTGAATGATCTAACAAAAAAAAAAGTCATCTGCACAAGTGCATCACAAAAATGTCCTTGAGAATATGCATGTTCTATGTGTATGTGCGTATGTATTGTATGTGTGAGTGCACATGTTCATTACATATACATGTCTAATGGGTAAATGTGCGGTAGATATTAGTACGCACAAATTTTATACTTAACACTGAAATTGCAACTTCAAGAAAGAAAAGTCATTTAAGTTAAGGAAATCACTGGATCAATAGTCATTTTAATAATGAACAAAATATAAAAAAATGGAAACAAAATTTTCAAAAACATCTTTATTTGTTCAGTATCTTGTATGAAATACATGGATATACACATCTTGGCATACTAGCAATGAGGTTATTAATGAGTTGCTGATTAACGTTTTGCCACGCTAAATGCACTTGAGAACACAAATTATCAAGATCCGCTGCTGGCAGCTCACTTTGCAAATGCCAACCACTGACATATCAGATTTTCTCAATGGAAGACAAGATGAGAGATGTTTCACACCAAACAAGTTGCTTAGAAAAGCACGTGCAACCTGTGGCCTGGCGTTGTGTTGAAAACTGCACCTGGGACACTTTAGAGAAATAAATCAATGTAACCCTGAGCAGTAGTGTAACTGGAGTGACGACTAAAGGGGTCCGGCTACCATACAGTATGCAGTCCCGTCATAATCTCCAGAGTAGGACTGGTGTGGTGTGATGCTGCCTCGTGAATGCCTCTTCACCGCATTGCACAAGTTGTTTACAGACCAATCTCTGGCAATTGTTACATCCCAGGCAAAAGCAAGACTCGTCACTGAAGATCTCCATTGCAGTCTTAGCACCATGAAAGCATTTGCGTGAAGTCAAAAGAACACCTGTAGCTGGATGTCTGGTTTGTAGCCCAGAGTCATGCAAATGTCTTCTGACGGTTTGTGTAGACAGTGTTTGACATCTTAGGCTTGGTATGTGGTATCTAACTTCACTTGCAGTAGATAATCGATCACTACGCGCCATTCTTCTAATTTGAGATTATGTCCATGCAGATGGTCGCCTCTGTGCACTGTTTGGGGTCATTCCTGTTCATCTTCATTCTCCCAAAGAGAACACACAAGATTGAAAGTTGCTGAAATATCAGTGATCTGCTTGATTGGAAAACCATGGATTTAGATCAAGGATTCTGTCCCTCTCAATTTGCGACACCTATCAATATCAAGTTACACTGATGAACAGGAGGTATTGCACAATCATACCACGAGATTAATATGCTTTATATGGTTTCAGGCTTATAATAAAAATTTGTTTTCAATCTGGTTTTTATGCCAATCCTACATGCCACAGATTGAAGTTGGGTGCCTGAAAAAAATGACCAGTTGCAGATCCTTGCAACACCTGCCACTTGCTCGAACTGCATAACCTTGTAGCTTGCCTTTCTGGGTGTTGCAGTGTCAATGCTGAAGAGTGTGTGTGTGTGTGTGTGTGTGTGTGTGTGTGTGTGTGTGTGAGAGAGAGAAACTATGTATAAAAAGGTGTGAGTGTATATGCAGGAGTGACATGATGCAGGAGGGGGCCAGGCACAAGTACTGCACAGGGGCCCTTCAAAGTCTGTCTGTCCTTGATGGGATTACATAGATTGTGAACATATTTCTTTTTAAAGAATACAGCTTTTGCAGGGTGATAGCATAAATTATAATTGCCATCAGTCTCAGGTGAGCTTTGGATTTCTGCTTACAGAATCACGAGATGTTTGAGTTTCCTCCCTAATTAAATCCAAAAGGTGCATCCCACTGTCACACAGAGTTTTGCACAAACTTCGCCGACTGTCATTGGATTATGTTCAGATTGCAGATTTTAACACTCCACCTGATGGTTTCTATGGTGTCTGGAATCAACACAGGCAGACTCGGACGTCGACCTGTTGTGTGCTGATTCATAGGCAGGCTAGCAAGAGTTAACCTCTGCTAGTCTGCTTGCTCCTTTAATCACATGTGGTGGGGAGACCTATCACAGCTGCTCCCCTCCTACTTATGCTGATTGAAATCATCCACCCATGCCAGATACAGTTCATTCTTTGTTGGTCTGTGAGGTGTGGTGTCCCAGACTCTCTGGTGAACGTTGTTATTGCTTGGAGTGGTTGAGGAGTTTCCACCTGTCTGTACTTTCTTCTTGCTCTTGTTTTTCCTCCTGAATGTCTTATTGCCTTTACCTTTGTGTGTGTATACTGTGTGACATGTGTGACAGAATTTTAGTTTTCCCTTGGCTCTCAATCTGTGGGGTTCAACACATCAACACACTCCTCTCCCATCCCCTCCTTGCGGGAGGGTGAATCAGATCAGGACTGGTCAGTAGCAGGGATAGGAAGGAGACTTAGGCTTCTCCACCATTAGGAGTATCCATGAAGCTAGGGATAGCATAGGGCCCCCTAGCTTGAGGGACAGTTCCCCGCTATCCCATATTCTTCGTGACACCTACAGATTTCCATAGTTCTGAAGCTTCATGTACATATTGTATGCAAACATTTAACATCCAAGGGCCAAAGTAACTGCAAGAAGAAGTGGTAAAATTGGAAAACGCCCAAGTTAAAATTTTTATTTTACTAGGCCTTTAAATATATATTTTTTTGTATTCTATAGGCACAAAGAAATCTTTCTTCTTTTTTTAACTATAGTTTCCCAAACTTCTTAGAGAAGCGGTCGCACATTTTATGCTGTGCTGTATACTTTGCCGGTTCTTATTTGTTACAGCAGATGACCTTTCCACCCGACACTTATATTTTATTGCCGGGATATAATAAACGGTCGGCTTGGAAACTACACATGTATAAATAAAGACCGTTAAGACAAAATGTTGCTGCAAGGCCATCAGAACTGATTTTCCAATATTTAATGATACAGCATAAACAAATATCACACTTCACTGGCAGACCTGTTATTTTCTTACTGGAACCGGAAAGACAGCTGTGAGGTCCTACGGGGAATAAATGCCTTCTCGGAGAACATGACCCCAGAGGTAAAAAGGACACAACTAATTTGTCTCTACAATGTGAGCTTTTTTTTAAAAAAAAAATAGCAATAGGTTTGGAACAAACCTTAAATTTGCCAAGACATTCTCTGCTCAATCAAGTGACAAGCCTCTCGGCATCCTAATGACAGTGTGATGGCAGCTGGCAGGACTAGCCGCCTGGTATGCCTAAGCTTGATAAGTGGATCAGATGAGACTGCACATGGCTTGATAACACAAACATACTCACTAACACTTACAGGAACAGGAAAACTTGCTGATAGGTTACTAATTGCATTGCCGAAGTCTCCATGGCAACCACACTTTTCGGCTTTCTTCCAAGCATCATGGATTTTTACACATTAATTCAAGAAATGTGTTTATTATTTGGCACTTGAAGAACAAGATCAGCACTGACAGCCTTGGTTTGGAAGAATATACTCATTATGAGATCAAAAAGTTGTATGGCAACAGTGATTGCAGTGTTGTTTACCGAAAGTGTTGACAACTTGGGGTTCATTAGTTTTCCTTTTCTCCATGAAAAATAAATAAATAATGGAAATGTGACGAGTCGCCTTAAAGGTGTAAAGAAAATCAAATGTTGTAGATGGACTTTAGAAAATGAGCTGAGGACTACCCCTAATTATAAGATCAGAGATATATAAAGATAATCTTCATAGCATGTGGCACAAGAATGCATAGAATGTGTCATCAATGGTATGGCCACACTTTCTACAGAGTTCTGGCGGCCAATATTAAATCCAGCAAATGTTATAAGCATGGCAACCTGAAAATGCTTCATTCCATAACACTAATCTGGCACGAGTCCGGTATATCGGCTCACATTCTCTCTTGTAGACCTGCGATTTAAATGATGGTTTACATTGCTCAAAATATTAGGTAGAGCTATAATAAAAAGAAAAAACCCTGAAGCCTTGGTGCCCAGTACAAGACGCCTGCTTATTGTGATCCTCTCATTTGCCTCCAGTGTACATTAGTTGGAGCCATCAGATGGGCTTTCGTTGTCAAGTTGTGCGCTTTCCAAAAAGTCAATGGAGACCCTCTCTACATATGATTCTGCACCTTCTCTCCTGACATTGTCAATAACTGCTAGAATGATGAGGCTATGGAAATCTGAAGAATCTCTTCAAGTCATATGATAGCCCCTCATCTGATGAAGAAAAACAAACTATTGTTCATCACATTTTCCTCATATGTTACAAAATGGAACACTACAGTTGCTACTTTTTGATATCAGCAGATAAAATGTTGCGCAGGATATTAAGCTGTTGTCCAGGGTTCCTCCTCTTGGACCTTTCCTGCACGGGAAGGGTGTGTTCAGGACACTAAGGCTGTGTGCACACATTGCATTTTTACAATTTTTTTTTTTTAGTGCAGATTTGTCACAAAACCTAAAGGGTTTCCTGATACCAGCAAAGCTGATGAGAAGTTTTTTCTTCTTGCAAATTTGCTACAGAAATAAATCTGCAGTATGTCATTTTTTTAGGAGCTTTTGCTGCTGATTTCACTTATTCTAATGAATGGGAAAAATCTGCAACAAAAACGCAACGAAAATACACCGAAACAAATAAAAAACTTGCATTTTTGCCACTGTGTTGTTCCTACAAAGAGATGCAGAATATTCTGCACAAATCCCAATACTTGTGCAGATAGCCTAAAGATGAACTTAGCCGGCCTCCAGTGATGTTCCACATTTATTGGCTTTGTAAGGCTTGATCATGGTCAGCCTTAAGGCCCCGGTACATGCAACGACGTATCTAACGATATATCGCCGGGGTCACGGATTCCGTGCCGCACATCTGGCATAGTTAGCGACAACGTTGCGTGTGACACCAACGAACGGCCGTTAACGATCAAAAATACTTACCATATTGTTGATCGTTGACACGTCATTTATTTTCAAAAAATCATTGATTGTTGCAGGACGGAGGTTGTTCGTTGTTCCCGAGGCAGCACACATCGCTACGTGTGACACCTCAGGAACGACGAACTACAGCTTACCTGCGGCCGCCGGCAATGAGGTAGGAAGGAGGTGGGCGGGATGTTACGGCCGCTCATCTCCGCCCCTCCACTTCTATTGGGCGGCCACTTAGTGATGCCGTACGAACCGCCCCCTTGGAAAGGAGGCAGTTTGCAGGCAACAGCGACATCACTAGGCAGGTAAGTTCGTGTGACGGCTCCTAAGGATTTTGTATGCCAAAGGCAGCGATTTGCCCGTGACGCACAAACGACGGGGGTGGGTGCTTTCACCAACGATATCGCTAGCGATATCGCTGCGTGTAAAGCCCCCTTTAGGCTACAGTCACATATACCACCCAGGGCAGTCAGGTTTTTTTTGGACAGTACACTAACCCATAAAGTTTAATTAAGGTATAAATGCATGAATTTTAAAAACGAGTCCATGTCTCTGATCCGTGAGACTCCGAGCGAGACCTATTCTCACCAATGTTACATAGCAGACTAAGACATTAATCCCTTCACCCCCGGGCAATTTTCCGTTTTGTTTTTTTTGCTCCGCTTCTTCCGAGAGCCGTAACCTTTTTATTTTTCGGTCAATCTTGCCATATAAGGGCTTTTTTTTTGCGGGATGAGCTGTACTTTTAAATTAAACCAATAGTTTTACCATATAGTGTACTGGAAAACAGCAAAAAAATTTCAAGTACGGACAAACTGCAAAAAAAGTGTGATTGCACAAATAGTTTTTGAGATATTTTATTCACCATGTTAACTATATAATAAAACTGATGTGTTGGTGTGATGCCTCAGGTTGGTACGAGTTTGTAGACACCAAACATGTATAGGTTTACTTTTATCTAAAGGTTTAAAAAAAAAAAAAAAAAAAATCACAAATTTGTCCCAAAAAAGTAGCGCACTTTTATCGCCATTTTCCGAAACCTGTAGCCTTCTAATTTTTCAGGATCTATGGCTCAGTGACTGCTTAATTTTTGCGCCTCGAGCTGGCGTTTTTAATAGTACCATTTTTGCGCAGATGTTAGGTTTTGATCGCCTGTTATTGCATTTTGTGCAAAATTTGCGGCGACCAAAAAACGTCAGTTTGGCGTTTGGAATTTTTTTGCTGCTACGCCGTTTACCAATCAGATGAATTGATTTTATATTTTGATATATTGGGCATTTCTGAACGCGGCGATACAAAATGTGTATATTTTTTAACGCTTTAATTTTTAATGGGCCGATTGGGGGATGATTTGAACTTTTGTTTTTTTAATTTTTTAAAACATTTTTTTATTTTTATTTTTTATTTTCCTAGGTCCCCTAGGAGACTATAACGATCAGCTGTTTGATCGCTCTTCCATTTCTCCATATCATAGCTACACAGCTGAGATCTGGAGAAAAGGGTCTTTACTCTCACATACGGCAGTCTGCCTGCAGTGAAAGTGGCTCATGATATTTACAGGAGTCATCACATGACCCTGTGCTACCATGGTAACCACCGGAAGTCACGTGATCACGTTACGTGACTTCTGATGAGGGTGGGTAAGTTATGCTAATGGCAGCGCGCTGATACATCTCACTGTCAGGTTTTAGCAGCGAGATGTAAGGGGATTAATAGGCGCGGGTGGAACGCGATTCCATTCGCGCCTGGCAGGCACACATGTCAGCTGTTGAAATCAGCTGAGATGTGCGTGGATCACAGCGGACTGCCCGTGGGAATTAACCTCACACAATACATGACATACCCAGTACGTCATGTGTCGTGAAGAGGTTAATGTACATTGGGATCGGTGAGACAAGAATGAAGCAAGTTAAACATACTTTGCACTTCAGAGTTCCTTCCTAGTTTACATGTTTTTCACAATTAAGAGTCAAAGGATAAAAAAATGTCCAGGTTGTCTATCTGCATTAGTGGAAAAAAAAACAAACAAACCCAAATACAGATGCAACTAGGATGTAAGAAAAAAACTCATTCTGTTTCTTAGATGGTAACATCACATAGTGAGAACCTGTGTAGCCACACTAGATACATACACTGGCCCTGTAATAGAAGCACTTTGTATGGCTGAGTATTACGGGTTATGATGATCACATGAATCTCAATTTCCCATTTTATAACGTATTGTCATATAACTAGGATATGCCACCAATGGTAAGAGTTCCTGACTGAGCCGGAGAATGATGAGGCTTCAGATATTATTTACTAATGTGTCCCCTTTCACTGTTCTTCATCTGCAAAATAGAGCCCTAGCCTCGTGCTTATTGCAATTTTTTGTGAGAGGTACAGTGACTAAACATGCTGATTTTGAACTTTTTCTCTCTCCTTTATGACATTTACCGTATGGGTTAATTACTTTTAGAATATGATAAAATAGACTATTAAAAAAAATGGGACAAGCCCATTTTTTTATTTCTCTACTTTTTAACTGGAAAAGGGTGAGGAGGTGGCCATTTTTTATATCTTTTACTCTGCTTCAGATTTTGAAGAAAAACATTTTTACTTCGTTTTTAAGCTCAAATAGGAATTTGAACCAGAGATCCCTAGATCACTTGTTTTATAACCTGTAATACAACTGTCCTGCAAAATATAGTGTAAAAGATGGTCTTTTAACAAGCCCAGCCTATGGCTGTGCTTCACAGCCAAGTTGGCAGCCATGTTCACCAAGTTGGCAACTATGGGGTCCTTCTGTAGCCCATCAGGATCTGGTGGGAGCCTTCCATGCACCAGTGGTACCACCATTTAAATGCCACTGTCAATGACTGACAGAGGAATCTAGATGGCTAACAGCAGCGCTTAGAGTTCGCACCAGACACTGCTGTAATATAGGGAGATGTCGGCTGTGTGACACAGCCAACATCGGCCATGTGTGGATTAAGCTCAGCTCCTGAGCCTGCTCCACACATGTAGACAATGGAGTGGACATACAGTTGCTATCATACACCAAGGGGTTAAATACTCCAATACATATTATATAGCTATAAGACAAAACTCTTCAGCTTATCTCTCCCAAAATCCCCAATGCAGATGACCGTTCAGTTCGACCATGATAGGTACATTACAACAGGTGTGTCTTTTTACGGGTATTTTTTTTTAAATAAAGGAAAATTGAGGCTGCTGAAGTTGTGCAGTTGGTGCCCTACTTCTCAGAGTGGCAAACATGTCCCAGTGATATCGATAGGAGCAAGTTATAATAAATACTTTCCATATATTTATTCAGATTAATCTTTTGTGTGCTAATTATAACATATATATATATGCGGAAGGAGCTCCTGGGGAAATAATATGACAGTGTTACTTATTCACAGGCGTGTTCTATGTATCCATAACAGCAAGGCACAAACTAAGCCGGGATTCTTCATTATTGTGTAAAAAATGGGAAAAAGCTATGACCGTTCTTTAAGAGAAATACTTGTGTGCCTGAAACAAATTCTGAAAATTTCTGGATAGTCAGAATTATAATCGCTGAAGGTAACGGACATACATTCAGACCGGTTAATAACTCCTTGCTATACTCACATTTTGTGAAGTCTTGTGGGGAGCAAATACAACCACAGTAACTTAAAGGGACTGTCAGCACAGAATGACTGTTCAAACCAAGTACAGGGGGCTCGGTGCGCCATGGCGAGGCCAAATATTTATAGGGAATCTGTCATCAGGTTTTTGCTACTTCATCTGAGAGCAGCATTTTGTAGGCAAATAGATTCTGAAACTAACCATGGTTTACTTAGGGTACCGTCACACTTTAGCGACGCAGCAGCGATCCCACCAGCGATCTGACCTGGTCAGGATTGCAGCTGCGTCGCTACATGGTCGCTGGTGAGCTGTCAAACAGGCAGATCTCACCAGCAACCAGCCCCCAGCCAGCAGCGACGTGCAAGCGACGCTGTGCTTGCACGGAGCCGACGTCTGGAAGCTGCGGACACTGGTAACTAAGGTAAACATCGGGTATGGTTACCCGATGTTTACCTTAGTTACCAGCGCACACCACTTAGCTTAGCGTGTGCAGGGAGCAGGAGCCGGCACTGGCAGCATGAGAGCTGCGGAGGCTGGTAACGAAGGTAAATATCGGGTAACCACCTTGGTTACCCGAAGTTTACCTTGGTTACAGCTTACCGCAGGCTGTCAGACGCCGGCTCCTGCTCCCTGCACATTCAGGATTGTTGCTCTCTCGCTGTCACACACAGCGATGTGTGCTTATCAGCGGGAGAGCAACAATAAAAAAACGAACCAAGGCTGTGTGTAAGGAGCAGCAATCTCACAGCAGGGGCCAGATCGCTGCTCAGTGTCACACACAGCGAGATCGCTAATGAGGTCACAAAAAACGTGACTCAGCAGCGATCTCAGTAGCGATCTCGCTGTGTGTGAAGTACCCCTTAGATTACTGGCTGCCGCCATTCTGACATGATCAAAGAATTGAGTTTAGCTGAGTGAGCTCTCCTGTCCCCAACAGGCTGTCAATAGAGATTGTGCATGGACAGTAAAGGCCTCTTTACACACTGAGACTTCCTAGTGATCCCACCAGCGATCCCGACCTGGCCGGGATCGCTGGAAAGTCTCTGGTGAGCTGTCAAACAGGCAGACCTGGCCAACGACGCAGCAGCGATACGGACCTGCAGAAAGACCTAGCTGGTCGTTGGGGACGTGTCAAAGCAGCTATTTGAAAGGGAAGTCGCTAACGAAGTCGTTGTAACGGTGTCAAACACAACGATGTATGCTGTGCAGCGGGAAACAAAGGACCAAAAAATTATCCTGAAAGATTTGTAGCGATCAGCGACCTCACAGCGGGGGCCCTGTCGCTGATGCGTTTCACAGACTGCAATGTCGCTGGGGAGGTCGCTATTACGTCACAAAACCGGTGATGTTAAAGCGATGTCGCTAGCGATGTTGCAGTGTGTAAAAGAGCCTTAAGGTGTCAATCACAGCAGGGGGCATGCTGGACAACATGGCACAGGACTTCCTAGTCCTCTAATTCTAATCACAGAGCGATAAACCCTTTAGTATAGGTAAACAATAGAGCCAGCATGAATCATCCCAAATTGTTTAATTGGTCATATTGCTCTGTGAAAGATAATGTCATCCACACTTTTAAGGCCCAGTCACACTAAACAACTTACCAGCGATCCCAACAACGATACAACCTGATAGGGATCGCTGGTAAGTTGCTAGGAGGTCGCTGGTGAGATGTCACACTAAGCAACGCTCCAGCGATCCCACCAGCAACCTGACCTGGCAGGGATCGCTGGAGCATCGCTACACGGGTTGCTGGTGAGCTGTCACACAGGCACCAGCAACCAGTGACCAGCCCCCAGCCCACAGCGCCATGTGGAAGCGATGCTGCGCTTCGTAACTAAGGTAAATATCGGGTAACCAACCCGATATTTACCTTGGTTACCAGCGCACACCGCTTCGCGTTGGCTCCATGCACACCTAGCCACAGTACACATCGGGTTAATTACCAGATGTGTACTCTGCTACATGTGCAGGCAGCAGGAGCTGGCTTCTGCGGACGCTGGTAACCACGGTAAACATCGGGTAACCAAGAAGCTCTTACCTTGGTTACCCGATATTTACCTTCGTTACCAGCGTCCGCCGCTCTCACACTTGCCAGTGCCAGCTCCCTGTTCCCTGCACTCCTAGCCACAGTACACATCGGGTTAATTACCCGATGTGTACTGTGGGTACGTGTGCAGGGAGCCGGCACTGACAGCTGAGAGCGGCGGACGCTGGTAACGAAGGTAAATATCGGGTAACCAAGGTAAGGGCTTCTTGGTTACCTGATGTTTACCGTGGTTACCAGCATCCGCAGAAGCCGGTTCCTGCTGCCTGCACATTTAGTTGTTGCTCTG
Organism: Anomaloglossus baeobatrachus; assembly: GCF_048569485.1. Taxonomy (NCBI): domain Eukaryota; kingdom Metazoa; phylum Chordata; class Amphibia; order Anura; family Aromobatidae; genus Anomaloglossus; species Anomaloglossus baeobatrachus. The sequence continues at coordinate 625,208,787 of NC_134354.1, forward strand.
TCGCTGTCACACACAGCGATGTGTGCTTCACAGCGGGAGAGCAACAACTAAAAAATGGTCCAGGACATTCAGCAACAACCAACGACCTCACAGCAGGGGCCAGGTTGTTGCTTGATGTCACACACAGCAACATCGCTAGCAACATTGCTGCTACGTCACAAAAGTTGTTCCTTAGCAGCGATGTTGCTAGCGATGTTGCTTAGTGTGACGTGGCCTTTACTTATGTAATCTGTTGTTGCCAGAGTGAAAAAAGTATGGTTTTAATTAATATCCAATATGGTGTTAAGTGCTCTGGGAGTGTCAAAGCACATCCCAAGCCTCTGCCTCCTTGGTTCTATTCCCTGACCATACCATTTTCTTCTGCTTGGTTGACCCCAAGTTCACTACACACATGGTGAGCCCCTGGCCAAAATGTGAATACTCCCATAATCTATCAACATCGAAGAAGTGCGTGGACAGTAAAGCTGGCTTCATGGAAGAATCGACGAGCTTCAGATAAGGGCTTACAAGTCTTTAAACACACCGGTCATGGTACTATACGGCAGAGGTGGCCCCAATCCCAGACAATCAGCACTAAACAAAATTAAATCCCTTGATTCTCAAGAATGGACAGTGTTTTTAATAAGACTAAAATTATAAAGTTAGATGTTGCAAGCACTTTGAAAGTTTCACCATTACTGATGTTGAGAAGACCCCTCTAAATGCATAGAACCAGTGAGCGCCAAGATGGTGCTGTAAACATTATATAAAATAAACCAAAGTCATTGAAAGGACAAAATGTAAAGTGTGAGGGGAAAACACATTAAAAAAAAGTTGTCAGAAATAGAATGTACTGTACCAGATAAGTAAATGGCTTTATCAACCATGAACTCTTCAGAAAATCGAATGTGACAGAAATTCTTCTTGCTTTTACGAATTGCTGCAATTTCTCCACATTGCTCAAAGACTTCTTGAATAATTTCATCTGTGGAATTTTCGGGTAATCCTCCAACAAATACAGTTTTGCAACCTGGAGGCCGCTCTCTTGTAGAAGGTGGAGGTAAATCTATGGAAAACAGAGAACATTAAGTGTACCAATCATTGGGGAGGGGAACAAGCCAATCGCCATCTGTAGGCGGCTGTGGAGGCTAAATTTGCTTTTTTGCACCTTTTCCTTTACTTTCCCATTTCTAAAGTAAGAAATAATAAAACTTTGTAGTTAAAAATATTTGCAATAAAGCGCACAGCTAACAAATAATGTATAATGACAGAATTGTCACAGATTCTTACTTGGGAACAAATCGAAAACAAACAACAACATGTGCAATTTTATTCGGCTTTAACTTCTACATCAAAAGGTAAAAAAAAACAAAAACAGAAAAAAGAAGAAAATACAAAGCTCTGACATTATGATGAAAAACTCTGCTGGTTATCGCGGCTGTCTTGTTTCAGATAAAACAACAGAATGCCAGAACAGGGGAAAACATAACCTAACAGCAGGCATGCACGTACGTGGCTGCGGAGAGCACGCTCCATCATTTACATTTAGCCATTATTACGCAGCTTTCAGGTCATTCATAAAAGGACATTTCAGAAACAGCCAAAGAAAAACTGGGTGGTCAGTATTGCTTTAAGCAGTCAAACCTTTTTTTCCTTTGCAATTCATAAGCTTTCGTGATAAGGACATGCCATCTACGTTTTCCTTTTTTAGAGAATACGGAGTGGAGTACTACTTTCTTAGCCATATCTTCTTGTTTGGTTCACTTGGTGGCTATTACACTTCACTTGAAACCTACAGCTCTCAGTTTTTTCCAGTTGATGGAGTGAAAAGGGTCACCTAAAGATGAAAGTAAATATATAAAGTGTTCTGAAGCCCCCAAACACATTGATGTCCAAACTCGCTGATATCGATGGGTTTGGTCAACAGTCTAATGTGAATGGGAGCCCAGAACAATTTATTGTCAGGGATCCAGCAGGTCCAATTTAGGAATATTGATAATTTTGTCTTCCAGAGATAAGCCACACAAAAAAAAGGCCTGGCTCTCTCATAGAGAACACAGGAGCGCCCGTACAGACAAGCGCTCCTGTGTATGGGAGAGCCAGCCGACTGATGGGCCAAAGCCTTGTCCGGATGACCGCAATCTACTGGGTATGGAGGGGCATTTACTGGAATATAAATTTTAAAGGAAATCTGCGCTAAAGAGGACCAGCCACCAGGATTTTCCTATATCAACTAAAGCCAGTGCTATTACGACACTATCATGCTGATTGTAAACATACTTGTAGTTGTGAGATCAGATGTCTACTTTCTGAAATATAGGGATGTAAAGTTTTTGAAATACACTGTTATTTGAGGAGAGGTGCAGCAGAATAATAGATAGGTCAGGTTTTTCTACTTATTCCCATCATTGTCTACCTGCCTGTCCTTCCTCCCCCTGTCTCCGATATTAAAGGGGGAAAAAGGACAGGGGGCTGGAAGGACAGGCAGGCAGACAGGGGCGTGAATAACTAGAAAAACCTGACCTACCTATTAGATATTCCGTTGCACCTCCCATCGAATAACAGTGCATTTCAAAAACTTTACTTGCCTGTATTTCAGAAAGTATACATCCGATCTCACAACTAAAGATATGTATAGAATCAGCATAATAGCGCCAGTATAGCACTGGCTTTATTTTATATACGATAATCCTGATGATTGGTCCTCTTTAAAATGAGCTGTGGAGGTTTAGTAATATATTTATTTATACACGGTTATACCAGTATGAACACGAAAATGAAGTGATATTCGGCCTCACTGTTCCCACAAGTTCTTCATAGTTGGTTCCTAATGCTGAAGTGTTCCTGACACTCTGCATTAAAGGGTTGGTCCCATGTAAACAAAATGTAATGAAATAACCTTACACTGGGACCCACTCAGAATGGCAGAACAGGGACTTTTTATCCCTGTTGGAATGGAGCTGCAGTGCCCATGCCCGGCCGTGGGGCTCCATTATTTATGGGACTGTTAGAAAAAGTGGAATGCCACGCTTACCAAATCCACAGGGTATGAAAAGAGGGTAGCTGAAGCATGGCACTGGTGCTCCATCCCAATAGAGATAAAAAGTGCCTCACACAAGTTTTCAACCTTCTACTGATCAATAACTTATCACCTATCTCGTGGATAGGAGATAACTTATTTCACTGGACAACCTTTTTAAAGCTCCACAAGCCTTTTCCTCTGCTCTCAAATGATGGCATTAGCATCCAACCAGCAGCGCACTATAGAGGTCACTGAAGAGAAGAGGGGAGAGGTTATAGAGCCAATAAGGCTGGGGCCACACGGGGGATTACTGCAATCCTTGCATGACACTCGGTTCACGCTGCCAGCACAGCAGGAGCCGAGTGTCATTGCGACTGAGGTCCGATCGTGTGATTGGACGACAGCTGCGAGGGGCGGGCCAGTACTGAGGAGGGGCGGGCCGGTGCTGCAGAGGGGAGGGCCGGCGCTGCGGAGGGGAGGGATTTATCTCCCTCTCTCCTCCGTTGCTGACTGTTGCCTCTCTCGCCCTGCACTTGCAATACACTGGTGTACTGTGAGTGCAGTGCGATTTTTCTCTCGCCCCATAGACTGGAATGGGTGCGAGAGAATCTAGGATCGCATTACAGTCGCAGCATGCTGCGATTGTTTTCTCAGTCCAATTTGGGCTGAGAAAATAATCACTCATGGGTGCTAGCACATAGGCTAATATTGGTCCTAGTGGAATGCGATGTTTTATCGCATTCCACTCGCTCCAATTTTCATGCCGTGTGTCTTGGGCCTTATGCAGAAAGCCAAAAAATACTACATCCTTGGCGACCCTTTCAAGAGCCCATATGAGAGAAACACACGCTGGAATATACTTAATTTCTTCAATAATGGAGATCATTAACAGAGCAGTTAAGTATGTTACAAACACCCTTTACACCTCTCCTATCTGGCGCTGTAAGCAGTTTTGACCCAGACATCCTTTGACTCAAGTCTCACATTGCTAACACTAAAATCACAGAGCCCCTTTAATGTGATAATTGGATTGACTATTGTGCATACATATTCTGACTGTGTTTCAAAACCATTGGAGACAAATGGTGTCATGAATATGCACAGAGCCTTAAGGTGGTGTCACACACAGCGACAACGACGTCCCGTCGCTGTCGCTGTGTGTGACATCCAGCAATGAGCTAGCCCCTGCTGTGAGGTCGCCGCTCGTTGCTGAATGTCCAGCTTTATTTTTTGGTCGTCGCTCTCCCGCTGTGACGCACAGATCGCTGTGTGTGACAGCAAGAGAGCGACGAAATGAAGCGAGCAGGGAGCAGGAGCCGGCATCTGGCAGCTGCGGTAAGCTGTAACCAAGGTAAACATCGGGTAACCAAGGTGGTTACCCGATATTTACCTTCGTTACCAGCCTCCGCTCCTCTCACGCTGCCAGCGCCGGCTCCTGCTCTCTGCACATGTAGCTGCAGTACACATCGTGTAATTAACCCGATGTGTACTGTAGCTAGGAGAGCAAGGAGCCAGCGCTAAGCAGTGTGCGCGGCTCCCTGCTCTCTGCACATGTAGCTGCAGTACACATCGTGTAATTAACCCGATGTGTACTGTAGCTAGGAGAGGAGGGAGCCAGCGCTCAGTGTGCGCGGCTCCCTGCTCTCTGCACATGTTGCAGCACAGCGACGCGTGTCGTTATGATCGCTGCTTCGGCTGCTGTGTTTGACAGCTAAGCAGCGATCATAACAGCGACTTACAAGGTCGCTGCTACGTCACAGAAAATGGTGACGTAACAGCGACATCGTTGTCGCTGTCGTTTAGTGTGACCCCAGCTTTAGCTATTGAGAAGATAGTGACTGCAGCAGTGGGCGACTGTCATATGCAATGCCGCATCCCTAGGCTATAGCTGCTTGGCATCTTTTAATCTTGATATATAGAAAATAATGGTAAATTAGTTCCAATGCAACAAAAACATCATAATCACAATAATACCAACAATCACTCTCTGCCACAAGAGGACGGGCACTGGGGTGTATTCCACAGATGCAGCAAGTACAGATGAGTGAACCTTTGGAAGTTCGGTTTGCAGAGCACATTCAAACCTTAGATAAGGTTTGGTTTATGACCCTCACTTAATCCGAACCTCAATGGAAGTCAGTAATTGGGCAGTTCGGGTCTCAACCCACATGCGGCCAGCCATAAGCTTCCGGAGGCAGGTGTGCGAGGTTTCAAATTTTTTCTTCGTGTGTGTGTGCACACACTACATCTGGTCACGCTGATTTTACCCCCAGTGGGAGCCGTTCAAACACAGCACGCAACTCGCACAAAGCTGAGCACCACTCATACCTAAGCACAGTGCTGCTCGCTTGAGTGGTTTTTACTCGTAACCTCACTCAAACTTCAAACCCAAATTTTGTGTTTAGCTTTTTTTTTTTTTTTTTTTTTTTAAAGCCTGTTTCCGAATCCGAACTTCAAACCTCAGGTTCACTCATCTCTAGCAGCAAGTTGTAAAGTAACATTTCTATGAATTTAAGCGCTTGCAAGTGAGGTTTGGTACCCCAGTAAGCTGAATCAGACAGCCCCAGTCATAATGTACGCAAGACAGTAGCAACAACAGTATAATAAAAATAAAATCATATGTTATTTAAAGGGAACCTTACATATTGTACATGCTGCCTGATCTGTGGACTGCATGGTATAGAGGAGGAGGAGCTGAGAGGAATGATATATAGGTTTGTGGGAAAAGATTCACTATAGTTTGTATTTTATTCATTGAAATTCCTGGTGTTTGTCTAAGAGCCAAGTGGGTGGTTCTACTAGTGATTAACCGTTTTCTCTATTTGAAAATACACACACACACACACACACACACACACACAGAGTTTGCATCAATTAATAAAATGCAAGTTTTACAGAAACCTTTACCGGCACGGTGGCTCAGTGGTTAGCACTGCAGCCTTGCAGCGCTGGGGTCCTGCGTTCAAATCCCATCAAAGACAACATCTGCAAGGAGTTTGTATGTTGTCGCCGTGTTTGCGTGGGTTTCCGCCGGGTCCTCCCACACTCCAAAAACATACAGATAGGGAATTTAGATTGTGAGCCCCAATGGGGACAGTGTTCCCAATGTATGTGAAGCGCTGCGGAATATGTTAGCGCTATATAAAAATAAAGATTTATTTATTTTTACCCAATGTATATCTATCTGATCAGCTCCTGCTCCTTTATCACATTTTGCCTGGAGATCCGATGCAATTTGCATGACTGATTTCTTTTAAGGCGCCTATTGATACTCCCTGGAGAGTAGTTGCACTTTAAGTACAATCTCTCTGCCCAGCATTGACAATTACGAATTTCCTGACATTACGGTTTATCTATAACCTAACTCTGTATATGGAGCCAGCGTGCACTACTGTACTCAATTCAGAAAGCAAAGTTTTGGGGTTTTTTTTTCAATGCCTTTGCTTTGACACCGCTTGACTCATCACCAAGACCCCAATAGGGACCTCACTGGCCTGGTGATATGGAACGTCTAAAAACCTTACATATTTTATTATAATATAATATATATAATAGGTGAGGCCTGAGATCAATAATAGATCTCACTGATATGAGCCTTGTGACGAGTGACGACATCTAGCACTCTGAGCAGAATTCACTTATAGACACCTTTTTTAGTGGATCAGATTTATTATTTCCCCACTTTCAATATGCAGATTAATTAGTTCTTTAGAGGTGTTAAAATAGCTGCATTTAGCACATGTACCTAAATGAAACCTTGTTAGCTTTTTCAACGAGAACCAGAATTGCCCCGAGCCTTCACTCCCCGGCGCACACAACTGATGAATTGTAAAGCCCAATCTAGGCAAAAAGGAGACAGTGGCGCACATTTACTATTGATAGCCTATATTCACACAGGGCATCTTTTGTTGCTTTTTTGAGGTCACAAAGATGCACGAAAATGCCTGCATTTCCTTTCCCCAGCAAAGTCTATGAGATTTCTATTTTGCTGTCCACACTGGGCATCTTTTTTTGTCTGCATCTTGGCTGTGTTTCTGAAGATGCAGCATGTCAATTCTTTCTGCGTTTTTTCCAAGTTTTTGAACCCTTCCAGTCAATAGATTTGACTGACTTAAACACATTGGGCAAAATGTGATAAAAACATGTCAAACACACATGCATTTTTGCCGCGGGTGCGTTATTTGGGGCTAAAACGCAGCATCTTTGTAGTAACAAACGATGCACTGTGTGAACATAGACTTAATGTGTGTATATTTACTGCAAATTTTCACGTCTAGTTTTAGAACTTTTTTTAATCTTTTTTTTTTTTTGGGCTCACTCAAAAAGTGACGTGGCTGTGCAACGAGGTGTTTTAATTAGCTGGAAAGGGGTTGTGACGTAAAATCTAAAAAGGCACTGACCCTCAACTAAATCTAAGAGCAGGAAAAAAAGTGGTGCAAACTATGCCAGCCAAGACAAGATGTAAGAGTAAGTAAATGGGTCTAAATATAAGCCAAGTTTACCATTAAGTATGAGCCACAGTGATACATTTGGCACAATTTCAGACAGTTTAGTCTAAAGGGTGCTTTACACGCTGTGACATCACTAACGATATATCGTTGGGGTCACGGTGTTTGTGACGCACATCCAGCGTCGTTAGCGACATCGCAGCGTGTGACGATCAACTATCGCAAAAACGTCAAAAATCGTTGAAGTTGACACGTCGCTCCTTTTCATATCATCGTTGGTGGTGCATACTGCTGGTTGGTTGTCGTTCCTGCAGCATCACACATCGCTATGTGTAACACCGCAGGAACGACGAACATCTCCTTACCTGCATCCACTGGCAATGAGGAAGGAAGGAGGTGGGCGGGATATTCCGCCCGCTAATCTCCGCCCCTCCGCTTCTATTGGACGGCTGCCGTGTGATGTCGCTGTGACGCCGCACGAACCGCCCCCTTAGAAAGGAGGCAGTTCGCCGGCCACAGCTACGTCACAGGGAAGGTAAGTCCGTGTGACGGGTGTAAGCGATGTTGTGCGCCACGGGCAGCGATTTGCCCATGTCGCACAACCGACGGGGGCGGGTATGCTCGCTAGCGATATCGATATCGCAGCGTGTAAAGTGCCCTTAAGATTGCACTGTTTAAATGATGTGTTGTGGATGATGTATTCCTTCAAGGGGTGATGCATGGCAAAGGGATTCAAAGAGAACATACTTGTGCCATACTCTACCTCTTTGGGCCTTGCAAAAGCCATTATACAATAGGACAGGTAAAAACATCTACCTGGACATAATGTTCAACTGAGTAAACAGAAAGGGAGCATTTAGGGCAGTAGTGTATGTATACATACAGATACATGAGCACATATGCTTGTGAAGCAACCAAAGTTTCGACTTAAATAGTTAAAGTATCTGGAACGCCACATTATACGGAAAATAAAGGGTTACAGTAGCTCATGAATACTTAAATGTGATGCATTTGAGTGGGGCTTAAATCACCCTGAGAAAAGCAAAGAGTGCATCAATGAATATTAAACTGGAGCCATGGCGCTCCGTCTGAAGAAAGACCATCTTGGCTCAGTCAGACTGTGACGGATGAAGTCAGCTGGCAGGACTGCATATCATGCCGAGGGTAGAGAGACAATGAAGGAGCGAAATAATTTTATCTCACTCTACCCAAGGGAAAAAAATTGATTCGGGGCTCTTAGGAAAGGATTCATGGCACTCACATTTTATGTACATACCGTCAGAGAGCATATGAATAAATGAATGTAGAAAGACAAGCAGAAGTTATTATCAAATGCTTATGTGTCTCCCTGTGTAGAGAACATTCATACGTTATGCAGAGTATCTAAAAAACAGAGTACATACATGCTCAGAAAAAAGTATTTCCGAGGACAGATTTTCAGCCCCATCATGTGCTATGCAGACTGGCCTTTTCCTCAGAGGACCACCACTACTGACAAGTCCATTTTTCAATGTCATTTTAGTAGATCACGTCAAAGAAGTTTTATTGTATTTTGAAGTAAAAGGCTGTTTCTTCAAAAGAGCACCAGGTAATGCATCATTTCTCCTTTGGGGGCGCTGCAGAGGAACTGAGCACTTGGTTCAAGAGTTTACCACCGAATACAGCTGAACAAAGTAGGTTAACGCCATGTGTTTGAATTTTTTGACGTACTCTTCCTACACAATGAAAGGCTAGCTGCACAACTGTAGGATAAATGACAAACCAGTGCAAATAGCAGGCTCACAATTAGCATCTCTATGATGGTACTTACTAGGATTTGGAGGAAAGAGGGTACAGCTTTTACTGTGGATAATTTCTTTCACAATAGGCAGTTGCGTGGGCGGAGGTGGTAAGAGTCTCATGCCAGCCATCATTGGATTGATAGGAGTTATGCCAGTCATCATACTGAGGTTGGGATCAAACCCTGGTACGCACAGAGAGTCTGCAAATAAGGAAAACAGCAATACACCTTAGAAATAAAGAGACATAACCAGAATGATTTCATTTCTCAGTGCAGAACATTTGGGAAAGTACAGACCTCCCGGTGCGTTATAAGCCATCTACACTCTGGGGCCCAACAGCTTGTAAACACTGCGTGCAGGGAAATCAAAGGGGAAGCCATGTAATTAAAAAACATAACAAAATCAAATTGCTGCTACAGACATCTGAAACCAGACGCTGAGAACACCATCAGCTTCTCCACACCAGTTGTTTGGCTTGGCCCGGGAGCTCTCGCATTGTCTCATTGCTTCATAGAAAACACAAGTTTCTTTACCTTAAATACCCGGAGTACACAGGAGTGTCCAGTTACTGCTCTGTGCTGAAATGCGTAATGCATGTTTTCTGTAAGGGCTTTAGGATCGAGCAGGGCTTAAACCACTAGCAAGCCATTTACCTTTGACTCGCAAAACAATTAGATAGATTTTCTTATAAATAATAGTGATGAGTGAGCATTACCATGCTCGGGTGCTCAGTACTCTTCACAAGCAGCTGGACGCCCATAGTACCCGAGTAATCGCAACTCGAGTACCTGAGTAATCGCAACTCGAGTACCCGAGTATAAATTATGTCAGAGGGGAATGTGGGCGCTCAGTACATGTGACGAGCAGCTGGACGCCCAGATGGGCGCAACTAGAGTACCCGAGCATAAAGTCAGAGGGGAACTCAGGCATTTTTCCAGAAGATCTCCAGTAAAAATACTCTAGTTTCTCATTTACTTCCATTATAATGGGGTACTCAAGTCCAGCCCCATCCGAGCGTTTAAATGCTTGTTGCAAGTTCCAAGCACTTAAGAATGGTAGTACCCACCAAACATGGTAGTGCCCAGAGCATGGCACTGCTTGCAACTCTCTCCATCGTGCAGACCTGCAGGTGGTACCCCGTGCTACATTAACTGAATGACGAGGTAAGATGACAGCGTCACAAGCTGCTTTAAAAATGATAAAGAGCATTACTGCCTATATTTACTGTGAAAATCAACTCAACTTCAGTGCCAAAGAGAATAGTACTTTAGATTTGCTGTCCAAGACTAAAGCGAGCTTTACACGCTACGATATCGTTAATGAATTATCGTCGGGGGTCACGTTGTTTGTGACGCACATCCGGCGTCATTAACGATATCGCAGTGTGTGACACGTTCGAGCGACCTTAAACGACCGCAACAGCGGGCAAAATCGTTTACCGCGGAGAGGTCGTCCTGAAACAAAAAATCGTTCTCTGCTTATTAGCGATGTTGTTCGTCGTTCCTGCGGCAGCACACATCGCTGTGTGTGACACCGCAAGAGTGATGAACATCTCTTTACCTGCCTCCACCGGCAATAAGGAAGGAAGGAGGTGGGCGCGATATTACGTCCCACTCATCTCCGCCCCTCTGTTTCTATTGGACGGCTGTCGTGTGACGTCGCTGTGACGCCGCACGACCCGCCCCCTTAGAAAGGAGGCGGTTCGCCGGCCAGAGTGATGTCGCAGGGCAGATATGTGCGTGATGCTGCCGTAGCGATAATGTTCGCTACGGCAGTGATCACCACATATCGGCCGTACGACGGGGGCGGGTGCTATCGCGCTCGACATCGCTAGCAATTGCTAGCGATGTCGCAGCGTGTAAAGCCCGCTTAAGGTTGGGTTTTGTGGCTATCCTTATATATATTGTATTGGCAGAGTTATTGGATGTTATCCAATGTTCTCAGAAACAAAAGCAATGAAGGAAAAGCAGCATTTATAGTAAAAAAAAAAAAAAAAATCAACCCTTATAGATGTATTTTCTGGTATAATTGCATTAAAAAAAGTAATGGAAAGTGTGAGTGCCATATCTATCAAGATCCCTTTGAAACATTTCTGTAGATGTTAGAAAATTCTGCCGTGTTGTCAGATATGTGATTTTTTTCTAGTGCCCGTTGCGATGGTTGTACTCGGTGTGGGTCAGCTATACGCTATTCTTCTACTGGTGGGAGTCATGCTCAATCCCTACAATAGGATACAATACTGGGGAGCAATGTACAATAGTTTAAGTAATATATTAGCCAAAAGTTGCTTTATTTTTGGCTTGACATTAAAGATTTTTGCTGTAAGACGTTTAGAAAGCGGAATAAATAAGCAAAGCACAATAAACATTTGCCTGCTTTTTGTAAGAAATGTTGCTTAATCAAATGCTATTTCTTAAATATGGTAATTAGCATATTCTGAAGCAGGTAACCGTAGTTCTATAATCACAGGTTGATCTCGATTATACTTATTACATTCACTTTTAAATTATGACAGAACAATTTCCAGGTCCCATTGGTAAATCACTCTTTTCATCGTGTATTAACCCCTATGGGAGGGCAAACACTTCAAAAAACTCAACTTATGAAGCTGAAAATTACAAACTACAAAAGCAAAATTAACAAAAAAAACAATGCTACGGAGCCATCAGTAAACCCTGGCTTGTAAGTGTATTCTGCCCACTGAGCACACACTAAAGCCTTCGGGATATTCTGCATATTATGTTCAGACTGTTTTCTCCTACATTTGGAGCATACATGGAGAAATGCTCTAGTATCAGATCTGCAGCATATTTATCCCTGCAGTGTTTTTCACCTAATGAATGGGAAGGGGAGGGAAATATATGCAAAAAACAAGTCAAAACTGAGAATTTAGTGTTGGTCACCTATTATGATGAATGGAGAACACTACACATTGAAAACGCATGCAGAACATGCACAAAAAAAAAAAAAAAAAAAAACCCATCAAAAACAAGACAAAAAAGGTGTGTATTTTATACTGAGATCTTACTACCAATGCTCTGCATCAAATACTCTAAGGGATTTTCCCATGGACTAAGGGCCGCTTTCCACGCTAAGACATCGCTAAAGCGATGTCGTTGGGGGTCACGGAATGTGTGACGCACATCCGGCCGAGTTATCGATGTCGTTGTGTGTGACACCTATGAGCGATTTTGAATCATTGCAAAAATGTTCAAAATCGCTAATCGGTGACATGGGGGTCCATTCCCAATTATCGTTGCAGCTGCAGGTACGATGTTGTTTGTCGCTCCTGCGGCAGCACACATCGCTCCGTGTGACACCGCAGGAACAAGGAACCTCACCTTACTTGTGGCCGCTGGCAATGAGGAAGGAAGGAGGTGGGCGGGATGTTATGTCCGCTCATCTCCGCCCCTCCGCTTCTATTGGTCGGCCGCTTAGTGATGTCGCGGTGACTCCGAACACATCTCCCCCTTGAGGGAGGGATTGTCCGGCGGTCACAGCGACGTCGCTGAACAGGTATGTGCGTGTGACGCTGCCGTAGCGATAATGTTCGCTACGGCAGTGATCACCACATATCGGCCGTACGACGGGGGCAGGTGCTATCGCGCTCGACATCGCCAGCAAATGCTAGCGATGTCGCAGCGAGTAAAGCGGCCTTAATTTCATTTTAATCAATAGATTTTGGAATAATACGTTCCACAATTGAATGTGTTTAAAAAAAAAATAAATTATCCTCTGTGATGTAAGCTTGGAAGCAAGCTCCAGTATGTATAGAACTAAGAGGGTTAATAGGGATGACAAAGGCCAGGTTTACAAGCACAGAGAGATCAGTGGGACTGGCTGCTCGCATATCCACACCCTGGGATGTGGTTTTGGGGACAAAGTCCAGGTGGGCTCATTAGTCTGTGTGTGGAGGTGGGCATAACTCCAGTGTTGTTTTTCCTCGCTAAGGAATGAGAGCTGGACATAAACCTGAGCGGGCACACTAATGTATGGACTATTTGCGCTATATTTTCACTTTGTGCCGGAAAAGACTGGTTTTGTTGTCCTGAATGGTTTATGAAGTCTAAATATACCAACACGAATGTCCTACTGAAACCGCTCCCTGTGCCCACCTCAAACCGTAAATAAGAACGCTACAAGAGCTTAAACGTAATCCAATAAGTGGTGTAACAATGAACCGCAACAATAACTAATATTCTTCATCATTTCTCACTAAATAAAGAAACATCTGTTAATCCATAAATTTTAAATATGGCACTGACCACACAGGACTGATCCCTAATTTTGATTCTTACACTATCAGAATCAAAACACTACGGACATACGGTATATGAAATTCATACATATATACACATATATATATATACACACACAGACACAATATATATATATATTGTGAGGTAGCGTGGTCGGCTGCGCAGCAGAAGACACGGGATTCAGGCATTAAGGTTCACAGCTCACGGTTTTAATGTCCAAACAAAAGTCCACAACAATATACATGTGCCTCTCCAGCAGAGAACTCAGGAAGTTCTGTTCACTCCCTCACACCCAGCACACCTGCCCTCGTTCCTGTTTCCATTTAACCCTTCCTTCAGCCTGTAGGAAAACAGCATTAACCCTGGAGTGGATTTACTTTCCATCATGGAGTGAGCATAACCGGGGCGAGACATACCGGCCGTCATAGATAACCCCGGTCACAGTCTCACATACCCCCCCTCAGTTCAATCGTGCGGGGTTGAACTCCCGCCATCAAACACGGGCCGCGGGACAAGGCATCGGCGTTGCCTTGCAACCCACCGGCCCTATGTTCAACCGTAAACCGGAAATTCTGCAGAGAAAGGTACCACCGGGTAACCCGGGCATTCCGTTCCTTGGCGGACCTCATCCAGACCAGTGGAGAGTGATCCGTCACCAAGCGAAACTGCCGTCCCAGCAGGTAATAGCGTAGGGACTCCAAGGCCCACTTGATCGCCAGGCACTCCTTCTCCACTACGCTATAATTCCGCTCGGGAGGGGTGAGCTTCCTACTTAAGAAGGTGACGGGGTGTTCCTCCCCCTGAACCACCTGAGACAGCACTGCCCCCAGGCCGACCTCTGAGGCGTCAGTCTGTACTATGAACTCCTTCCGGAAATCAGGGTGTACAAGAACGGGCTGTCCGCACAGGACCTCCTTCAGGGCCCGGAAGGAGTCCTCGGCCTGCGGAGTCCAGCGCACCATGACGGACTTCTTGCCTTTGAGAAGGTCCGTCAAGGGGGCTGATAGTCCCGCAAAATCCTTTACAAACCTCCTGTAGTATCCCACGATACCTAGGAAGGCCCTAACCTGCTTCGTGGTCAGGGGTCTAGGCCACTTCTGGATCGCCTCAACCTTGTTAATTTGGGGCTTAATCACTCCTTGGCCTATCACGTAGCCCAAGTAGCGGGCTTCCGTGAGTCCCAATGCACATTTCTTGGGATTGGCTGTCAATCCGGCTGTTCGAAGCACGTCCACCACCGCTTGTACCTGTTCCAAGTGGGTCTGCCAATCGGAGTTGTAAATAATGATGTCATCAAGGTACGCTGATGCATACGCCTGGTGGGGTTCCAGCACTAAGTCCATCAACCTCTGGAACGTGGCCGGAGCGCCAGGTAACCCAAAAGGCAAGACAACATAGTGGAAGAGACCCTCCGGCGTAACAAAAGCGGTTTTCTCCTTGGCGGACTCCGTCAGTGGCACCTGCCAGTACCCCTTGGTCAGGTCGAGCGTGGTAAAATATCGCGCCTGTCCCAGCCTATCAATCAGCTCATCCACCCGGGGCATGGGGTAGAGATCGAACTTGGATATTTCGTTCAATCTCCTAAAGTCATTGCAGAACCTTAAGGAGCCATCGGGTTTTGGTATTAGGACAATCGGACTAGCCCATTCACTCCGGGATTTTTCGATGACCCCCAGGCGTAACATTGTCTTTACTTCCTCCGATATGGCTTGTCGTCGAGCCTCCGGTACCCGGTATGACTTCAGGCGTACCTTCAGGTGGGGCTCGGTGACAATATCATGTCGTATCAGACTGGTCCTACCGGGCAGCTCGGAGAAGACATCGGGGTTCTGCTGAACCAACCGTCTGGCCTCTCGCCTCTGAGTCTTGGTGAGGGCTTCTCCAATCCTTACTTCCGGTTCGTCCTCTCCGAAAGTCGCTGGAGCCGGATGTAAACGACCCGAAGAGGAGGGAGATGGGGAAAAAAACAGCCATCAGGCTTTCCCGTTCCTGCCAAGGTTTTAATAGGTTGACATGGTATATTTGTTCAGGTTTCCGCCTACCGGGCTGCAATACTTTATAGTTGACCACCCCGACTCTTTCCTTTATCTCGTAGGGGCCTTGCCACTGAGCCAGGAATTTACTCTCCGCCGTGGGGATTAAGACCAACACCCGATCCCCGGGTTTAAAGGTCCGCACGGTGGCTTGTCTATTGTAGCGGCCGCTTTGCGCGGCCTGAGCCTCCTGTAAATGCTCCTTCACAATTGGCATGACCGCGCTTATGCGGTTCTGCATACCCAAAATGTGTTCAATCACACTTTTATGGGGGGTGGGCTCTTGCTCCCATGTTTCCTTTGCCAGGTCCAACAATCCCCGGGGATGTCGCCCGTATAACAATTCAAAAGGCGAAAACCCCGTGGATGCCTGTGGCACCTCACGGATGGCAAACATCAAATAGGGAAGCATCATATCCCAGTCTTTCCCGTCTTTTGAAATCACCCTTTTGAGCATGGTTTTCAGGGTTTTATTGAAACGCTCGACTAAACCGTCCGTTTGAGGATGATACACAGACGTACGCAACTGCTTGATCTGGAGTAGCCGGCATAGCTCTTTGGTCACTTTAGACATGAATGGGGTCCCCTGATCCGTAAGGATCTCCTTGGGCAACCCCACCCGGCAGAACACAGCAAACAACTCCCGAGCTATAAGCTTTGCTGCAGTATGTCTGAGAGGTATCGCCTCGGGATACCGGGTGGCATAGTCAACGATCACTAGGATGTGTTGGTGCCCTCGAGCGGACTTTACGAGGGGCCCCACCAGATCCATCCCTATCCGTTCAAAAGGGACTTCTATAATGGGTAACGGTACCAACGGACTGCGAAAATGGGTCAGGGGTGCGGTAAGCTGACACTCCGGGCAGGTTTCGCAGAACCGTTTTACCTCCCCAAAGACCCCGGGCCAATAGAACCTTTGCAATATTCGCTCCTGCGTTTTCTTGACCCCTAGGTGGCCACTCATCAGGTGTTTATGAGCCAAGTCGAGGACCCGCCGGCGATACGGCTGGGGCACCACCAACTGTTCTACCCCCACGCCCCGTATTTCATCTACCCGGTAGAGTAAATCTTGCTTAAGAGCGAAATGGGGGTACCTTACCTGGGCACCGGGCAGCTGTGCCACCCCGTCAACTACTGTCACCCGACTCCGGGCATGTATTAACGTAGGGTCCTGCAGTTGGGCTGTCCCAAACGTATCCGGGGACGCCTCCAACTCCGGGATAGGCTCGACCATCTCAGCCTCTCCTGCCAATACCTCTAGGGGTGACCTATCGGGTTCACACTCTGTCCCTATCATGGTGACCCCTACGGCAGGCGTCCCGGATTCAGGATTGTAGGGCTCAGGTCCCGGACTGATCAATATCTGAGGGGACTTAGGGGGTCCCCTCCATAAAGTCCAAAAATAGGGCAGATCCCTTCCTAGGATCACGTCATAAGGAAGAGTGTTAAGAAGTCCCACCTCATGTTGCACCTGACCGCAAGGTGCTGTGATGGTGACAATCCCCGTGGGATAGTCTCGGCGGTCCCCATGTATGCAAACCACCCCCACGGTACGTCCTGTGGCCTTTACTTTAGCCCTTAGGGTTGATCGCACAAGGGTCACTAAGCTTCCGGAATCCAACAATCCTGTAACCGGACATCCATTCACCTGTATTTGGCACAAGTGGGGCTCCGTCTCTGGGGGAACCAGGTCAGCGGTACACACCACCTGAGCATACATTGAACCCCGCCGGGTAACCCCACAATCCAGGGGCTCCGTGGTGAGTGGACACTGGGCTTCCATATGTCCCACCCGCTGGCACCGCCAACATCTAATGGGGACGGAAACCCCATTGACGGGTTGTCGTTTAGGGTACAGAACCTTCCGGACCTCAGGAATGGCGGGCGCGGCCTCAGACGGGACGGTAGGGGACTCCTGCACCGTTGTCAGCGGTGGGTCCTTGGCCCTAGGCTTGGAGGGGCCGGACCGCCGGGCGGTACGCAAAGTCTCAGTGTCCCGTATCAAGTCCTGCGTAGCCACATGCCGCTCTACCAGGGACACTAATTGGTCCAGGGTACTCGGGTCACCCTGTCCTACCCACCGTTGAACGGTGACGGGTAAAGTGCGCACAAAACGATCCACTACTACCCTTTCCACCATTTGCGCCGGGCTCAGAGTGTCAGGCTGCAACCATTTTTTTACAAGATGCAACAAGTCATAGGCCTGGGAGCGTACGGGTTTGGCTTCCTCATAGAACCACTGATTTACCCGCTGAGCCCGTACATAGGTATTCACCCCCAACCGAGCCAGTATTTCGGCTTTCAGGGTCACATAGTCAATGGCGTCCTCGGTACAGAGGTCCAGGTACGCTTTTTGGGGTTCCCCCGTCAGACAGGGTGACAATACCTCAGCCCACTGGGGGGTCGGCAGCTTTTCCTGCTCGGCCACCCGCTCAAACACCGCCAGGAACGCTTCCACATCATCCCCCGGGGTCATCTTTTGCAACGCTTGTCTCACCGCTTTCCGGACGCTGCCGTCGTCACCCGGTCCCGGG